>NC_052509.1:45827843-46155035 GCF_014356525.2 Nilaparvata lugens
AATTTCATACAGCCGTTAGAGCCAACAATATATTTATGCAGGCTTTTCCCTACCTAGATATATTTGCATAATTATTTTTCATTCATTTATGTCATCTTGTTAGCCTATTATAATTTATTCTCATGTAAATATTGAAGTAGTCAAATATTTCCTCTGAACTATTCTTAACATTGAAAAATAAAGCATTGGTCTCACTATTCTTAACATTGAAAAATGAAGCATTGGTCTCACTATTCTTAACATTGAAAAATAAAGCATTGGTCTCACTATTCTTAACATTGAAAAATGAAGGATTGGTCTCACTATTCTTAACATTGAAAAATAAAGCATTGGTCTCACTATTCTTAACATTGAAAAATGAAGCATTGGTCTCACTATTCTTAACATTGAAAAATGAAGCATTGGTCTCACTATTCTCAACATTGAAAAATAAAGCATTGGTCTCACTATTCTCAACATTGAAAAATAAAGCATTGGTCTCACTATTCTTATCATTGAAAAATGAAGCATTGGTCCCACTATTCTTAACATTGAAAAATGAAGCATTGGTCTCACTATTCTTAACATTGAAAAATAAAGCATTGGTCTCACTATCTTAACATTGAAAAATAAAGCATTGGTCTCACTATTCTTAACATTGAAAAATAAAGCATTGGTCTCACTATTCTTAACATTGAAAAATGAAGCATTGGTCTCACTATTCTTAACATTGAAAAATAAAGCATTGGTCTCACTATTCTTAACATTGAAAAATAAAGCATTGGTCTCACTATTCTTAACATTGAAAAATAAAGCATTGGTCTCACTATTCTTAACATTGAAAAATAAAGCATTGGTCTCACTATTCTTAACATTGAAAAATAAAGCATTGGTCTCACTATTCTTAACATTGAAAAATGAAGGATTGGTCTCACTATTCTTAACATTGAAAAAAAAGCATTGGTCTCACTATTCTTAACATTGAAAAATAAAGCATTGGTCTCACTATTCTTAACATTGAAAAATAAAGCATTGGTCTCACTATTCTTAACATTGAAAAATAAAGCATTGGTCTCACTATTCTTAACATTGAAAAATGGAGCATTCGTCTCACTATTCTTAACATTGAAAAATGGAGCATTGGTCTCACTATTCTTAACATTGAAAAATCTGGTGTGGCGCACTCACACAACTTTCCTTGCCGTTATGAAAATTGAACACCTGACGCTAGTGTTCCCGCGAATCTCAAGTCTACTATTCAAAGATCCAAGCCAGCTGGTGACAGGACAATAGCGCTGCAGACACACGAAGTCTGTTATCTCTTCATAGTGAATGATTTAATAGAATCAACAGTTGCCATAGTTTGCAATTGAATAATCTTATTTTCTCGCATTTCGAGCTTATTTTCAATTTTAGGTGAAAATGTTACTGAACATAAATTGTAGAGATTTTCATGCTGAATCTTTTCCACTTAATTTTTTTAGTTTGTATTGTATCTGAAGACTGATAATTCGGAATCTAAAATCAAACTTTGCATAGATGGGGCGGAGCTCCTGAAATTTTTACAGATATAGGACTTGTGGCAGTTGATAGAGCTTATCAATGACTATTCTAGGTATAAATTCGATCAAAATCGTTGGAGCCGTTTTCGAGAAAATCGCGAAAAACCCTGTTTTTGACAACATTTTCACCATTTTATCCGCCATCATGAATTGCATCAGATCAAAATTGTTCGTGTTGGATCCTTATATTGTAAGGACCTTAAGTTTCAAATTTCAAGTCAATCCGTTAATTGGGAGATCAGATATCGTGTACACAGACGCACATACACTCATACACACACACACACACACACACACACACACACACAACACACACACACACACACACACACACACACACACACACACACACACACACATACAGACCAATACCCAAAAACCACTTTTTGGACTCAGGGGACCTTGAAACGTATAGAAATTTGGAAATTGGGGTACCTTAATTTTTTTCGGAAAGCAATACTTTCTTCACCTATGGTAATAGGGCAAGGAAAGTAAAAATGAAGCATTGGTCTCACTATTCTTAACATTGAAAATTGAAGCATTGGTCTCACTATTCTTAACATTGAAAAATGAAGCATTGGTCTCACTATTCTTAACATTGAAAAAATAACCATTGGTCTCACTATTCATAACATTGAAAATGAAGCATTAGTCTCACTATTCTTAACATTGAAAAATGGAGCATTGGTCTCACTATTCTTAACATTGAAAATGAAGCATTGGTCTCTTTTGTTCATCATAGGCTACACTCATTTAGATGTAACGCTTCTGTTGGTACTCGGGAGAGGAATAGTTCTCGGCTCCATTCATGTTGCTACTCTTAACCAATTTGATCGTGCATGAATAAACTAGTATTCTCACAAATGATTGTATGATTGCCTTGTAAACTAATCAATGTTTCCTATTACAGGATAATAATCGAATGTTGAACTCTTTCTTCTTGGAAACTATAGAAGAGACTAATGAATATACCAGTGGTGAAGGTAAAGTAATTATATCATAATACGTGTAGAATACAACTATGTTATGTATTCTATACTACAGATTTCTCACTATAGTTTATAGTAAACATTGAGTATAATCTAAATTTTTGTCAACAACGTAGCTATTGATCTAAATTTGATTCTTCTCACATCCTGAACCTAGATATGAAACTGTTTTTCATATTCCAGTGCTAATGCCAGGAAGGAAAACAATAGCCTATTAAGAGGACTTATCAAGAGTTTACTTAATCTCATATACTTCTCAATAATATTATCTTCATGTTACATATATTTGTTATTACTTTCAAATTCATTATTAGTTATTTGTGAAACTTATGTAGCAATAGGAATATTACTTATTGATTTATGAGTTTTAAATGGTATCTTATCTCAAAGTTTGAGATCCAGTTCAACTATTTCCACAGTTTATTTGAAGTAGATTGTTCGTTTTCTCGAATAATGAAGAGAATGAAAAAATCAAGTGATTTAAAACTCTTCTTATTCTTTAGATACTGGAGATGAGAATTGTGACAATAATAACACAACTGCTAACATATTCAAAGATTCCAAGAGCTTGACCATGGGAACTGAAACTTTGAAGGAGGTAAGTCCAAATCCGAACCAAATATATCAAATAATTTATTTTTACAGTGATGTTTCTTATCCTGTTTTTTATTTATTCTAGACAGCACACTTTCAAGTTGTTTTCAAATTTAAAACTTTGAAGTTGCATTTATGAATTGACTTAAATGACTCTGCCCTCTCCATACAACATAACTGTAAACACTCCATCAAACTAAACAACTTGAATATATATTATTCATATTCATGTTGGGCCCATTCATTGTTCTATTTATTAGATTGTGAACAAGTAAAATACTTCAATTTATTTCTTATAAGGAAAGCAACAAACGAGTCATAAAACATCTTATGAATTCATCTCCTTGCGTGGACCTATATAATAATTCCAAATGTGATTGAACCTTACATCGATGTCCGAAATGGAAATCAAAGTTTCTGTTACCTCCTACACTGCGATTAATTCAAATGAAAATACCAATAAATGTATTTGATAATATGTCATCCAATTTAATTTGTTGATAGGTAATAATATGATGATGTAATTATTAGAGTGAGACTAGCTATAGGTTATGCAAATTGGTATAGAGTTATTAAAGTATGGCTTTTCCATAATATAGCTGTCCACGAGACATTGAAGAAATCAATAGCTGATTTTCCAGACCCTCAAGAAATAAAAATGATAAATTATTACTAGAAATGGTGTACTTCATCCAATTTCTCAGCAAATTCATTTCAAAATCAAAAACAGAAACAAAATTCTCCAAGATATCTGCCTCTCTTCGTATCTATGATAAAATTTGTATATCGACAATGAGTGTCACTGCTCCGTATTGTAATAATTATAGGCTACTCAGCGATGCTTCCAAACTTCCACCGACAAAATCGAGAGCTGTTGCAAAATCATACATCGATCACAAAAAAGACAACTCAACCAATTTCTAGAGCTGATGATTCATCTGTCAAATGAAGAATTTTATGTCCGTTTCAAATGCAAAAAATAATCTTTACATAAATAACAATAACATTAAGTGTGAGAAGTTCCTGAGAAAATCGTTATTACCAGATAGAAAGATAGAACAATTCGCGCTCTTCAAAATTCGATAAGAATAAGTTTTAAATACCTTGTAGCGAGCTTATTGCATGAAATTCAATTTCTGGTAGTAGCTTTGACATGAGCCCCATTAAGTGGTCGAAACGAGTGAACGTTTTGTGACAAAAAGTTGAGTTAAAAGCTAATAGATTTTGAAAAGGAGGGAATCAAGAGATTTATTGCAATTATTCAGTCTTTACATGTGGCAGATATAAAAAAAATCTCTGTCCCTAAGCTGTTATTTTCAAAGATATTTCACTTTAAGGTAGAACATTTTGTCAATTTCAAAATGACTAATATTGTACAACATCTCATTTTGATGATTGCAGGAAGAAGATTTGGATTTCTTGTTTGCTTTAGATCAAATGATGACCGATGAAATGCACGACCGAGCTAAGGGAACCGTTAGGCAACCCAATGTCGAGATTACGGTTCCCGTTAATATCAAGAAACGCTGTATGCAAGGTGAGTAAAATTACGATATTAAATAAATTGATCATTACTCGTATTCAACATTATTTTTCCCTATCAATTATACAGATCCATGGTTGACAATGATGCTTTTTTCACGTTATCTTGTTATGATTACAAGTTTCTGATGCAATTATCTGTCACAGACAAATGTCACATTTACTTAAATAGTAGCTTGATTATGTATTAAAATTTGTTTGATTTTGAATGCCACAATAATTTTCACAATAACCAAAAGATAGTATTAATACAAATTTTGGAAAAGGTTGATAATGCAGAATTTACTTACTAATTCAGAATTATTAATCCAGTGCTGATCCGCAAGGGGCAAGGTCTGCAAATAAACTGTGCTGACTGAATTCATATACCGGTATCTTTAATTTTCTATTTTATTTCCGACTAGCGGGTAACTCGTGCTCCACAAGGGTCTATTAAAGCACAAGTAGATTAAATTTAGATAAACTGAAAACTTGATGTACTGAAATCTTGAATAAATTAAAATAGGCCTATAACCAGCCTCGGTAAATTAAGAATCTATAATATGCAAAATTTCAAGTTAATCAGTTCAGTAGTTCAGACGTAATGATGCGTCATTCGTGTGTTTCCTATTCCATTCATGTATAAAAGCTAAGCCAATTCTTTTCTTTATTATAATCATTATAGATAGATAAATAGATGATTCCCACATGAAATTTCAGGTTATGCTTGCTGGTAATGGAAAGTGCGAGGGTGATTTCATGAAATAATTTATATCATCAATGTTATTATTTCAACATTCGACCATCTACATGAACTTATTTCAAATATTTAAAAATACACTTTATCAATAACTCACAAATTTCGTCATTGATCAATTACGAACTTAACATTATTTATACTACCGCATTGCAGTCACTATTATTTTGTGTTTTTCAATTGTAATCTTTCCAACCTGTGTATTTTACAGACAAAAACAGCAACTTTATACTTCTTATGAAGAAAGGGAATAAACAGAAGTGTAAGAGTCTAATTGTTCCTGAAAATTCAGAACTTGTCCTAGCTATTCGTTCTCAAGAAGAGGTAAGTTGTCTTATATTATGTCACAGTTAAGATATAATGTATCACCCATTCTATGTTATGCTTAATAATTGAAAGCGTTTTTCAAGTAAAATACGAGATTTTGATTATTCGGCATGTTTGTAGCTTATTTCACTCATTTGGCAGAAATGATCCCAGTTTCACAAAATACACAAAAATGTCTGTCACTTAACAAATGTTTGCCAATTACTTGAAACAGGCCAATTCAGCCAATTACATTGTAAAAGTTACCTCCAAATGAATACCTTTTTACCTATAAATATTACACAAGTTGTGCTAAATTATAGGAAATCATAAGCTCTATGCTTGCTTATTCTATGGTTTAATTGAACTTAATATATAAAAATGCTTCATATTCATTATGTATGGTATTTTTCTTATAATATACAATATCAAAGAATTGAGATAGTATTATTATTATAATGTAATAATAAACTTAAGAAACTACTTCTCAATTGGTTTAGTTCAAGGAGAAATGTTTTGATAACTCCTTCACTGTATTATTCTGCCTAAATTAATAAATTTGTAATTGAATGTGTTTATTATTTCAAAGGCGAAAAGAAGAGAGATGGAAGAGGTGAAGCAACTTACTCTAGGCATAAGTGAACGATTACTGGAGGAAGAAGAGTGATCCAGTGCAGATACTGTAAGTAATTCTCTCAAGTATTGTCATACTCTTCTGAATGATATTTTCAATTATTTCTCAGTAGACCTACCTAGTTGTGCTTCAAGTAAAACAGAGTGCTCTTATTGTCTCAACTTCACCCACAACACTTATAATGCTTAAAGGTTTAAAAATAGACGCATTTATCTATCTAGACTGGAAAAATCATCAGGACATTTCATTAAAGGTTAAAGCTATTCGAAAATCTCCCTAATTTAATTCAATGATTACATTAAATAAATATAATCTTTTGTATCTGCACTTCTGTATCCAAGCAGTAAGATGTTCTGAGGGTTTCAACTGATAACTTATCTCAAGAAATAATTTCATGAAATTATGTGCTGAAGCTCTCATTGTTTGAGTTTTTTTCAGAAATCGAATTGGAGGAATTTTGTTAATCACTTATAGTGAACACTAATGTGAGAGAGAGATCACTGTACACCGATAAACCAAAGAAAGACACAATTGAGTGAATAATACTTGACCATTCTATTATATTAGATTCATGAATTAATTCTTATTTGAAGTTTAGTGGTATAAATGCTTGACTCCGCTGATATGTTCAAACCTGTTCCAAACATAATTGATATTTCCATTGTAATCCATTTGCAACAACTGAATCACACTGCATCTTTTTGCAGGGACTTTGAAAAAGTGACTGTTGAAGCTCAATCGAATGAAAGTCATCGTTACTGCTGTAATTCATGCGAATTGTCAAGATTTCAAAGCTCTTTCTGCAAAATGTAAATGGACTTTCAATTGACATCTATTGAATATCCTAAAAAGGCATTGCACATGAATGAAAGAAACATGAAGCCATTTCTCAAATAATTTTAATTAGAATCTCAAAATGTTTTTCACAATAATTTATTATATTAATTTTTTGCGTTGAATTGTTTAGAATAGCTTCTCGTCAACTATCCATTTCAAAAGGTTTTATCTTATTTTTTTTTCTTTGATAGAAATGTTTCGTCATCATTCAGTTTTTTTTTGAAGATCCAATATTAGTTCAATGTAATTGCAATAAACAATACGAACATCGAATGTGTATAATTGGAAACATTCAATAATATTTTCTGTGTCATATATTGTAATAATATTAAATATTTCATTCGTTTAGATTTATTTCATTCTACTTTGAGAAAATGTAAATATAATCGATAAATATCAACTCAAATTGCCCGTGTTTCTTGAATCTCTTTAAATCCAACAATGTATTGAAAGACTTCAATCGAGATGGTTATTAGCTGAGTTTGCATTGTCAGTTTATGCAATATGCATTCCTTGCCTTGTGTATGTATTATACCGATTAGTTCATTTTCATATTGCACTATAGTTGGTTTGCAGCTCTCATTTCTTAGAATGACTATGAATATTTGAATATTCAATCATAAAATAAAACAAGTACGGTAAAGTTTACAAAGATTGAAAGTCTGTTCATTTCCCATTCAGCTTTATATTTATATGTGTAGAAAATATATATTTTATTTTACAAATAAGAATATTGCAAATACATATAAAGTATTTAGATTGTTGAACAATAGTGAACAAAATATAACAATGACATTGCCAGTAGCAAACATAATTGGTAATTAACAAAAATTTAAACTGAAGTATTATGCTGTAAAAAATATAGTTTATGACTTTTACTTGTACTGACGTTACAATAATTATTGTCTTTCAACTGTGTTGTTTGGTTGAATTATATGATGATTTATATAGTTGTGAGTCATTTTGTGTCAGTGAACCCCTGCCATGCATAATTTTGCATTTTCTGTCATGGCTTCGCATCATTTCTCTTCCAAATCAGTCTCATTTCATGATTTACCATTTGATATCTGCAGTTACTTTGGCTATTGTTTTTGCAGAGTCTCTCAGTTTAATTTCTTCTTCTTCGTTGAGGTGGATTTTTACAATATGCGAAACTCCAGCTTCTCCCAGTACAGCTGGTAGTGACAAGAACACATCCTCGTCAATTCCATAGCAATTCTGCAATTGATTGATAATATTACTCTCTCATTCATTTTATACTAGTATAGCATTACTATTTTATCATAATTATCATTATACTGTTGATAATATTGAATAATGACTAAATTAAATGAATTTTAAGAACATCTATGCTTGGTTTTTTGTGCAAGTGTAAGCTTAGTTATGCATGATCAAATGTGCAGATGAGATAAAAAATCTGGAAATAGCAATAGGAACACTCACAGTGAAGGCTTGCATTTGCTAGTTGCGTTCAATGTGAGCAGCGACATGCATGTCACAGCGTGTTTCAATGGCACTTTTCAAATTTTGCTTTTCGGCTCATGTATGATTCGACGCACACTTGCACATATATGCATTCAATGTGATCCTGGATAAGCCACTGCTAAGTAGGGCTGCTGTAATGTATGATAACCTCATTCGGGATATTTGATACTGGTTTAAACAATTCAGTATAATAGTGTATGACTGGAATTTTATACATGAACTATGGTTAACTTATGTTCTACAATAATATTCTATTCATAAAGTATGTTCAAATTTGAGTAAAAATATTGATAGTGAATGAATTAATTTTTCGTCATTAAGTTGTAAATATACTGTATTGAACGACTTATGGTTGAGATTGACTGGCAATGTTACTAGAATAATTTTTAAACTGAAATTAAAGAACTCACGTGGGAAACTGCACTTGAAATAATTATTTTGCGTAAAGATAGAGAACATGAAATTGAATTACACTGATGGAGTATTGAGAAACGGGTTCATTGTTAATCAGGAAGGATCGAATAATTAAATGTTATAATAGTTATAAGTTTGTAATAAAATATACGTATTTTATAAACTATCATAGTAATTGTGATTGAATAAATTAATTTAATAACTACCTTGACTGGCAAACTGACGCAATGTATACTGTGCTGGTTTTTCAAAAGTGCATCACATATTTGCGATACACTGAGTCCAATTGCCCAAGACGTGTAACCTTTCAGTCTGATTATCT
Organism: Nilaparvata lugens; assembly: GCF_014356525.2. NCBI lineage: Eukaryota > Metazoa > Arthropoda > Insecta > Hemiptera > Delphacidae > Nilaparvata > Nilaparvata lugens. Next base: position 45,837,244 of record NC_052509.1, read on the forward strand.
CATATGCGCTGTAATAGAAATAAAAGCATTCGTTATTAGCTATGTTCTGGTAGGATACAATATTTTGTAGCTTTTTTTTTGTTGAAAATTTGGTTATATTCAGACATTACATAGGTGTCCAATAATTATCAGTCGAATTGAAAATCACCCACTTGAATTCAAAATAATTATGATTAAAATTGAATCAAAGCCGATCCGGCTCATTGAATCAGGCTATGTTACTCATTTTTATTCACTTCCACTTATTCACAAGTATTGACACTGATGAATGAATAATTGTATTGTCAACTGAAGTCCATATTTAAACCCTCAAACTTTCAAAAAATATAAAATATTTTATTTCAGGCAATGGAATTTGTTGAGATAGATCAACATCTATCTCAACAAAAAAGAATAATAATTTTTTTATTGAGAATTATCAAACAATATTTTGATAATCATTTAAAATATTACATTATCAATTATTATTTTTTATCATTATTTAAACATTATTCATAATAATGTTAATTATTATTTTTTATCTCAAATCGGTGATTTGTTGTTTCATATCTATACCAACCTTTCGACCACTTTTCTATGAATCTCGTCATATCTCTGCTCGTCCTTTTTAGTAGCAAAATTCGGATCCAAATCCCTCAATTTAACTCCGGCTACATTGACACCTGACCAAACTGGTACTGTAAAAAAAGTTATCTTCTATTAATCATTCAACTTATATTGTTTACTGGAATAAATGAAAAATAAAATAGGTTCAACACCACTATAAGTCCAAAGTTATTATTTCGATTCCTCCAATGACTATTAATGTACTTTGTTGAATTGAAGCTAATACTTCTGGGAAGACAATTATTTCATAGACTTGAAATTACATCCTTGATTTCTTCACAAAAATTCTAAAAACCAGGTTTCACAGGTCAATTTTCAAGTTTTGATTGTTTCATACATCATTGACTGCACAGCATCTAATAACTTAGATATTCAGCAACTTTTATTCAACCTTATAAAGATACGATACAAACTTACGATAGTATTGAGTTTATGCTAAAGCCCGACTTAAGATTAAACTCTGGTGTACCTTTTAAATGCTTCGTATGGAATCGGGAGTCCTGCGACAAAGTTATAGATTATGTGATTCAATAGATCTAGGCTAAGACTCCATGTTTTATTATAAAAACGTTATTGTTTTTATTATAAAACATTTCCTTTTCATGTTTACATAATATTCTAAATAGAGTTCAGAATCAGACTTTGTATTCAATTCCTATTTGGAAAGAAACTTTGAAGTGGAACATTTAAAGAGGACGTAGATACGTGGCTTGCAACACCTTCATATGCTGTTCCAACTCACATTCTTCATAATTTTATTTTAATATTTATGATAGAAATGGTGAAAATATTTCATCGTGAATTTCTGACAGGTTCACATTTTGTATCAAATTCGGATGAAACATCAAGTTTTCAGTTGTAATTATATTTCCTTGTATTTCAACTTGTTTAACTATAAATGTAAATTTATCTAGTTTTTGACATGGCGAATAAAATTTGTCATGTTAAATAAATCTTTCGAATTTTGACAATTGCTTTGAAATTCAATTGTCAGAAAAATCCATCTCATCAATTTTTCAAATTACGGATATCACCCCACTCTATTCCTCCATTCCAAATTTGAAGAAACGACTTAGTGAATATTATAATAGATAATTTTCATAAGATAAATCCATCAATTTTAACATAGTTTGCGAAAAGAGCAGTATTGAATTTCGTGGTTAGGCAACCAACTAATTTAAATGTAGTTTGCGATTAGTGGCATTGGCACTGGCACTGACCGCTAGAGTCACCGTGCTCGCCAACAATGAAGGCGTGCACATTTTTGACGGACACCTTCATGCTCTGACTGAGCAGGAAACGGAAGCGCGACGAGTCCAGGTTGGTTCCCGAGCCGAGCACCTTGTGGCGAGGCAGGCCGCTCAGCTTCCACACCACCCACGTCAGGATGTCCACAGGATTGCTCACCACCAGCAGCGTCGTGTTCGGACTGTACTTCATCAGCTGTGGCACAATTGCCTTCATGATCTCCACGTTGCGTTGCACCAGTGCCAGCCGTGACTCTCCCTCTCGCTGCCTCGCTCCCGCCGTGATTATGCAGATGCGCGAGTTGGCCGTTACCTCGTACGCTACAAAGCAAGTTCATTCATTGCAAAAAATAATTATAAAATCATACATGCTTTAGTAAAGTATATAAAAAACATGTATAATAGCGAATTCCTAAGTCTTAAAACCTGTAAGAATCTATATGAGGCTGGATTTAGTATATTTTCTTCCCTAAAGCACGGAGTAAAGAACATGTTAAGAGTTCCTTCTTCAGATGGAAATTACTGATATATTGCAATTATTCAAATGCTAAATGAATCAATAATTATTATTAAACTATTAGGAGGTACTGGGTTCTATTCCCGGGCTGACAAATAATTTTTGAATAATATATAAATTATTTCCTTTGAAAAAATACTATCAAACAATTAAAACATAAAAAGTACAAAATATCTACAATACAATAGGCTTATGGAAAAATATAGAATTCAATTCTATTGGAACTTAACCTACTCAACTATGGGAAACCCATGTACTAGAGTAGGTGTTAGTAGAAGTAATAGATTGTGGGTGGGGGTGCAAACTGCAAATACGTTGGGTAAGTGAGCTCACAGTCATATTGTTTGAGATTATGTTTTCTATATATGATGTCTTCCAGTTGAAATAATCCAGTTCTTAGCAGCAGTTTTGAATCTTCTTGGGTTTTCTATTGACTTGATTTGTGCAGGAAGTAGATTGTGGAGTTTTGGTGCTAGGTGGTTGAAGTGTCGTTGATGTATTGCCTTCCAAGCCACGTTCGTAATAAGAAGGTTTCTGTTTCTTGTGTTATGACTGTGGTTCCTTTGTTGAAAGCTTTCCGGGTTTTTGTGTAGTCTGCAAATTATTTCCAAGGAGTAGAGCTGTTTTATGTCCATCACACCAAACTCATTGTAGAGCTGGTCTGACGGATAACGAGGTGGCCTCTGCTTGATGATCTTCATTATTAGTTTTTGCACTTTTAAGTAGCACTCATCGAATATCCATCTAGCTGTTTACCCTGTTGTTAATATTTGCAGTAGCAGAAGTCTTCGGGGTGAATTACAGCATTTAATTTGGATTTTCGTTTAATAATAATTATTAGTTCCTTCTTATTTGCCTTGAATGTATTGATGGAAAGTAGGCTACCGATATATCCTTTTCCAAGAATCGATCATTTTTGTAAAAACACCGCCTACTCTCATAGTAAGACATACTGTCATACTGTAGTTACACATTAAAATATTATATCATCGAAATTCAAATTTCATTCCATCTTCAATGATATTGATCAACAATATTCTTTATATGGTGTAGTAAAATGAATAGGATGATACGCCATATTGTCATTTATTTTGAATCAGTGCATTAGCCATAATTATATTGTAAAATTACATAAATAAGAAATCTAATTGACCGAGCGAAGTGAGGTCTAAGATTCAAATCGTTCAAATCGACGGTTTGGCATTTCTCTTAATGTTTAAATGTTTATGTATGTTTGTATGTTGCGCATTTATGGCTAAACGCGGTAATAGATTTTCATGAAATTTGACAGGTATGTTCCTTTTCTAATTGCGCGTCGACGTATATACAAGGTTTTTGGAAATTTTTCATTTCAAGGATAATATAAAAGGAAAAAGGAGCCTCCTTCATACGCCAATATTAGAGTATAAAAATCAGACTATAGAATCATTCATAATAAATCAGCTGACAAGTGATTACACAGATGTGTGGAGAAGCCAGTCTATTGCTGTATTTCCATGAGGTCTATAGTTTCAATCAGGTACTTGTGGATGAGAATACTGCGTGAGGTCTACTGTTCACAGAATCACTAGTCTATTGGTATAAAGATAAGGTTGCTGGTGTAAAGAAGTATAATCACACTCAAACTACACCACTTATAGACTTGAAATGCTGTACAAAGATTCTGAATTTATCGAGGACGATTATATTCCTATTCTTATTTATTAGTTTACTGTAATTTTAATGAATTAGTACTATGCTGGAGACACCTAGACTACGATGAAAGGACTATTCAAGCCTTTTACACACGTATGGGAATCGTCGCTGATTTCAGTCTGTACGCAACGAGAGTGGGATCATTTTTACTTTTCTTGCTCTATTACCATAGGTAATGAAAGTATTGCTTTCCAAAAAAATGAAGGTACCCCAATTTCTAAATATTCATACGTTTCAAGGTCCCCTGAGTCGGGCCAAAAAAGTGGTTTTTGAGTATTGGTCTGTATGAGTGTATGTATGTCTGTACAAATGATATCTCTTCTCCCAATATTAACGGAATGATTTGAAATTTAGAACTTAAGGTCCTTACACTATAAGGATCCGACACGAACAATTTCGATCAAATGCATTTCAAAATGGCGAAAATGATGTCAAAAACAGAGGTTTTCGCGATTTTCTCAAACACCGCTCCAACGATTTTTATCAAATTCATACCTAAAATAGTCATTGATAATCTCTATCAACTACCACAAGTCCCATATCTGTAAAAATTTGAGGAGCTCCGCCCCATCTAAGCGAAGTTCGATTTTATATTGCCAATTATTAGGCTTCAGATTCAATTTAAACGGAAAATTTGAAGTGGAAAAGATTGAGCATGAAAATCTCTACAATTAATGTTCAGTAACATTTTCACCTAAAATTCAAAATAAGCTCGAAACTCGAGAAAATTTGATTATTCAAATGCAAACTTAATGGGAGAGGCAACTGTTGATTCTATTGTAATGTATAAATTGGAAAAATTCTTCTTCTTCTTTGGCTGTGCCTTATCCCATTTAAATGGGGTCTGCATTCCTTTCTCTTAGTCTGCCTCTCCACAAAGCCCTATCCAATGCTTCCTCTCTCCTCCTAACACTCTCCCGCAAGTCAACCGCTATTCTATCTCCCCACCTCATCCTAGGTCTACCTCGTCCTCTCACACCATCCAAAACCAAATCCTTCACTCTTCGTCCAACATAATCCTCCTCCCGTGGCTGTACATGCCCAAACCACCTCATCCTTGTCTCCTGCATTTTCTTTCCCAGTGGTCCAACTTTTACAGTGCCTCTGATCAATTCATTTCTTTTTTTATCTCTTCTTGTAACCCACACATCCATCTTAACATTCTCATCTCAGTCACTTCCATCTTTTGTTCCTGTTTCTTTGAAATGGGCCATGTTTCTGTTCTATACAGCATAGCTGGCCTCACAACTGATCTAAACACTTTTCCCTTCATTTGAAAATTCACTCTCTCATCACAAAGAACACCACTAATTTTTCTCCAGTTCATCCATCCACAATTTATTCTATGCTGTATTTCTACATCAAGCCCTCCATCTCTCTGTACACTTGAACCCATGTACTTAAAACTTGCAACTGGTTGGAGTCCTTCAAGCTGTAAGGGTAACCCATCATTGTTTCCCAATACCATATACTCTGTTTTTGATCGGCTAATTTTCAGTCCCCTTTCCTCCAAAGTCTTCCTCCAGCTTTCCAGCCTTTCTTCCAACTGATCTTTGGTAGGTTCACAGAGCACGATGTCATCTGCAAATAGCATGCACCATGGTGCTGGCCTCTTGACTGCAGCACCCATGACATCCATGAGCAGATCAAACAGATATGGGCTAAGTGTAAGTGCTGAACCCCGGTGAAGGCCAACTTGCACAGGAAACTCTTGGGTCCTTCCCTCACTGGTTCTCACTCGAGTGATGGCTCCCTTGTACATCTCCTGCACCAATCCAACATACTTCTCTGGCAATTTTATGTATAAATTGGAAGAATAAATGAATTTATAATTATTATTAAATAATTCACTGGAAGTGATAACAGAATTGATCTCGTCAGCAGATCAATTTTAAATTATATTCCCAAAAACTCGTCATAACGGCAAGGAAAGTTGTGTGAGTGCGCTACTCCAGATTTTTAATGGATGGTTCAATAGTTATGAATAACAGTAGTCCCGCAAGATTCTATTCTATATTATAAATATAAACATTTACCGTTCAATGTCATAGAACTATACAATCTTAAGAAGATATAATATTTGGACTTGATGTATGAATGAAAATTCGAGGAAGGAACAATTTATTTGGGCTGTGCCTGTTGGTCCTTCCCCAATCAATTTAATGATTTGTGTTTTGTGCATCATTGAATAAATAAATAAATAATGAATGTATTGGTGAAATTTGATGCTCACTTGAACTAGCTGATATTTTTGGTGAGTTCATGAAGAAAGCTCCATGTTGAAGATCCAAGAGCTCTCCTAATAATTTATCCTCTACATAGTCCACTAGGGCAAGATCGGAGGATACATTCTGAAATTTCACAAACAATTATAAAAATCAGCTAAAAGAATTATCTCTAGAGAGAGTAGTATTCAGAATTCCAATTTTGTGTCCACTGTTTCTTTGTAGCTTGAAATGTGTGTTATATAGAAGGCTAAAATACTCTAGATTTAAGAATAAAGAATATTTGGAGGCAAAAAAATTTCTTAGAGATGAAAAGAATTTTCTTGAAGATTGTTAATCTTTTAAATTAAAAAATTACATTAAAAAAAAGTTTAATCTTTGTAAATTTCAAAAAGAGATAAATTTCGCAGATCACTGATTATTCGAGTCAAGTAGCTGAAAACCCACATAAATTATGTAGCATCCTTGCTTTTATAAATGCAAATGTGTTTGTTTCTTTGTCATTAAAAATTCAATTCCAACGTCATATTGACTAAATAATGGAAGCGATTTGGTTTCGTGGTCGCGCTGATAAGCTATCGATAAGACCTACACACACATCGATATTTTTTGTTCGTACAATATTTTGCAGTCCTTATAAATTCTATAAGATTAAACAGATGATTTCAAATAGATGATGTTTGACAAGTTCCATTTAATCTGATAGAATTCATAAGGACCGCAAAATATTGCACGAACAAAACTCGATGTGTGTGCAGGGCTTAAAGCTCCACATGCCTACTACACCCTTTGTAAGGGAGACCACTTCAAAAGTCTAACTTCTTTGAATACCATTTATGAATTCAAAAATCGCTTATCGGTGGTTTGGAACACACCTTGAGCTGTAGTACCACATCTCTAATCTTTATGTTTCATTACTCACGAATAAGCAGCCTAGGGGCCATGTGGGCATCATCCTCAGCAAAAAAAAAGAATAATTTCAGGTAATTTATTCATTTTCAATTCAATTCACAAGATACATTTACATAGACAACATATCTAAAACCAAATTTGTGAATATTTTCTCCACATAGACAGATCTGTGTGTGGGGAATAATAAATCATATAGGATTAGAGATACCAAGTTGAATTGAAAAATTCTGAATTTAAAGTGTTCTCACCTGAGTTAGAATACTGAAAGCACAAGCCATTCCAACTTGACCCGCCCCAATCACAGAAATTTTAGTTTCTGAGTAGTGAACTGGCGGCGTCAGCTCTTGCAACAATCTATCGCTTAGTGATTTCTGAAATGAAAGAAAATCTTTTCAAAACAATATTATTTATTAAAATATCATACTCAAGGATTTTTATTAGAATGATATATTTATAATAATGCAGGATTTTATATAGGTAATGAGAAAATTATTACAACTCATTTGCTCTTTTGCAATTTAGGTACCCCTACTCTGTTGTTTTTCTTAAATATCATTCCATATTAAAAAAAAATTGTTTGACTAATAATTCAATTATCTGTTTCTTAAAGAGAAACTCATAAAATTGTTTAATGAAAAAAATAATAGAATTGAAGACTGCTGCTAAATAATTTGTATTTGAAACATTCTCCACACACTTAATTTAGAATCTTTAATACATTTCCCACACTCTCAATTCAGAATCTTGAAAGCCATTCATGTAGTTACTAAATAATGTAAAAGTAAATTATTAAAGAAAAACTTTGTTGAAAAAAATGAACATTTTCAAATACCTTCTGTTGGTTGTTATTGTAAAAAGCCATTCTGTTCTACTGTATTGTGTTACACTGTGATGAAGCGGTGATCACAAAGATAGAGGCTAGTAGGTCTATATTCTACGCACTGTTTGCACTATCTAATACTAATTCCATTGACCCACCAAATACATTTAAATAAACACAGTTTGTCTGAGAGCGTGCTACATTTCACTGCAAGTCTCGTCAGTACCCAAATAATATTAACGTATCTAGTCTGAAGCAATAAAGAAAGCCTTGAGCATAATCTATCTTGTAGACACAAATGGAACGTGAATATTTTTATTGGAGTCAGTGAATTAGATATATGGCAGTAAAGTAAATAACAAAAGTAGTGAATCACCATCTAAATTTTAACGAAGATTACACTGAATTGTGAAATATAAATGATAACAAAAGTCAACCTTACAGGTGACTTATTTACATTTGCTTATAAATATTATTCACATGATTCTACATTTATTTACCAGAAACGTATCCATAATGCTATATCAATAGTGCAATGTACTCCACAATTATCAGCCCTTAATTTTTGTACTATTAAAAATTGAAGTCTACCTTCTCCATTTTAACGCTTGAAAAACTTCAATTCAGGATAGATATTGTTTTATAAATTACTATCCAAATCTTCTCTGCAAGCTGTGTTTATCCAGTAGTTAAGCTACTTACCGTACCAATATATTTATACACATGTTTTCATCATCAATCAGAAACTATGGTTTTGCAAGCATGATTCTATAAAAATAAAGATTTATCTGATTTATTTTGTGTAACATCTGTAATTTACTCAAGTGCCACAAAAAATCATTTTCAATTATTTTCTCCATTTAAGCTATGTAATGAAATATATCTGATTATTCTATATAGATGGCCTTATAATACTAAACAAATAGCAATATTCTTTCCTGAATAGGGTATTTAATAGAATCCACATGGTAACTATGATTTAATAAATACTAAGGCCTGGTTGCACAAAAGCCTAAATTTTTGCTCAAAAAGTTGAAATTTAATCATGATTAAATAACAAGAGAAGGCTTTTCAGATCAGAGAAGGCTTTTTCGTAAACAAGTCTTCTTTGATTGGTTCTCGTGGCATTTAATCACGATTAAAATTTAACAGACTTTTGTGCAATCGGGGCATAGACATATTTCCATGTGTTCATGATCTCATTGGAAAATTTGTATATTTTCCTCTGTCTGTTGGAATAGGTTGTTCATTATTCAAAGTTTACCGCTCCAGTATTCTAGTATTCTCTTCAATGCCAATACTTTCCTCAGGGCTGAGAAAGTGATACAGTATTGTTATTCATCTCTATGAAAGTGATCAGACAACCTTGAATTTCTTCAGACTGTTTTCATTGTCGGAATTTGGAATAGATGAATAATGACTTGTGACCACTATGCAGTGATCTAATAAACATTAATAAAATTGTTATAAAAAATAACAGTGTGATAAATCACAGATAATCAATTACACAGTGTGTTGAGAATTGTTAGCACATCATGATTTGTCCTATCTCTTGAAGTGATTCCTTTATTAAGAAACATACTTCAGTGGTTTTTCCATTGGCAATATTGAAATGATGTTACATGGAAACGTGTGGAATATCAACTATACAAGTGTTATTGAATTGTATTCCTTGATTTTTTTCTCTAAAAAGCCAACTCAGCCGGTTTTTTTATAAACTGCCACTTCTTTCGTTACAGAAACATTTTTTCTCATTCGTTTGTAAAGGCAGAAACAGATAAGAGTATTATCTATACTCTATATTATGATGTATCTAACTTCGAAATTATTGTAACAAGTGTAAGATGAAGGAGTGAAATAGAGTTTTATTTACAAATAAAATGTTTAAATTTAAAGTGCCAATGATAATGATATAGGCTACCACATCTTTTTTTTCAAGAATACATACTCATAAGTTTTACTTGTTTATTTATAAGTTTTATCTGTTTACTCATAAGTTTTATCTGTTTATTTATGTTTATAACGTTACATTTCACTCCACATCGTTGAATAGTTTTATGTTTCATGCTTTGTTGCAACACTTTATCTTATACTATTAAACGAGCAACTTCTGTTGCTCGTTATGTTTATATGTTTGTATTTCACCGGATCTCGAAAACGGCTCTAACGATTCTCACGAAATTCAGAACATAGTAGGCTTATAATATAAAGATTCGATTGCACTAGGTGTGATCCCTGGGGAAACTCGCTGAAGGACATTAAAAGGATAATTATCATTCATCCTTGGAAAACAGCTGATGATAATTATTTCGTCGTCTGTTGGTGATGGAAGTGAGTGAGCGAGTTCATGTGTGTGGGACTGTGTCAAAATTATGACTTAGCTGTTGAACTTTTGTAATCATTCAATCAGGTACTTAGTGCCGGTTGCAAAAAAGCCGCGTTATTTTCTATCCTGATTAATTCCAGTAGAACCATATTTTCACTTTCCTTGCCCTATTACCATAAGTAAGGAAAGTATTGCTTTCCGAAAAAATTAAGGTACCCCAATTTCTAAATTTCTATACGTTTCAAGGTCCCCTGGGTCCAAAAAAGTGTTTTTTTGGGTATTGGTCTGTATGTGTGTTTGTGTGTGTGTGTGTATGAGTGTATGTGCGTCTGTGTACACGATATCTCATCTCCTAATCAAAGGAATGACTTGAAATTTGGAACTCAGGGTCCTTACACTAAAAGGATCCGACACGAACAATTTCGATCAAATGCAATTCAAGATGGCGGCTAAAATGGCAAAAATGTTGTCAAAAACAGGGTTGTTCGCGAGTTTCTCGAAAATGGCTCCAACGATTTTGATCAAACTTATACCTAAAATAGTCATTGATAAGCTCTATCAACTGCCACAAGTCACATATATCAGTAAAAATTTCAGGAGCTCCGCCCCATCTATGCAAAGTATGATTTTAGGTTCCCAATTATCAGGCTTCAGATACAATTTAAACAAAACTTTTCAAGTGAAAAAGATTGAGCATGAAAATCTCTACAATTAATGTTGAGTAACATTTCCACCAAAAATTGAAAATAAGCTTGAAATGCGAGATAATGTGATTATTCAATTGCAAACTGTTGGCAACTGTTGATTATATTAAATCATTCACTATGAAGAGATAGCAGAGTTCGTGTGTCTCCAGCGTTATTGTGCTGTCACCAGCTGGCTCGGATCTTTGAATAGTAGACTTTAGATGCGCGTGAACACAAGCGTCAGGTGATCAATTTTCATAACGGCAAGGAAAGTTGTGTGAGTGCGCCACACCAGATTTTTGAAATTAATGATCTTCTCTGATTTGGTTCACGTGAAGTTAATCAGGATTAAAATTTAACCGTCTTTTGTGCAACTGGGCCTTTGTGAGGGAAATTTTTGCATTCCTCTGGGAATTAATCTCAATTTACTGTGATTAGATAGAACATTTCTGTATGAATGTTATTATAATTTCTTCTTTCATAATAAATATTTTATGCTTTTGTCCTCCAGAGCGAAGCTCGGTCCCCGATATTAATATAGTAATGTATTGACCATTTTATATGTACGGTACGATACTGTTCTCTTCAACCAGAGTAGCAGTTTTATAATCTTCATTTGAAAAAATATATTATCTAATCTAATTATCCTTGTGGTGGTTTCAAATAATTGAAGTATCATATTATTTATCTTATTGAATTCTATTGTGAAGACATCAGAAGAATACGGTACCTTGGGAATTTCAGGCTCCATATTTGAGCGATGACTGTCTGGAATGGTTAAACCACAATTGAGAATTAGGAGGCCTGACTCGAGTGACAAGGAAAGGAGCACTGACTGACTGCACTGGGAACAGCCGGGATCCCACTGGAGAATGGAGAACGCCGTCACCGGAACCCCTGTCTGCCGGCCGTAACCGACACACTCCTATCAAAATTGACTCCCCTACGCGTGGCCGCGAGCTCACTCATGAAAGGTGTACATTTCTCCCCCCTCTCCTATCTTCCATCCTCTTTCACTTTTTGACACCCGCTCATTTTATCGATGCTCTCTTTCTCCCCTGTCTGATTCTATTCTGACTCGTGTTTAGATTAATGGACCCTACGCTAACATAACAATACAGAAATACTGTACCAGGACATAGCAGCTGGCTTGGTTTAGTCTACCCTTCAGCGCATCACATAAGTGATGATGAATAAGGTGCATGCCAGCAATCGATAACCTATTTTCAAACACTATTCAATTTGTATTCTTCAATTCTCAAAGAAAATCATTTTGTAGCTCCTCATCGAATGGATTGATTATTCTACTAATAAAAATACACATTTTTATCGTATTTATCAACTAAACTCGGAGTTCGATTGATTGAAGTTCCTATATACAGTTATGATGGTGTCATAGAATGTCGTCTCTTTAGATTAAATTCTCTCAGTTATCAACTCATTTAAATCAACAATCTATGGATGTAAGGTCACAAATAATATAAAAATGTGTGGCAATAATTTTTTTAATATAATTTGTTAAATGTGTAGTACGGTACGATGTACTATAATTGTGTGTTTTTTAAATATATATGTCGTTGATGACAAAGGTCATCATTCCTACTTATTGTGAATATGAAACTTGATTGTTGATTTATTCAAGCTTCAATAACAGTTATAGTTGATGTGATTGATTGCAAACGATAATTCAAGATTTTATTGAACGAGCGTTAAAGCGAGTTCTCACTTTTGACTTACCGGTACTAAAGACCAAAGTCGTTGTCCGTCTGTTTGTATGTTCTATAATAACTTTAGAAAGAATTGATCAATCAATTTCAAATTTTGAACACGTATTCTTCGAACCTTTTTACAGGTCAAGTTTGTTGGACAACAAAATTGACTCCCTCCTTCGTCCTTTTTCGTGATATAAAAATAGCATTGAAAGTGCATAAGAAAAAAATTTGTTCTAATTGAATGAAGAATTCATTCCATGCAATTATTACAGTTCTTTTTTTCATTCGTTCATTCTTAAGATCAGCTGAGGCTATTTGAGAACTAAGGGCAGACAGTCCTTCATGCGCTGACGCATGATTTCAGCTGGTTAATATACAACATATAATTTACAACAAACTGATACGGGTTGAAGTTTAGAATGAACTGATACGGCATATCAATGTGTGGCTTTTCTCGTTTATTTCATGACCACCTTCTCATTTCAAAAAATGAATTCGGATTCATATCAGGGTCAAAGATGTTAAAGCGACAGAGTAATATTTTTTGAAAAGTAATTTCTCATTTCAAATAGGATTCCCAATGAAACCTACTGTCAAATTATTCTTGTTAGAGAAATATTCAACTCTGTGAAATTAAAAGTTGCGGGTTTCAAAGATTACAATACAAAAGCTCTTGAGCGAGTTCTCCAACCCAGGGGGTCACTATAGTTAGTTTGTTCACAGAAAGTTAAATTTATGAAATTTGTCACAAATGATGAATCTAGCTTGTGCATGTAATATCAGCTTATTATCATGATATAAGAGCACTTGCTCAAAGATTTGACAAATTTACAAAGTTTGATAATACTTTTATATAATTGTTGTAATGTGTAACATAAAGACTTATTTTACAAAAGATTTTGGAACAAGTTTTTTTTATTACTTCCATTAAAACTAGTCACTAGGACTAACCATTAATTTTGTTCTCTTATTTCTTATCCTAAAATATTAATTTTTATTGCTAAAGTTTTCCAGTGAAGCCTCCCTACAGTTCTAATCTATAATTCTTCTACTTTAAATTCTTTCGCTACTCATTTATTGAATTTATACTTTTTTCACTTCACTAGCACTACACCAACTCGAAGGGCTTTGTTCTAAATTGGACATCTTCTTGGAACAAGTTATGCTGAAACATGATAAATATGTTGAAGATTAATATTTTTCTTCTTTAGATTTCCTCCTACTCGTTTTATTTTCCATCATTGAATCTTTAATAACTGCACGATCATTAATATATTATAATATTAGAATTTATTTTAATCAATCTGCTGATAAAATTTTACACTACCGGTAATGGAATTCACAGTAGGCACAGTGATTACATTATAGTGATTTCATAGTTGACCGAACGAAGTGAGGTCTAAGATTCAAGTCGACGGTTTGGCATTTCTCTTAATGTTTAAATGTTTATATGTTTATTTATTTATATGTTGCGCATTTACGGCGAAACGCGGTAATAGATTTTCATGAAATTTGACAGGTATGTTCCTTTTTAAATTGCGCGTCGACGTATATACAAGGTTTTTGGAAATTTTGCATTTCAAGGATATTATTCATCATGAATTTAATCAGCTGACAAGTGATTACACAGATGTGTGGAGAAGCCAGTCTATTACTGTATTTGTATAATAGTAAACACATATACTGTATAGTAAACACATACTATATACTATACTAGCAGGTAATCCGTGCTTCGCAAGGGTCAATTTTAAAACTTGACGTAATGAAATCCAGAAGAATTGAAAATAAGCCTATAAGAATTCTCGGTTGATTAAGAATCTATGAGCAGTATTTCAAGTAAATCAGTCCCGTAGTTCAGACGTGATTATGCGTCAAACATAATTTCCCTATCCTCTACACGTATGTATACGTCTTCAAGCCAGTATAGAAGATGATAGATAGATGGATATATCATCCATTTATCTATCATCTTCTATACTATAATAAAGGAAATGAATGAGAATAAGTTTTGAAAGGTTTGAGATATCGATGTGCGGTTTTCACCATACCTTTTCTCTGGAAATCCTGTATCGGAATCATGTATCATATGACCACCTTTCAATTAAAAAAAAGTTGTATTCAAAATGGTGGTTCCAAAATGGCGGAAAAAATTTGGGTGCGACGGAAAACCTGTTTTTATCATTCGAAAAGGATCCCCAATCATACCTATCTTCTAATTTCCCTTTTAAGAGAAATGTTCTGCTGCCCCCCTTACAATAACTGAAAGCATGACAAATAATTGAAAACTTGACAAACTGAAAACTTGATGTAATCAAATATTGAAGAATTTAAAATAGGTTTATAACCATCCTCGGTTAAGCAAGAATCTATGTGCAAAATTTCAAGTTAATCAGTCCAGTAGTTCAGACATGATGATGCGTCAAACATAATTTTCCTATAAGTTACTACTTTACACCTGTATACGTGTAATCCAGTTCTTTAATATAATAATATTTTTTAATTCCGACCATATGATTTGGTGATTTTTTTATGAAATCGTATGTACTATAAGTGAAGTTTAACAATTAATTCTGAAAAATCTAGAAGGAAAATTGAAATTTGAGCTTCTAGGTGCACGAGATTGGTATTTTCAGAATCTATGTTCAAAATTTGGAGATCTAAATCATTCCCGTTTTTCCGGTATGCAATCCACAAGTTGACATGTTTTGATGCGAACAAACGAACACACGAACAAACACAACCCTACTCTCTCTTATTATATAGATGGTATATATACTATATACTAACACATACTTACATATATACTATATATGTAAACACATATATTACTGTATTTGTTTACTGTAGTTGTATAATAGTACTGTATTTGTATAATAAACTATAAGGTCTATAGTTTCAATCAAAGACATTAAAGAGGTATGCATCTTTAAGCTGAGTTTACACCAAAGTTATTAACAAAATGGTTATAACTTAATCCTTATAGATTCTATTAGTTTGAACGGAAGTTGACAAACACATAATATGTTCATCTTGTGTATGATAAGTTATGTTCAATCTAATATAATCTAAAAGGATTGAGTTATTAACATTTTTTAAATAAATTTGGTCTAATCGCAGCTTTAAGGTCTTTGGTTTCAAAATTTTGTTTTGCAGTCATGGTATTATTATGCGTGCCCATCAGTATCAATATTCTCACATTCGAAAAAATTAATTTAATAGGTGAATAAAAATAAACAAATAAACTAAATAATGCTGGAGAAATTATAATATTTTTGATTATAAAAAATTAATTTTCATCAGATAGAAAGATCATCACGGAACTGGATGAATTATATCATTTATGAAATACAAATATTCAAACGTGAACTGAGTTTGTTAACATTTAAAACAGTTGACATCTGGTACTTGTGGAGTAGAATGCTGCGTGAGGTCTACTGTTCACAGAACTACTAGTTACTGTTATAATTAATTCACTGTTACCTTATGATATAAAAGCAGCTGAAAATATAATAGGAACAGTTCCTCTCCTCTATAACTGGGAGAAAATACATTCTAGAAAATCATCAAAAAACTAATAAATAACATTTAAATCCCTGTCGTTGGTTCAGACTCTCAAACCCATAAAAGTATTCTAAAAATAAACAGGATAATAAAATGAGTCGGTTAAATTTGTATATTTTATAGATCATTATTTACTTTTATAACTTACCAGGAATTCAATTGGAGCACTGGTTGATCGCAGTCTGAAACTGTAGACATTGCCGATTCGCTGTAGAATTTTTTGATAGTTTGCTTTGGTAAAAAATGAATTTAATACAAACATTAGTCTACTTGTTATGAAGAAAAATATTATAATTCTCATCATAATTAATTAGTGCGAAGATCTCTGATTATAAAACTGTTGAATACTTGACTATCAATTTGGAATTTACATAGTACAAACTTTCAATTTGATCAAGCCGCGTAAAAAGTGTTAACTGAAATTTAACATATGGAATTAATTAAATCGTTTAATTGATTATGCTTAGTTATTATAATAAAATTGATGTATTTTTTCAATTTTTCATTCTTTGGCGTAAAATTCCATTCACATCTGAAAATAATCTGTTAGTTAACTTCTCAAAAGTAGCAAGTTCATAGTGCTGTATGAATAGGCTGCCTATCCATATCCTCAAACTTTGAGTGTTCATAATATGATTGATTGTCCATATCCTCATTAACAAATCTTCAAATTCGAATTCTATAATAGGCTATATTCTTATAAAATATTTTGAAAAATGTTAGATAATATGGAATACAGAAAACACATAATTCAGGGTTATTGATACACCCATTATCCAAAACGAACAATATTTATAACAATTTGTATAAAAAGATTGTCTGATCAATACTAGTTATGCAATATGTAATTAACAATTAATGTAAAATGTAAATGTAATAATTAACAATACAATATGCATTAAAAACAATTAGTCCATAATATAGAATAACTCTGTACTGTGTTTGTTAATAAAAACTCAAATAAAATAATGTTGGGTGAAATATTGTTAGATGCCGTTGCATTATTGGTTTTCCAAACATTTTGCATCATTGCAAATACATACAGTCCTCATACATACGATTATTTAATATAGGCATATCTGATAATTTCTTCATCTCAAGAAGAGTTCAATTTTATGCATGGTAGTGAATAACTTGAAATTATTAATTAACTAGCTGACAGGCTCGCTTCGCTCTCTTTATTCGTCTAGCCAGGGCTCCATCCTCTGGACTTTTGGCTGAATTATCCAGAAATCAAACCAGCAATCATTATTTATTGAATTGAATTGATGAATTGATTTATTGTTTCACAAAAAATACTTATAAAACATAAGTAAATGTACTAATTTGAAGAAAATTATATCTATGTTTAAACTATTTCACAAAATAATTGAAACTGTACTCACATGGACCTGTCGGTCTGTTCGTGAGTAAGAGTTCGCATAAGTAGGCTATATTGAAATTCGATTTCCACTGACATTAAGTTCCCACGAGCGTGAAAGAAAACTTTTAAGTTTATGCTTGTTTAAGACTAGAGAATACTCATTGGGCAAGTTGATAACCTCTTTAAAGTCTCCTTCACTATCAATTATGTGTATGCAAATTTCACCACTATCAGGAAATGTGACATTGGTTACAGTAAACCAATCGTAAGCCAAATGGTCAAAACCCCAATTTGCTTGCGGGTCTGCATCAATTGAAAATTCATTAAAGCTTGTGCAATCGAAATAAGCACTCATTTTATCAGTTCGAACGTTTCAAAGCAAATGACACCTTCTGTTGCTGCAATTCGACGCGTGCTATACTTTCCTTATCTAATGTGATGTTACGTAGTGAAATCCATCGCTCGTGCCAAGGTTATAGAGAGAAATGGTGATGCGCTCCTATGTGTTTTAGACAAGTAGCAGACTGGTATGCACCCAATTCGGGCCTCCTCGCCAGCTCTGCTTTCCCTCGCCAGCTATGCTTACAATGCTTACCGCTCGTTATAGATTTTCTTTTGGGGCTAATACAAACCCAGCATATTGACCAAGACCCATTTTCGATGTAATCAAATCTCCCACCTGTTCCTCAGTCAAATTATGTTGTTTAGCTTCTATCCAATTCATATTAAAACTAACTTTTGCGTAATTCCTTACAATATCGTAGGCCATTTTGTGAATGAATAATTTTAAATAATCTATAAAAGCGGGTGAACATTGCAGTCTCATCACAGTATCTTTTTCAGAATTTGTAATCAAGGTTGTTAGTTCATCATTAACCTTTTTAACAGCAAGATCCAATTCATCTTTCTTAATAAAATCTTTTAAATCAGTTTTTTGTGCATATTGCTCAGTAATTTGTTTAATCAGACCATTAACAGCATCCTTTGTAACGAATTGTTTAATCCCATCAAAAATAGTAGCTTTTATTGCGTCTGCCATTCCAGATAATCTTTTTTCAAATTCTTCCTTAGTTATATTTTTACTAGTCAATTTCTCCAAAACAGTATCTAAATATTTATTATCAATTACTGACGGTTGTGTTTCATTTACTTTAGTAAAAATTTCTGTACTAAGCTGTTTCAGTTTAGTGTTAAGATAGTTTCTGTCCAAGATCTCTAAATTTTTAATTTTATCAGAAATGGCTTTCAATTTTTCGTCCAAATAAGATTTATCAACCTTATTTTTGTCAATACTAACCAACTGGGTTGAAAAGGTATCTGATAAATTTTTCACTTCTCCTAATGCACTCTGTAGAGTTTGTGTTCTCTCTATGATAACTTTATCAATATTTGCACTAAAAGTCTGTAATGAACTTTTAACAGCTTCACTGATTCCCTGCTGATTTATTGAATCAATTATAGTCTGTGTTATGACATCAATATTACAGGAAACCTCAGCAGTTGAAGCGGTAGCAGTAGGTGTTTCAATCCGTCCGAATCGATGCAAGGTCATCGTGACACTAAATAATTAGTTTTGCTTCTCTGAGCTCTTCTAGTATAGATGAAATCTCAACATCATGAGCAGAATTCCCAGAAGCTTTTGAGGAATAGAGTAAATTTAATCTTTCCACTAGTTCATCAAAACTATCAAAGTATTGGTAATTTCTTTCATGAGAAATATTTTTTGCAAAATTCAACAAACCTTGTCCCTTCTTTTTAACAAGTTTTTTACTGGGAAATAATTTCTGAATCAATTGCGATTTAATTCCATGATTACGTTTAACATAGCCTCTTCGATCTAAATGTACGCCAGTAAGTAATAAGATACGTTTGTACTTGTCAAGGTCATCATTATTATAAAGATTTCTGTTTGGTCTCGCTTTGAATAATAATTCGAGTAATCCGCGAGTTAATTGAATTCTTTCTTTATCAACATCTATATATCCATTATCAAATATTACCTGTATATCACCGATATAATACTTTTCACTTTGATCTTTGTATGAAACTCCATAAGTAATTGAATTATTCAACTTTTCCTTATGAAACACTGTTAGGTATTTGCTCAACAAATCATTGATTCTGCTAGCACCAACATCATCATCATCATCATCATCACCATCCTCCTCTCCCTCTTCCTCATCTTCATACTCATCATCATCATCTTCATTATCAATTTCCATACTCTCTTGTTCCTCTTTTACTTCTTCCTTTTTAGGTGTAAAATCATGATTAGAATGTAATGTAGATTTGGTTTTTCCCAATTCAATTATAGGTTCAATTAATGGCGAAAGAGATTTCCTATTGAATTCATCCGTTCGTTTTTCAAAATTAATAAGGCTTTTATGCTTGTCACTAATCACCTTTCGTAATGTCTTAATCGTTTCTATTAAATTCTCCTTCCTGTTATTTACTAAGCTATTTCCTCTCCTCTTCCTCCCCCTCCTCCTCCTCCTACTCTTATGTGTTTTAGACAACATGACTGCACAAAGAATTAATCTCTACTGAGGGGAAAGTATCGTGTCCAGTGAATCCCGATATTTTCCTTCCTTTATAGTACATTCTTTTAAAATTGTAAGAAAGTTATGCGGTTTACGATTCCAAACTGTATGACAAAGTTTACTGAAATCTTTATAAGACATATCTCCTCCAACATGATCTCTGTGAATTAATTTGAGACTCAATAAATCCATCTTAAAAATTATTATCATATTTGCGTTATCTCTAGTGAAATGTTTCTGTGTGGCACCATAACTCTGAATTAAATATGCAGTATCAATATTACGATGACGACCCATTGTAAAATATTCTCTAATCTGTGGCACATTACTCAGTTGCAAGTCATCAAAAATTACCAAGCTATATTCAGGGATTCGGTTTGGATGGGGAATTTGGCTCACATCATCTTTCATGTGAAATCCGATATTTTTCAAACCTGCAAATACCTGTTTTAAAAAGACATATTTTGGTTGATATAAACTTTTACTAAATAAGTAAATGTGCTTAAATTTTAAACCATTTTCAGCAAATACTAAATTAAATAAGAGATTTGTTTTTCCTCCAGCACTAGGAGAAATTATTAACATTCGCGCATTGTGAGGTAGCAGATTCCCATTTTTACAAAATGTAGGCTTTTCTTTATTTGTAATTAAGGTATCAAAGTTAACAATTGGTAATTGGCTCATGATTACAAACGTACAGTACGTGATCTGATAAGCCACTGAAAATTTAGAACAATGACCGAGGTCATGATGACGCTACTTGTGTGAGAGAGGCGTTTCCCAGAGATTGGAATGCAGAGCAACACTCTCCACCTCCTCTCCACATCATCAGACAGATTATGGATTCTTATATTACGAAATGAGAACCAATTTTTTATGAGGAGCTAATATATTTTCAACAAATGTACATCATGATATTTACAATAAATGGAATGTATTTACAATAAATGTACATGTTATTTACAAAATTATTTTTCATCTAATAATTGATCTTTACTAATATAGCTAGGTTTAGAAAATCCAATCCATTTCACTAACAATCCTTTTTTATCACGTTTTAATATTTTTTCAATCAAATACACTTGTCTCTCCGTTTCGTTTAATTGCGTTTTTTTAATTTCTTCTGCATAAAACCGCCCACTAATTACTTCACCGTTTAGATCTCTCAGTGAGTAGGTTATAGGTTTGGAAGGAAATATAGAATGAATCACAAAATACTCTGCGCTCCAGTTTATGTTATAAGATTTATCGAAAAATAATCGTTTCTTCGAGATTCGCACGATATCGCCTAGCTTAAATTTTGGTTTTGAATTTTTCAATTTATATCGTCTATTGAATGCAGAATTCAATGACGATAAAACATGTGTACGATCTTTTTTCCCCACATCTTTAGGTTTCATTCTAATTGAACTGTGCACTGTAGCATTATAATTTTTAACTAAACTGTCTAGATTGGTTAACCAGTTTTTTGTTCCGTGCTCAGTTAAATATCTATAAATTTTTGCTTTAAGTGTTCTATTAAACCTTTCAACTATGGAGGCTTTCTTATCGGTAAAAACATGGTAATGTTTAATACTATATTTATCTAATAATGCTTTAACTTTTGAATTGAAGAATTCTGTTCCCTGATCTGTTTGGAACAGCTTAATGCCCTTATTTTTAGAAATAATTGGTTGGAGAGCGTTAAATACAGATTGACTTGTCTTGTCTTTTAATGGTACACAATATGCAAATTTTGTAAAACAATTAATAACAACTAAGATATATTTATAACCCTTATTAAAACGTGATAAACTTATCATTTCAATAAGGTCTGCTTGAAGGAGATCTTTTTCACTTTTCAGTTCATACTTGCGAGTGGGATAGTTCACACGCGGCACGCTATGAAGCTCTAAAGCTAGCTTAGATCTAATAATATTCATGATATTTACAACAGACAAATCAAATTAGTGGTGTTGGATGATTGTCACGACACATACTGATCAATCAGTTGAAGTGTTGAGACTATAATGACCGAAAGGGAGAGTATTCAGACCATCTTCTGCAATGTATCTTTTATCGTCATAAGGACTCAAACAAATTTTTGCACATTCGACCTGAAACATACTATGGTTATAGGATCTTAACATACTAAATTTTTCTACATGTACACTACGTTCAAACAATGATTTCTTATACAAATTAAAATTAAGTTTTCTACATTTAACCGATGACTTTACTCCTTTTGCTACGCATTTATTTACAACCTCGTCATCATTCTCATTACCAACTAAAAAGCTGTAAAGTTTCGATCTAAGACCTATAAATTTAGAGATCGGCCTTGAGCCCGTTTCATCCTTAAACTTACCTACAACTTTATTTCTTTCCATGGAAAAGCAAGGGTGGGCAGGTGGATAGTTAGAAGTATCGAAAAGGGTCAAATTATCTTTGATCAACTGATACACATCTTCGACTTTTAGGTTTAGAAGAAAACTGTCGGTGTCGGTCATACAGAGTTCTACGCGGTTCCAGGGTACGATTTTTTGTAATTTGCAATAAAAGAATTCGTACATATGGAATTTACTCAACTCCAGTACGGAAAAGCCGGAATAGACAGGTTTGTTCATTTTAAGTTCCAACTTGCGAGAGAAAACCGCGATCACGTCCGGACTAATTATTTGCCAGCGTTTGCATAACGGATTTGAAATGTACTTGTCTAATCGTTTTTCGTCTGTAATAATTTTAACATTAATGTGTTTCCGAACTGATTGTATAGTCTTACCAAAACAAAGATTGCAACAGGCCTTAAAGAAGGATATTTCAAATTTATTTTTCGCGTTCTGTCTATTCCGGATATTGAAGTCGATGTAGCTTTTCAGCCAGGGAGATTGGGAAAAACTAATGACGCGATGTACTTTCAATAATTTCAAACCGAGCTGAAGGTAGAGTTTTAAATTGACATAGTGTACAATGTACTTTTCACGGTTAAAAAGTGTGTTCATGAGTTTTCTGGTCACTCCCTGACCGTTCTCATTTGTCTGATACTCGGACAGCAATTCCCGCGGGGGAGTTAAGTGTAGCGGCGCGAGAGGGAAGCTGGCATGTTTATCGTGTAAATCTTTCGGGTACTCGAGATCGCATTCAATTATGTAACCAGTTCCTGAATTGCTGTCCAAATTCGCGAAATCAAGTTTGGAAATTTCTTCCTCTGTGAGGAATTTGAAATTCCCAAAAGGGAGGGGTCTGCTCATAGCATCCGCGTAAAGAGAATTAGCATCCACGTAAAGGAGATAATTAGACGGTTTTGAGGGATCGTATGTCTCAGGTAGATGTTTATTATTCGCCTCACAATAACGTTTACCGATAAATGAGACCCCGCCTCTCATTCCCGCTTCGAACATGAGATGCATGTCCGGATCTGTAAGTAATTGCAATTCGACTTTAGTGTACTTCAACATGCAATTCCAGGTGAAGTCCGCGAGGGAAAGAAAATGGGTCACATCGAGGCCGTATGAGGAAAAAAGCGTAGACCTCATGGATTCAAATACTGTTGCTAATAGCATTACGTCCAAACATAAATAAAAATCGTGATATTCACCCAGATTTTTCAGCTTGAATGTTGAGAACACTCTTTGCGCATGCTCATATTCTTCGCGAGACAGAGGTGTATCAGTTAAGTCGTTATGAAAACATTCAATGGGAGGGAGCGATGTTTCCGCGAATTTTTCGGGACAGCTCATGTACGAGTAGGGATATACTCCTTTTTTCAACAAGAGCTGTCTGTGTTCGCGAGGTGGATCATGAAACACCGAAAATAATCTTTCGAACTTCTTTTCCATGTCTGTACTTTCTACCAAATTACGCACCAATACTTCCAAGGATTCAGACATAAACTTGTAGGAATCTAGAAATTTAATTTTGCCTACTGAAAGTGTCAAAAATCTTTCTGACGTATTTGCGATGCAGGAAATTTCTTTTTTACATTTACCGAGCGCTTTCAGAATAAAATGCGAATCAAAACCGGAGAAATTATGGAAATAACACGAAATGTAATCTGGAGTACGCGCTGTTAAATTGCAAGAAACATGTGCTGCACATAGGTAATTACCGGTTTCGTGCGCGTGGTGACGACATTTAATATCGGTTTCTGAGAACGGTTCAGCACAAAGCCCGCAGTTTACTGAATTTTGAAATTCGCGCTCTTCACTTTCGGACAAATGTTGCATCGGAATTTCACGTTTCATATCCTCATACAAAATTTCGCCAAGATCTGTAATTTCCTGAAGAAATTTCTCCATGATTTTTTCGTCTAAACTACTCGATCTATGGAGTACAGGTCCGTAGGCGATTTCTCCGTTTACATCTATAACAACGAAACAATACCCGCAAGGAATATGCCGCGCCGTTTTCTTGGTGTAACTACGAGTAATTTCATCGGAATCGGAATCATCATCATCATCATTATCAATATTCACAACGTATGTTTCTAAATCCGCGTAAATAGTGTACTTTTTCTTCAACGTCGCGCCTAGTTTCTTGAATTTAATTGTCTCTCCGCGTTTAGGATATGAAACGCGCTGAGATTCAAACTTGGAACAAAGTTCCATATGTTTCATCAAATTTGCTTTCCCGTCTACATTTATAGATTTGTTTGATATGAACCGGTGAAAACAGAAATTGCAAACATGTACTTGACCGTGGCATTTTGAAAGGTGGGAGAGAAGACGCGATAGCCCGTTTTTCCCGTTCGCGGTATTTACTAAACAATAATGAGTTTTTCCTGCATCGCCTTTCAACATTAAAAGATTAATTTGGTGTTTACGCGTGCGGAAAATGCTTGTACGGTAGGGGAAAAACTTTTTGTTGTCATACGCGATGACGTGAATTGCAATGTCCGGATTGAGTATTTCGAATTTCTTAATATCGCGTGTCGTCACCGGGAAATTTACACCTCGCATATTGAGTCTGTGAGCAAACTTGCTCAAATACTTTACAGTTAAGTTCGAGTTCCTTGGTTTCTGATGGAAATATGCGAGGACCGACCACAAAAAACATTTTTCGTCAGAAAGATTTTTGACATTTATAATACATTTTTTGTTTTTCAAAAACTGGGGTGTTTGAATGAAACTGGATGTGTATATTGGATTATATTTGATCACATTTACATCCAGTGATTCAATTTTCTTCAACACCCATCCAGACCCATGTCTTACGAAATTTTCGAAAGACATGATGATTTTTCTCACAGCCAAGAAAAAATGCTCATTAAAATCTTCATAGTTCTCAAGCACGTTTAGCGCTATGTTGGAGTAACTATGTAGATTTATTAGAGATGAAACAGACTCATCAACCTTGTCATCCAGCACCACTAATTTATACAATAAAACGTTAAGCACTATGTACCACTTAACATTTGCATCATACCGTGCCGCATGCTCCCTAATTATCTCGAAAACTCGAGTTTTCGTCCTCTCAAGCACACTCTCAATGTCAATATCCTCGTCCTCAAAACTGATGCGATGGCGAACTGCGCTTGAATTGATCCCACGAAGTCTGCGTTCCCTCGGCATGATACTGAAAAAACAAAAGAATAATGATCAGGATGGCATAGGCAATTAATAGTATGTGTAAAGGAATGTAATTCACAATCAGTTGTGAATTGACATTCACGATGTTATCACAAGGACAGATAATGTTACATGAAAGATTGAGATTATTAACATTCGATAAAAAATGGACAAAAACTAGTCAGAATTTGTCGGCAGAAAATATGGCGAAAGACGGTTTTGTATTCGCAAGTGAACCGGATATTGTGCGCTGCGTATTTTGTTCAGTTTGTATAGGAGATTGGGAGCAAAATGATGTTGTAGCCAACGAACATGCAAAGTTTAGCCCAAATTGTAGAAGGAAAGGAAATATAACAATTGAAGATGAGAATTACGATAATAATATTCTACGATTATATGAAGAAAGATATTTATCATTTACTAATATGCCAGAAGATTTATCTGTACAAGGAGAGTGGTTTGAAAAACTACCTCCACACCATCTACATTGTTACATTTGCAAACCATTAACTGATAGAGCAGACTATTTTGCAAGAAATGGTTATTTCTTACATAACTATCACTATCTACAATGTGTGTTTTGTAAATATATTATCGTTGAACCATTTGAAAAAGTAATGCATACACCGTTTTGTATATATTATGCTGATGAGTCTAAGACAAAAGACGCTCATCATATAGATGAAGCGAAAAAATCACAAGCATGCAGTATAATGTAGAAGGTTTTTTATCCTCCGAGGACAAACACTGTGCTCGGAGGAGAAAAACTGTGCTCGGAGCACAATTTCCTCCTCAGAGGATAAAATCGAAGTAAAAATGTACTTACATGTGTTGATGCAGCGTGAATCTCCTCGAGTGTAGAGGTGTAGATAGCGGCCTATGGTAAGATAGCGGTCTATGGTACAGGTGTAGATAGCGGCCTATGGTATGATTGATTCCCTCACGAGAGCACAACTGCTTATGAGACCGAGTAGTGAGGTGAGAAAATGCTGTGAAAACAATGAAACCAAACTGTAACCAAATATATATAAGTAGAGTACAATAAATTATCGCTAGAGTGTGCTTTTCATAATAATAATAAGCTAGAGCAAGCTAATCTGTTAGTAGTGATCTTGTCTTTGCTGATACAACATCAAGCTACTGTACTGAGATGGATCAGTGGAGTCTGAGTTAAAGTCTTCAGATTTGTGCGTTCAATTCATTATAGATAGACATTTTAATCAATTAAGTGAATACCATTCTGTTCCTTTAGAAAAAATGGTTCAATTCATTATAGATAGACATTTTAATCAATTAAGTGAATACCATTCTGTTCCTTTAGAAAAAATGAGATATCAATATAAATTAAGTGAACTCTTGGACATGCACCTAGATATATTGGACCAGTTAGCAGAAAAAGGATGGACAAATCTACAATATTTAACTTTTGTGAGAGATTATGAAAAATTAGGAGTTTGGCATAGTGATAACTATAATCATATTCTTGTTTGTGATAAATTCTGGGGGAATGGTGATATGCCAGGCTCATGTGATTGTGCACATCTTAAAGAGTCTATCGATAAAATTAAGAAGGTTATAATAGAAAACAATGCTCATTTAACAAAAGAACAATTAAATAAACTTATCTGGAATTTTTTACGAGATTCTTCAGATGAAACAGGCTTAGAACAAGATTGACAAAGAAAGATCAAAATCAAGTATGTGTGCAATATTGTAAATAAATGAAATGCATCTTTCTGGTTGGTTAAATATTAAAATGTCTCATTGATGATAGAAAACACTGTCAAGATAAGATTCATGTTTGAAAAATGAGCTCCTCTTACTTCCTTGTTGAAGGATCTAACATGGAGAACAATATTGTCCTCGGAGAAGAGGAAAATTTAAGTAAAAATGAACTTACATGTGTTGATTTGACGAAATGAAATAATTGGATATGCTCCTCGACTCGGTTCAGGTAGCTCCTCGGCTATGATTTTCTCGATGCAGGTAAGGTTCCTTCACGAGAGCACAACTGCTTATGAGACCGAGTTGTGAGGTGAGAAAATGCTGTGGAAAAACAATGAAACCAAACTGTAACCAAATATATATTATAAAAATCAATTTAGTGTTATTTCACAAAAATATGAGAATGTAACAAAAATTTTTACTTACAATCAATAATGTTAGCGGTGACCTCTGTGGAGTATGCAGTGCTCGCCAATTGTGATAGGCCTCCTCGGCAGCTAGTACGTGTAGACAAGTGCACTCTCCAAGTTGCATTAAGTGATAAAAAATTAAAAATGTGTTTTTATATATAGCTTGATGTACGCACAAGCTGACATCACTCGGTCGCTCACTCACTCAAGGCCGGGCAACGCCCTCCCGACCTTCACAAGGCTGTCCCGAGGAGCAGAATGGATTCACTTCAACTGGCAGTATATGAAGGCAGGATTAAAAAGGAACTCACGATTGATTTTTGTCATCGCTTTCGTAATAGAGGAAAAAGCAGTAGCGAGAATAGGAGATAACGCATGGGGCCATCTGTTTTTGAAATGCATTTTGCAATCTGAATAGATGAATTCAAAATATTATTCCAAATTAATAGAAAATTTCCATTTTTCTTTTAGATTAAGTTAGTGTAATGATTAATTAATTAACTTTAGTTAATGTTCAACCATTGAGTTGAAAGGTAATGAAAATGGTGGTATGTAAGAGAAAGCAAAGTGGAAGAAAACGGGGGAGAGGCTTCTTAAGCTCGGCCGCGAAAGTACTTAAGGGGGCGGCAGGGGCTGCTACAGGTATTACTTCAACTATTTTAAATAAATTGATCGATGTAACACCCTTTGAAATCCCCATAGCACCTGGGTACCAGTATTGCGGACCAGGAACCAAACTTGAAAAGCGATTAGCACGTGGAGATCCTGGAATAAACAAACTTGACCAGGCTTGTAAGGCCCACGATATAGCATATTCACTAAATAGTGATAATTCTAATCGAGCCAAAGCTGACAGAATTCTAGCGAACGCAGCGTGGGAAATTTTTAAAAATCCGAAAACTCCCCTAGCCGAGAGAGGTCTCAGTTACCTTGTTACGAATGTAATGAAAGCTAAAAATTACTTTGGTGGTTCTTTGAGAAAGAAGAAGAAGAAGAAGAAGAATGAGAGGAGAAGTTATAGTAATGATATTAGACGCAAGGCTATAGCTCAGTTGAAACAACATATAGCAGGTAAAGGGTATTATTTGAAGCCGTACCCCCCGCTTAGTGGTGGGCGACTTTTAATTCCACCCCCACCCCCATCATCATCATATGGTGTGAGTTTATTCCCTCAAGTTAAGAAACGTAGAACAACAAAGAAGAGGTCAAAGAAGAGCAAGAAAAAACCATGAATATTGAAGGAGAATTGAGTAACTATGATTTAATGGATTGGGCTAGCTTATTACAAATTCGTTTAAGAGGAATATATATGCTAGATGCATTACCCAAAAAAATTCTAAAAAACGAAAATGCGATCGTGAATTTGGACAAGCACAGCCAACCGGGGACACACTGGATTGCATATAAGAAGGTAGGAAGTAATGTATGGTATTTTGATCCAATTGGAAATTTACAACCTCCATACGAATTGGACAAATATTGGAAAAAAGAAAATGGAGTAAATATATTTTATAATTTGGATCACCTGCAACCATTAGATAGTGATATTTGTGGTCATCTCACGTTATTGTTTCTTGCAAATCAGTTGTAATTAAGTGTTTGTGTTGAACACACAAGATGGTCGTTATAACGTTAAGATCAAAGTCAAGTAACCTTTACGAACATTTACAAGAAATTATAGAATTGGACAAAAATAGTGAATGGGAAATTGGTCTGATTAATTTTTGTAGTTACAATAGTATAGCAAATGTAAACAAAGGAACAAATTCTAGCTTCAAATATGGTGATAAGTTAATCTTGTTGGATACCGGTGCATATGAGCTTGAGGATATTATAAAGTCTATAAAGCATAAATTGAACTATGATGAGAAGAAGAATAGACTTATTATACGTGCAAATGCAAATACTATGAAGATTGAAATTTATTCTGATAAGCCTATTGATTTAACACGTTCTGATTCGATTGCTAAGATACTAGGTTTTGATAATGTAGTTTTACAAGCAAATAAATGGCATTATTCCAAACATCTGGTTAACATATCGAGCATTGATGGTATTCTTGTTGAATGTAATTTAGCATGTGGCAGTTACTTTAACGGAAAAGAAAAACATATAATCTACGAATTTTTGCCAAAGGTTCCTAGCGGTTATTTAATAAATGAAGTACCCTCTCCAATTATTTATGTACCTTTGAATACACGTCGAATTCAAACTATTAATGTAAAGGTAACAGACCAGAACGGATCGTTTATTGATTTCCGCGGAGATACAATTACAATTAGACTGCACATACGTGAAAAACAAAAGTAATGGGATATCTTATTTTCAACCCGCGTAAGCGTAGTACGTGTACGCATAATCAAGTCATTAGAGAAAAGGTCGCGATAGCGTCAACATCTAGTAAAAGCAATAGGGCGTTATCAGCTAAAAGTGCGAGAACTTTGGAAAGATTAGGTTTTATAGTTAATTGGCGACATGTCAGGCGCATCAATTAGTGATATTCTGGATGTGGAGACAGAGCTTCAGTTTTATAATGACATAACCAAATTCCAGTTTCATACACATACAGTTTATTCGGGACAAGAAATAAAAAACTCTGATGAAGCTCGAATTGGAATAAATTCATTGGATGTGTACACTTTACCTTGCAAATCATTTATATTAATTGAGGGAACGGTGAGCTGTACAAAACCGGCAGCGCCTGCGATTACAGTAGCAGGGGAGGCAACTCAACCGGCTGGTGCGCCCATTGCGGCAGACTATAAATTAAGCAGTAACATAGTGGGCAACCTTTTTGATGAAATACGATACGAATTAGCAGGTCAACAAATTTCCAAATCAAGATTAATTGGTTTAACTTCTACAATTAAAGCTATTCTTGTGAAGAACGCATCTGATAAAAACACATATCATTTAGCTGGTTTTGACAGAGCAGGATATGAGCTAACAGATAATAAATTCACTTTCTGTGTGCCGTTGAAATTAATCCTTCCATTTTTTGAAGATTTTCAAAGAATAATTTTAAACTTGAAACAAGAGCTTGTATTATTGAGGTCGCCCTCAGACCTCAATTGCGTCGAGTCTGCAACCGGTACAGAGGTTAGTGTAAAAATTACTAAGCTCCAATGGCGGATGCCCTACATTACTTTAGAAGATCATGTGCGATTGAAATTTTTGAGACTGCTCGATGCCGACACTCCACTGAAATTAAGTTTCCGCCATTGGGAAATTTGTGAATTACCAAATTTGCAAAATTCACTTGTTCATTCTTGGTCAGTACGCACAACATCGAATTTTGATACTCCAAAATATATTATAATTGCATTTCAAACTGATCGAAAGAATAAAATTAAAAAATCAATATCTAATTTTGACAGCTGTAATATTTACAATGTTAAAGTATATTTGAATAGTGAGTATTATCCATACGAAAATCTGCTAGGTAAGAAGGAAGTTTTATACCGGATGTTCCTGGATTTCGCACCCTCGTATTATAATCATTCAATCAATAGCGAACTCGGAACAGAAATCGATTTTAAAACGTTTTGTGAATCAACACCGCTGATTGTTGTAGATTGTTCACACCAACCAAGTCATTTGAAATCATCGACAGATGTTCGTATTGAAATGGAATTTAATAGTGCAGTACCTGCAAATACTTCCGCGTATTGCGTTTTAATTAGCGATTGTGTGATGGAGTACACGCCACTCACGAGCATGGTGAAAGAAGTTCAGTAATTTGTTGATAGAGTGCATCACTGCAGGTTATATAAGGTGTGTACTGCACCAAATGTAAGCCATTATCAGTTTTACCTTTGAACAGGAATCATGTCCTATTCTTTGTGTTCTGATATTTTGGTGGACAAGCCACAAACTCGCTCTATCCAGTGTGATCTTGATTCTGATATTTTGGACAAAGCTCAGTCGTCGCTACTTTACGATATTGAATCAACAAATTTCTATTATGAACCAAGGAGGAGTAGTACACCAATCCAGAAGTCGGGAGAGGAGGAGGAGGAGGGGGAGGGGGCGCCAGAGGTGGAGGAACAGAAACGTGAAGAGGAACAGAAAGGAGTGCAAAAGCAGACACCTACGAAAATTGCTACGGTTGATCTTCACTGGTTTAAACAAACTTGTAATCAAATTATTGTGAAAGAACTTGCTATTGTCGATGAGAGCAATAATTATGTTGTATTTCATTTCAAATCACCATTTCCAAAGATGGAATTGACTACAAAATTGTTTAACGACGTAACATGGCTGGAACGTAACTATCATAAAATAAAATGGAGCGATGGAGATTTGGAATGGAATGAGACAATTATCCGTGAATACCTCGCAGGTTATGAAAAAATTTTTACAAAAGGAACTGAGAAAGCAAAGTTTTTGAGAAGATTGCATTCTAACGTACAATGCATACCGGAGGACTTTCTCAAGCCCGATTTCAGCTTTTTCACCACTTCGTGGTGTTATGATGCATGTAAGATACATAAGTATAGACCCGATGGAAGGTGTGCGTTGTACAGTGCCCAACATTATAATTCTCTGCTGTTTAAAAATATGTATCAAACAAATAATTTCTTGTGCGAGAATACTCGTATGAAAAGTATGAAATTGGCGTCTATGTATACGAATGCTCAGAAAAGAAACTTTGCACGATATGGATTCTTCTACAACGGAAAGGAATTACAGTGTGTTTATTGCTCGCATGCACTGAGACTGCATAAAGCTCGCACGTGTTGTCTGTCTACAATTATTAATGAAGAAAGACCGTTTAATTACTCTATAATAGTGCCAGCCTACACATAGTTTTACTACTCGACAACGATGGATCCGGCGAAGTGGTTAGCTGCTGACAACGAATTGGAAGTGAGGTTAAAAAACTGCATAGACTGGTATGATGAGTGTGAAAGTGCAATTCAGAAATCATCTAGTGAAAATTATAGTTTGGCGAAACAATTAAAGGCTATTTTTCTAAGCACAGTTAATTTGAACGATATAAGAGACTATTTGTGCTATTACCGTCCATACAATTTGTCTGTAGATAAATTGATTAAAATTGAAGATGAAGTTATGATGTATTGTTGTAGTGAAATTTTTTAATTCAGATATTTCCTCAAACATTTTGGTTTAGTATCAGTGTAGACTTGATTGAGTGAGCACGCCCCCCTCAGACACAACTGTTACAGCTTGACCTTATCAAGAGATACGCCCCCTCAGAGCCAACTCTGTTACAGCTAAGTGCACATTCCTTCCTTATCAATTTTATTGTTCATAACATAATCGAGGTCATGCAGTGTTTTAGCTTTGCTAAATTCAAAAAATTATCTCGCCTCTTGATGTCAATTTCATTCAATGAATTTGATTCTATTGCAAAAAATATTAAATTTTCAACAGGATTCCAAGGCGATGATGTTGATCAAGCGTTAACAAAAACAGAAAATGTACATTTTCCAATTTTATCTGAGATTTTCGAATTATTGGACATACTAGATACAGGTCATCTACATTATTGTAGTGCAAATGATTTCTCAACTATTGTTACAAATACCGATGAACTTTGGAAATGCTTGTATGACATTGCAGATAAAAAATGTAAAAGATCAACTTAGATCATTGACCTCTCACTGTTAAGACATCAATAGAGCTGATACCCCAAGTGATATAGGTCTGAGGATATCTATAGCCATTTTTGGAATGCTTGTTCGTACTAAATTTACTATAGATATTCTCGGAGAGCACACTTAAAAAGCAACGCCTGCGGTTTGTACAGCACATAGAAAATTTCAATATAAATTTGTGAAATTTTTCTTAACTGTCGGGTGGAAAGCAAACCAATCACTTTATAATTTTACAGTATAAAGATGTAACAGATTCACTCATCTAGCATTCACTTTAATTTGACAGTAGAGAATTTTTCCCTCATTTAGCATTCACTTTAATTTGACAGTATAGCATTAGATGGATTCACTTTAATCTGTCACTATAGAGAGAGGGAAAGCAGACTTCGTAGCAGGACTGCTAGTAGTAGCAAACGGAATGAATTCTCTATTCTCTCTTTACTCCTCATTCGTAAAATGCTGTGCTCCACTACGCGGAAAGAGCCATTTTATGGATGACAAAGTAAAGGAGAGCAAACTCAACACACATGGCTTTTGCAGCAACGCGCGAGGAGGCTCGAATTGGGTGCATACCAGTCTGCTACTTGTCTAAAACACATAGGAGCGCATTACCATTTCTCTCTCTCTATAACCTTGGCACGAGCGATGGATTTCACTACGTAACATCACATTAGATAAGGAAAGTATATCACGCATCGAATTGCAGCAACAGAAGGTGTCATTTGCTTTGAAACGTTCGAACTGATAAAATGAGTGCTTATTTCGATTGTGAAATATGATAGATTTGATGTTGAAATTGAAGTGAACATAATATTTGAACGATTTGTGACAAAATCAGGAAATTGAAGAAGTTTTGGGCAATAGCCTGTTTTTTCTTTTCCAACTATTGTATTGTTCGCTCTATCTAATAAATAAATAAATAAAGCTAATGAGAGAATGCTTTATTCGTGTAGATTACAATATATACTGGTTTTTTACACTTATATACAATTATAAATGAATTTACATAATATAGACTGAGAAAATATTTTTTGAAGTGCATATGATATGAAAAAAGCAGTTGTCAATAGTTGTAGCTAATATTGTT
The DNA here is from genome assembly GCF_014356525.2 of Nilaparvata lugens. Taxonomy (NCBI): domain Eukaryota; kingdom Metazoa; phylum Arthropoda; class Insecta; order Hemiptera; family Delphacidae; genus Nilaparvata; species Nilaparvata lugens. The sequence continues at coordinate 45,871,843 of NC_052509.1, forward strand.
ATGCATTAACATGAATTTGGAAAGAATATTTGAAAAGATCCTTGCAACTAACTCTAGAACGAGAAACTTAAAGAGTAATAGGGTTTTAGCACATCTACAAAAGAGTTTCTTATCTATACTAGATTGGGATTGATTCACTTTAATCTGTCAGTATAAGTTGAATTGGGTTCTTATATCTTAGAGATTCATGATGCTGAAGTAAGATCTGACTGAGAGAATAATTTGAGCATATCTTCCAAGGTTGACTCTCACTGTCAGTATAGCATTAGATGGATTCACTTTAATTTGACAGTAGAAATATGGATTCACTCAGTAGAAATATGGATTCACTTTAATCTGTCAGTAGGGAATTTTTCCTCCAAAAAGGGAAATTATTTTTTCCCTCACTGTCTCTCTCTCTCTTCCTCCCCCTCGTCCTCACTGGGAGATAAGATAAGGAGAGGGAGAGGGAGAGGGGAGAAGGAGAAGGAGATATTTGATATTTGATATTTGATATTTTATTTTACATCTTACGTTGCCAGGTCTGGTAAGACCTATGGCAAACACTAATTGATAAGAAACAACAAAAGAATATTGCTTATTACATTGAAACTCAACAAATTACAAGAAAAATTAAGTATAGATTTAAGCTACAAATAATTTAATTATAATTAACAGAGAAAGGAACTGATATGTATCAAAGCTTGATACATATTACATGGACAATTGAGAATAAATTATGCATAACGAAGAGAACAGATGAGTATAAAAGAAGTGAAGAAGAAAGGAAAAAAAGAAAAAAAGGAAAAGACAGGAGGAAGAAGAATAGAATATTCATCAATAGAAAGATGATGAAGATTTGAATGAAAAGAGAATATGAAGACAATCAATCTGTCCAAAGGAATAAGTGACAGCAAGTGAAGTTGAGAAGAATAGTGCTAGAAATTGTTATCATTATCATGGATGAACAAATTATGAACTGAACGCAATTATGAGTGAACGAAAGGGGATGGAATAAAAAGAAAGTAACAAACAGGATAATAATTCAGACCCTACCCTCGAGTAGATACATGAACAAATTTCTCTTGAAGCTTTCCAATGAATTGATTTGTAACAAATTATATGGTAAGGAATTCCAAGCACGACAGGCCGACACAGAAAAGATGAATTGAAGATAGCCGTTCGATGGAGAGGTATTTGGAGGGTGAGCTCATGAGACCTAGTACCTCGATTAGGCTGGATGTCAGTAAGGAGCGTGAAGGAGTCCCGAAGATAGTCCGGTCCATCGCTTCTCACTATGAGCCTGTAGGTTAGAACGAGAAGAAAATACTTTCGCCGCTCCACCAACTTGAGCCACCTTAGCTCCTCGAAGAAAGGAGTGATGTGGTCATCACGCCTCACGTCAAAGATGAACCGGACGGCATAATTTAGTGACCTCTGCAACCTAGTATTCTGTTCCGCTGTGATATCGATGTAAGCCAAACAGCAATAATCCAGCAAGGGCTGGATCAATGACCTCACCAATAGAATTCTGATGCTCCTGGGCAGGAAGTTTTTGAGCCTTTTAAACTGATGCATTCCAGCGAATACACGGTTGCACAAATGAGTAGTCTGATCTCTCCAACTAAGAGTTTCATCAAGATAGATACCCAGGATTTTCAAGCACTTAGAGTAAGCCACCTGCACATCACCAACCACAATTGCAGGAATCCTATCCAACTCGATCCGGTTGAGAAGTCTGGAGAAGCCAAAAATCGAAGTTTTGGTTTTCACGGGATTAATGACAAGCTCATGAGCTGTAGCCCATTGAAGGAGGGAAGACACATTCTGATTCATATGCTCTATGCAGTTGGCAATGTTCTCTACTGATGTATGGGAATAGATGATTAGGTCATCTGCAAAGAGGTGGAAAGAACAATCCTGAAAGACCAAAGGTGCATTATTTATGAATATTGAGAAAAGTAATGGGCCAAGCACGGATCCCTGCGGTACACCCCGCGAAACCGGAGACCAAGCTGACATATTGCCCGAGTCATCACTAACAGCCTGAAAGCGACCTGAAAGGTATGATGAGAACCAGGCAACTACTGACGCAGACAAGTGGCATTGATACTTCAACTTCCGAAGAAGTAAGAGATGTGACACATTATCAAATGCTTTTCGAAAATCAAACTGCACAAGGACTGTTACCTGTCGCTTGTCCATAGCTAACCGCAAGTCATCAGTGATGCGCACAAGAGCAGTGCTAGTACTGAAGTTGGGGCGAAAACCAGATTGGTACTTCGAAAAGAAACCCAATTCATTCAAGTGAGAATTCACCTGCGTGTGCACAATTCTCTCCAGAGCCTTTGAAATCGAACACAAAATATGAATTGCTCTCCAGTCCCCAGGTTCAGTAGGGTTGCGGATTTTAGGGATAGGTCGAACAATAGAGTACTTCCATAAACAAGGGAAAACTGCGTTCTGTAGAGAAAAATTGAAAATATGAGTCAATGAGGGAAGAATAATGGGAAGAAGTTTCTTATAAAACAATATGGGAATGCCATCAATGCCTTTCGAATTTTTGCAGCTTGATAGTATTATGTGAGAAATAGTCGAAGGAAAAACATAAGAGAAGTGGAACTGATTTTCTGGTGGGTCATGATTGAATTGAAGGACAGTCTGACTGACAGGATCATCGAACTCGTTAGATGTAGATTGAGAAGATTGTGCAGTAAAAAAATTGTTAAGATCATTGAGAGGAACATTTATATTTGCCTTAGACTTACTGGGATGAGCGCCCAGCCTTCGCACATTTTCCCACAAAGTGGAAGCAGAGTTGCTCTGATTAAATTGCCGATGATAGAATCTAAGCTTTGCATTTCGACAGAGTGACTTGACTCGATTACGCAAAGTCTTGAATGCATTGTAGTCGGAATTGCAGCTTGTCCTGCTAAAAGTTCTGCGAGCCCTATCACGCTCTCGTCTTGCATTCAATATTTCCGCATCAATCCACGGCTCAGGCTTATGCTTGAACTGAGAAGTCCGCAGAGGAGCATGTCTATCGAAAATCTCATGAATCATACTGTTGAATGTGATGATTTTATCGTCAATATTATCAACTTGAACAATAGAGTGCCATGGCATATTATAAGCATCAACAAAAATCTCTCCGAATCAAAATGCTTGAAGCTTCTGTAAGAGAAGGTATAGGGTGCCTGCTGGTTATGGATCAGATTGTAAACACAAATATCATGTCATGCATAGAAAAGCAAGGCGCCGGTTCCTGGCCATAGATGGATACATAATCAAGATCACTTACAATAGCCAAATCAAGCAACGTGTGTGAGTTAGGTAAGTGATAAGTTGGTTTGATTTTATTGAGGATATGCAGATTTAATGATTCAGCCATTGTGACAAGCTGACGTTTTTCAGAATTTTCTTTTAATAAATCAGAATTAAAGTCACCAAGTATGATTATGTGCTGATAATTATGCATTATTTCCAACAGAGCATCCTCAAGTATATTCAAACGACCCGCTTTTGGAGGTCTGTATACAATTCCAATAAGTACTCTTACTCCTCCTAAGCCAACCTCAACAAATAAAAATTCCGGTGAGTTGGAATAAGGCTGGGGGGAAGAGACAACAAGCCGTGGAGATAGGGAAGATCTAACATAAACTGCCACCCCACCCCTCGCCTTACCAATTCTGTCATTTCGTAGGAGGCAAAAGTCGGGCATATCGAATGAATTAGAGTGCAGCGATGGTTTAAGCCATGATTCGCTTATGCCGACAATATCTGGTTTTAGTACTTTATTAAATAACTCTTTGAAGTCATCAAAGTGAGCAGGTAAAGATTCGGCATTTATGTGGAATAGCTTCAGAGAAGAAGGATGTCCATCCAGCAAGTGCTTCAGATCGGATACGTTCATAGGATTAATAATTAATGCCAAGACAAAAATCAAGCCCCATTTTTATGAAGAGTAAATTAACTCTGGGTGAGAATATATGAAATGATGTTATTGAAGTGTGCAGAATATCAATTGGATGATAGATGAATAATAGTTTGATTAAATGATGACTAATAATGATATAATGAATAAAATACATTGCAGTAAGTGAATTACTCAAAATTATCCATCCGTGAATTTCAGACCAATCTATTAATCTCTTAAACTCACGAATAAACTATAAAAGCTACAGTAGAATGGATTAATTTAACAGGATAAATATAAATATAGAAGAATACCCATTGCAAATTCCAAAAAAGAAATGAGAATAATATAAAGATTCATTTAGAAATAGTTTGTTTTGATAGCATAGGAATCCATTGAGATCGGTTTTTCAAAAATTAAAATAAAATAAAATTACATTCTCTGCAGAGATCAATAACCAGAGATGCGAGAAAATATACAAATAGAAATATAAATAAGCAATAAGTAGGCTACTATACGAAGTACTGAACTAAGTACTATACGGTACAATAAAATCACAATATGAGTGTATAACCAACTAATCATAGAAGATTCAACACTCGGTTTCAATCATTTCAGTCTTTTTAACCTGAAAAGAAAATCGAAAAGAACAAAAAAATAAAAAATGAAAATAAGAATCAGTCCGTTGCAACAAACGAGGAATAAAATAGTTCCAGTTCCAATTTAAATAATATCAATCAAATCATGAGAGTATCCAGTTGACAGTGGTACATATCACAAGGAGGCTGGGTCGGAAGCTGCACACAGGTCGCTAAGATTGGCGACAGATCGCCGTCCATCCTCACCAACGTACATCACCCGGCCGTCACTGGTCCACACGTTTTTCACGCCGTATGTGTCCACTGTTTGTCTATAGAGCGCAACACGTCGCCTCGTGAGGTCCTCACGCATGAGAACGCCTGAGCCTTTCAGCCTACTCTTGTTGGAAAAGACAAGGTTACGAGCTCTGTAGCTTACGAATTTCACAATAATTGGGCGAGGTCTATTTATATCGGGATTCACACGACCTACTCAATGCGATCTGTCGATTAATTGGAGATCAAACTGAAGTCCCATTTTATTTTTAAATACATCAAGAACCAAACTGTCAGTGTTCTCATTGGGATCCTCGGCTATACCGAACACTCTCACATTATTTCGCCTATGGTACTGCTCTAGATTGTCCAGGGCGTCATCACTCGAAGTTACATTGTTTGCGGGTTTACGTTTCAAAACATCAAGTTCTTTTCTTAGATCACCCACTTCAGTCCTAAGAACATTAATTTCAGTCTGCATAGTAGAAATTTTAGCGTCAATAATGGGTGCAAGTTTATCAGCTAATTTCTGCAACAAGGAGTCGTCGATTAGAGCTGAAGTTACAGCTACTTTTATCGCCTCAAATACAGCAGGAGAGATGTTGAAAGTATTATCAGCTGATAAGGAGCGCTTGATAGCGTTTGGAGTTGTAGGAGTGACAGAGTCCACCCGCTTATCGCTAACCTTACCTCGGTTGATGGCAGCTCTAGTTTTAGGCGAGTTATGCGACATGTTGTTTACTCACTATTCAGCACTGTAAAACTCACTACTAAAGAAATGATGAGATAAATGGAACGAACAGCACTACTTGTACACTTCCACCAAATTTCAATAAAATAGCTTCAGAAATACCCAGTCAAATAGCAAACTTAAAGGAGCTTGAAAATATTACGTCTACTCTGCGTTCATTATCGACTCGAATGGGTACAGAGAGGGAGAGGGAGAGGGAGAAGGAGAGGGAGAAGGAGAGGGAGAGGGAGAAGGAGAGGTAGAGGGAGAAGGAGAGGGAGAAGGAGAGGGAGAGGGAGAAGGAGAGGGAGAGGGGGAGGAGAGGGGGGCGCAGAGGGGGAGGGGGGAGGGGGAGGGGGATTTGCGCAAAAATTTTTCCTTATTTCTCGGGGATTGCGCAAAAAAACCGGTCTGAACTCTCTATATGAGTCTACTGACACTGCTCTAACTTTCACTGAAAACTCACGGGATGATGTAAAAATTGCAGCGGAAAGAGGACTCAGATTGGCGTTCTCTTGGCTTAATCAACACATATTAACCCTCAACACAACTAAAAGCGTCTTCATGCTATTTTCACCCAATTCCCTTACTCAACCACGAACAATAGACAGTATAAAAATCCATCGATTAAACTGTAACGACCATAGACTTCTTAGCTGCTGTTCTTGTCAGAAAATTCAAAAAGAAAAAAAAGTTAAGTACCTGGGTATCTTGTTGGATCCACACTTAAGGTGGGATAATCAAATTAATAACATGTGTTCCAAACTAAAATTCCTTATCTACAAATTTCACCAAATTAGACAACTTACTTACTTACTCCTCAGCTCTACAGGTCTTTGCAACCCTTGGCCTCCCTCACATAGCCTCTCCATCTGTCACGATCCTCGGCCTGCCCCCTCCAGTTACGAACTCCAAGCGTTCTCAGATCTCGTTCCACATCATCCGTCCATCTATTTCTCGGTCGACCTTTTCTTCTTCTGTTATATATCCTGTCCTTCCATATACATTTCACTACTCTTCCATCTCCCATTCTCACCATATGTCCCATCCATCTTATTCTGCCAGCTTTAATAAACCGCACAATGTCTTCATTGTTTAAGAACTGCTCTATTTCCAAATTTTTTCTTCCTCTCCAAAGACCATTCTCAAAAACAGGACCCATAATTCTTCTCACTACCTTCCTTTCAAAAACTCTCAATCTTTGCACATCTCCAGCTGTAAGCACCCATGTTTCCGATCCATAACTCACCACAGGCCTCACCAATGCTTTGTATAATTGTAATTTCGTAGCTCTAGATATCAATCGAGATTTGAACAACTTGATATTAGCATAGTATGCCCTGTTTCCCGCCATGATCCTGTTGTTAATCTCTGCTGAGACTTTCACACCACTTGTCACAAGTGTTCCCAGATAGACAAATTCTTCTACCTGTTGAAATGTGTAGGGTCCAATTTTCATGTCTCTAGCAACTCTCCTACCTAAGCCTACTGCTGGTGACACTCTCAGATACTTTGTCTTGGCCTCATTTATCTCCAATCCCATTGGTTCACTATTGATTGCCAGTGATGTGAAGGCTTCTCTCAAGGCTGGTACTGTTCTAGCTACTATGACCAGATCGTCTGCATATCCACAAACTTGCCATAGTCTATTTACTATGGTGTTTCCATGCGTGATACCTTTTACTGCTTCGTGGAGAGCCAAATTAAACAATAATGCAGACAACGCATCTCCTTGCCTTACACCGTACTTTACAGGGAAACGCCTCCCAACAGTCTTGCCTATTCTTACTCTGGAGAAGGTCTCATTTAGGGTAGCAGCCACTAGCCTTATTAATTTTGAAGGTAAGTTATTCTTATCCAGTGCTTCAAGTAGCTTTCTCCTGTATAAACTGTCGAACGCTCTCTTGTAGTCTACAAACAGCATGTGGAGACTTATATCGTGCTCTATACACTTTTCCATTGCATGTCTCAATGTGAAGATCTGGTCCACTGTGCTCCTGCCTTTTCTAAATCCTCCTTGGTAGTCACCAAGCACTGCCTCTGCAAAAGGAGTGAGCCGTTGAAGTAGTATATTTGTGAAGGCTTTATAAGCAGTGCTAAGCAAAGAGATTCCTCTATAATTTTCACAAACCATTTTATCCCCTTTTTTAAAGATTGGGCAGATCATGCTTGTCTTCCAATCATCGGGCATTTTCACCTCTCTCCATACCATCAAAATTAATTCATACAGCTCCTTTTTCAATCTATCTCCTCCACTCTTTATCATCTCACTGAGAATGCCATCCTCACCAGGAGCTTTATTGTTCTTTAGAACTGCTATTGCTCTCTCTAGTTCTTGAATGGTAGGTTCTGCAGTTTCTTCATCTTCCCTGTCAACATTGTGTGGCATTTCAAAACGACGGCTTGGCTGTCCATCTTCATCTCTCTCATTCAACACCTCCTCGAAATGCTCGGTCCACCTATTCAAGACCATCTCATTACTAACCACATGCCCATTTTTGTCTTTACAGCCGTTCAACCTTGCCTGGAACCCTTTTCTGAAAGTAGAGTACATTAGACAGATTGGACGGGTTTTTTTGCGCAATCTCCCCCCTCCCCCCTCCCCCATTTTTTCCCCCAGGGAAAAATTCCCTCTCTATACTGACAGATTAAAGTGAATCCATATTTCTACATCTAATGCTATACTGACAGATTAAAGTGAATCTGTATTCTCTACTGTCAAATTAAAGTGAATCTGTTACATCTAATGCTATACTGTAAAATTAAAGTGATTGCAAATTGAATAATTCGGAGGGTACAAGAGAGAGAGTGATACACCCATCGTTTCTCTGTCTCTCGCATAAGCTTAAAGATTGTGCAAAGTACTAGGTGGAAAAAACAGATGGCCCCATGCGTTATCTCCTATTCTCACTTACTCGCACCATATCTACCGCTTTTCCTCTATTGCGAAAGCCATGACAAAAATCAGACATAAATTCCTTTTTAATCCCGCCTTCCTATACTGCCAGTTAAAGTGAATCCATATCTCTACATCTTTATACTGAGTGAATCTGTTACATCTAATGCCTTATAATAATGGTTTGCTTTGTACCTGACTAGGTGCAATTGAGAATTCAATTGAGAATTCATTAAAACTTGTGCAATCAAAATTCTCAGTCATTTTTGATCTTATTAGCTTGAGCGATTAGAGCCAAGTGTGTGTGCTCAATGAAAGTACATCGCGTGCTATGACGCCCACTTTCCTTATCAACATGTTGATGGTATTAACTTAATGGATAAGAACGCGTGCTACGCGGGCTTTCCTTATCATGATGGTGATGTCAAACACTTAATGCCAGTCTCAAGAGAGAGAGCAGGATACGCCCCCCTGGCTTCTCACAAGTAGCAGACAGAGATTGCCAGATGGCCCCATGCGTTATCTCCTATTCTCAAATCACCATATTTCTAAATTCCTTTTTGCTATTACGAAAGCCATGTGAAAGAGAAATCAGACAAGTAACTGAGTTCCTTTTTAATCCACCATTCATATACTGTACTAGTGAAACCATATGCTTCTCTCCACGCAGCAATCTCTGCGCTACGAATGACGAGTGAAGGAGAGAACACTCAGATCAGCTATTTGAAATGAATTTTTCAAATCTGAAAAGGCAAATACAATTTGAAAGTGTTCCGACCATACAGATATGAACGCGAGCCGAACCAGATGTTTGAGGACAACGCCCGAGCTTCACAACAAGGAAGGCGGCCGACCTTGTGAAGGTCGGGGGGCGTTGCCCGGCCTTGACTGAGTGAGCGACCGACTGATGTCAGCTTGTGCTTGTGCGTGCGTGCGTACAACAAGCTATAAAAACACATTTTCATTTCTTTTCGCTCAATGCAACTTGCATAGTGGAGAGTGATTGAGTGCACTTGTCTACACGTACTAGCGGAGAGAAACACATAGGAGGCGTATCACAATTGGCGAGCACTGCATACTCCACAGAGGTTTAGCACGAGCTCGACGCTAACATTATTGATTGTAAGTAAAATTTGTTACATTCTCATATTTTTGTGAAATAACACTAAATTGATTTATAATATATATATTTGGTTACAGTTATTAAATATTTCATTGTTTTTCACAGCATTTTCTCACCTCACAACTCGGTCTCATAACCAGTTGTGCTCTCGTGAGGGAAACATACCTGCATCGAGAAAAGCATAGCCGAGGAGCTAAGCTGGAACGAGGAGCTACCTGAGCTGAGACGATAGCTGAGCTGAGAGAAGCATATCCGATTATTTCATTTCGTCAAATCAACACATGTAAGTTCATTTTTACTTAAATTTTTCTCCTCCGAGGACAATTTTGTCCTCCGAGGACAAAATTGTCCTTTGTTCTCCTCCTCTGTCCTCCACTCGTTTAGCAGGAAAGAAAAAATGAGAGAGGAATCAGGAGAAGGGGTGAGAGGTAAATGTTAACAGTCATTGTCACAATAATTTTCTTTATTTTTAAATTATTATACATACATCAAACCATATCTATGGACAAATCAAATACAGAAAGTAACTCTTTCCTTATTCCTACTGGGAATAAAACATCTAGCTTGATTCTAATTTTATAATTCAAATCAATGTTAGATCCTTCAACATGGAAGTAAGAGGACCTCATTTTTCAAACATGAATCTTATCTTGTCAGTGTTTTCTATCATCAATGAGATAACGCATTTTAATATTTAACCAACCAGTAGCAAAGTTGATGCATTTCATTTATTTACAATATTGCACACATACACTTATATGTTTAAAGACAAGATCACTACTAACAGATTACCTTGCTCTAGCTTATTATTATTATTATGAAAAGCACACTCTAGCGATAATTTATTGTACTTTATAGCACTCTACTTATATATATTTGGTTACAGTTATTAAATATTTCATTGTTTTTCACAGCATTTTCTCACCTCACAACTCAGTTTGCGGTCTCATAAGCAGTTGTGCTCTCGTGAGGGAAACATACCTGCATCGAGAAAAGCATAGCCGAGGAGCTAAGCTGGAACGAGGAGCTACCTGAGCTGAGACGATAGCTGAGCTGAGAGAAGCATATCCGATTATTTCATTTCGTCAAATCAACACATGTAAGTTCATTTTTACTTAAATTTTTCTCCTCCGAGGACAATTTTGTCCTCCAAGGACAAAACCTCTCCTCCGAGGACAATTTTGTCCTCCGAGGACAAAATTGACCTTCTACATCATACTGCATGCTTGTGATTTTTTCGGCTCATCTGTATGATGTGCTTCTTCTTCTTTTTTCTTACACTCATCAGCATATAAACAAAACGGTAAATGCATTACTTTTTCAAATGGTTCAACGATAATATATTTGCAATAGACACATTGCAGATAGAATGGATTTTTATGTAAGAAATAACCATTTCTCGCAAAATAGTCTGCTTTATTGGATAATGATTTACAAAAGTCACAATGTAGATGATGATGCTTTTCAAAATACTCTCCTTGAATGGATGAATCTTCTACACAATTAAAAGTTGAATATCTTTCTTCATATTCTCGTAGAATATTATTATCGAAATTCTAATCTTCAATTGTTATATTTCCTTTCCTTCTACAGTTTGGGCTGTACCCTGCATGTTCTATTGCTGGTATGTCACTTTCTTCCCATTTTCCCAAATAAATTGAACAAAATACACATCGCACAATGTCTGGTGCAGATGAGAATATAAATCCCTCTTTCGCCATATTTTCTGCCGACAAATGCGGAGAAGATTTCAACCATCTTTTATCGAATGTTAATAATCTCAATCTTTCATGCAACATTATCTCTCCTTGTGATAACATCGTGAATGCTAATTCACAACTGATTGTGAATTGTACTCCTTTACACACACACACACACTATTGCCTATGCCATCCTGATCATTATTCTTTTGTTTTTCAGCATCATGCCGAGGGAACACAGACTTCGTGGCATCAATTCAAGCGCAGTCCGCCATCGCATCACCCTTGATGACGAGGATGAGGATATCGACATTACCAATGTGCTTGAGAGGTCGAAACGTCGAGTTTTCGATATAATTAGGGAACATGCGGCACGCCATGATGGGAATGTTAAATGGTTTATAGTTTTAAACGTTTTGCTGTATAAATTAGTGGTGATGGATGACAAGCAGGTTGGTGAGACTGTCTCATCTCTAATAAATCTACATAGTTACTCCAACATAGCGCTAAACGTGCTTGAGAACTATGAAGATTTTAATGAGCATTTTTTCTTGGCTGTGAAAAAAATCCTCTCTTCTTTCGAAAATTTCGTGAGACATGGGAGTGGATGGGTGCTAAAGAAAATTGAATCACTGGATGTGAACGTGATTAAATTTAATCCTATATACACATCCAGTTTCATTCAAACACCCCAGTTTTTGAAAAACAAAAATTGTATTATAAATGTCAAAAATCTCTCTGATGAAAAATGCTTTTTATGGTCAGTGCTTGCGTATTTCCATCAGAAGCCAAGGAACTCGGACTTGACTGTAAAGTATTTGAGCAAGTTTGCTCACACACTTAATACGCGAGGTGTAAATTTCCCGGTGATGACACGCGATATTAAGAAATTTGAAATACTCAATCCGGACATTGCAATTCACGTCATCGCGTATGACAACAAAAAGTTTTTCCCCTTCCGTACAAGCATTTTCCGCACTCGTAAACACCAAATTAATCTTTTAATGCTAAAAGCCGATGCAGGAAAAACTCATTTCTGTTTAGTAAATACCGCGAACGGGAAAAATGGGCTATCTCGTCTTCTCTCCCACCTTTCAAAACATGACGGTCAAGTACATGTTTGTAATTTCTGTTTCCACCGGTTCATATCAAACAAAACTAAGAATTGTGATGGTAAAGCAAATTTGTTGAAACATGTGGAACTTTGTTCCAAGTTTGAATCTCAGCACGTTTCATATCCTAAACGCGGAGAGACAATTAAATTCAAGAAACTCAATTATAGACGCGATCTCCACATCATGCCCGGTGTTGCCACTAGCTTTTGAGGAATAGAGTAAATTTAATCTTTCCACTAATTCGTCAAAACTATCAAAGTATTGATAAATTCTATCATGAGAATTATTTTTTGCAAATTTCAATAAACCCCAACCCTTCTTTTTACTAAGTTTTTTACTGGGAAATAACTTTTGAATCATTTGCGATTTAATTCCCTGATTTCGTTTAACATAGCCTCTTCGATCTAAATGTATGCCTGTAAGTGTTAAGATTTTTTCATACTTATCCAGATCTCTCTGATTATAAAGATTTGAGTTTGGTCTCGCACTGAATAATAACTCAAGTAGACCATGTGTTAAACGGAATCTTTCATTATTAATATCTATATAACCGTTATCGAATATTACTTGCTGATTTCCAATATAATACACATCATCTTTAGAATTATATGAAATTCCATAACTGATTGAATTATTCAATTTTCCGCATGAAACGTTTTTAGATATTGTGACAGCACATCATCGTTTCTGCTAGAACCAAGTAAACTGTTTTCAAATTTAGTCGAGCTTAAAAAATTGTCTGTTGAACTCTCATAACTCTCTTCATCCCCCTCCTCATTATCATCAATTTCCATACTCTCTTGTTCCTCTTTTACTTCTTCCTTTTTAGGTGTAAAATCATGATTAGAGTGCAAACTAGATTTGGTTTTTCCCAATTCAATTATAGGTTCTATTAATGGCGAAAGAGTTTTCCTATTGAATTCCTCCGTTCGTTTTTCAAAATTGACTAAGCTTTTATGCTTGTCACTGATCACCTTTCTCAATTTCTTAATCTTTTCTATTAAACTCTCCTTCTTGTTATTTACTATGCTATTTCCTCTCCTCTTCCTCCTCCTATGTGTTTTAGACAACATGACTGTACAAAGAATTAATCTCTACTGAACGGAAAGAATCGTGTCCAGTGAATCCCGAAATTTTCCTTCCTTTATATTACATTCTTTTAAAATTGTAAGAAAATTATGCGGTTTACGATTCCAAACTGTATGACAAAGTTTACTGAAATCTTTATAAGACATATCTCCTCCAACATGATCTCTGTGAATTAATTTCAGACTCAATAAATCCATCTTAAAAATTATTATCATATTTGCATTATCTCTAGTGAAATGTTTCTGTGTAGCTCCATAACTCTGAATTAAATATGCAGTGTCAATATTTCGATGTCGTCCCATAGTAAAATATTCTCTTATCTGTGGCACATTACTCAGTTGCAAGTCGTCATATAGGTAAGAAATCACCTTGCTATGCTTTCAACGAAGGCTATTTCAACGACCCCCACTCCACCTCCCTCTCTTATGAGCACACACCAATCAAATAACTAACCTTTGATTTGCTATGTCCTCCTTTGTCCTCCTTTGTACTCTGTTCTCCTCCTCCTCCCCTCCGAGGACAAAAATTGTCCTCCGTTCTCCTCCTCCTCCTCCTTTGTCCTCCTCCTCCACTCGTTTAGCAGGAAAGAAAAAATGAGAGAGGAATCAGGAGAAGGGGTGAGAGGTAAATGTCAACACTCAATGTCACAATAACTTTCTTTATTTTTAAATTATTATACATACATCAAAGCATATCTATTCCCCAATCAAATACAGAAAATAACTCTTACCTTATTCCTACTGGGTGTATATTTTAAAGCATCTAGCTTGATTCTAATTTTATAATTCAAATCTATGTTTGGCTTTTCAAATTCTTCCTCTAACCAATAGTTTGACACATACAATGCTTCCACATTTTCAAACTGTAGGATATTGTAAAGTATTAAATCTGGGCAGATAAAAAGCCCTAACAGAAACAGTAATAGGTCTGAAAATAAAGTAACTGGCTAATATCGCCAAATAGATAATAACTAAGATTAGATAGCATCAGCTTGTTCTGGCTAAATGGTACAAGAACCTAAAAAGGATTTGAAGGAAGTTTATTGCTCATAAATAGATTATTATATAAAATATTTGAAGATTGAGGTTATGTACATGTATTCACGGATCGGTGACCTAGAGATCGATCAAACCGAGGAACGTAGAATCTGACCAAAACCCCTTGGCAGAGCTTTATTGCAATCAGATGGTGTGCAATGTGAAAAAACACCTGTCCACGTGGCTAATTATTAGGTAGCATGGAATTAATATTAATGTATAGAATATTAACTAGCATGTAAAGAGCATAAATAAAAAACCAAATAAAAATAATTTAATGTATTCAGGAAATAAGAGTTACCAGGCGCATGAATACCGAATAAAATTTGCATGCACCAATAGTAAAACGGCAGTTAATAGGCGGCAACTGTAGGCCAATTCAAAAATATTTCTATATATTTATATAAATGTACTAGATTTTGTGTTAAAACTTTGTATAGTCTATGTTATCGATATGGCTCGAATGCAAAGAAATTATTAATCATACAATCTAAGCAATATTTTGGCATTTTTTTGTAAGATCTATTTGAACCTAATGGCGGAGGACTAAGATATTTAAATTTTATGCTAATTTGAAAGTCGGAAATAGGATCTGTAAAACTTGAGAAAGGAGAGCCAGCACTCGCCAGCCAAATGCCACCATAAGAGGACCCCAAATATTTTAGAGCGTAGTACCTTACTAATGATTTTGTAAAAGTTAAAGTTAAAGTAAATTATTAAATTTCTTAAAAGACTTCGTGATGCTATTGTGAAGCAGAAGTCATTTTCATTTTGAATTAAACTTATAACCCCTTGGAGGAGACGATTCCGGCTACCATATTCCCGGACCACATGGAGTTGGATCGACATCGGCGGCTTGCAAGAAGATTTTTGACACGTGAGTGATTAAATTTGAATTAGTGATGGGCGCCCTAGTGCTTCGAATTAATCTGATGATCAAAGCTAGCTCGCCGAAAGGGTTTTATTATAAATTGAGAAATTAATAAGAGTAATACTTGCGCAAGTAAAATTAGTATTAAAGGTATTTATTTGAAAGAAAAATATAGATCAATATTTCAGAAATTTCTATTAAATCAAAGAAGTACAAAATCTAGGCTATTAAAACATATGCATATAATATTTAATTTTTTGCAATACAATTTGCGATAATTTATTATAGTTCTAATTCACTAGATGAATGGCTCTACCTATTCCGTCAGGTGCCGAATCTTGCACCCTGAGATAAAAATATATATTCGATACAAATAAATCTACTAAGTACTAGAGATTTTAATATATATATATATTTGGATTATTAGTGGCTAATTTATCAAGCTGATCTTAAAGCACATATTTTTAATTGAATTGTCCAAGTCGACAAGTATTAGCAAGTGCATATCGCAGCTACATGCAAAAGAATGCATATGATTTTAAGATAAAGGCACATGGTAATGATTCGTGCCATAAATCTAGAATATAAAGTTTAGCCTGGGATATTTTACTGATTTCAATTATTGTTCTATTTTTATATTATATTTTTTTTTTATCACTCTTTATATATTTTTTGCCTCGATCTATTTTTGCATTCTTTGTTTAATATATGTATGAACGTTCATGGTGTGCAATTTATTTTTTATTCCTCAACACTATAGTATAAGTATCATATTTATATATATATTTATTATTTATTGAATTACAAGAGTTATAGGAGAAGCCCATATCTAGGCCTATCAAGATTTTTTTTTAAGACTGAATACTGTTAGAAAACCACGACCTAATTATATCAAATCTCATGCTTTACCGACTGATGCCAAGCAGGAGGCTAATCGTTATTTAAATATAAATAATAACGTGACATAAAGACATGCCGTACCAACGTGGGACTGATGATGAGAGCCAAGCTCATTGAATAATTATTTGAAATTAAGTCAATAACCATATTGAAAATTATAGATAACTTATACGAGTTTTGAGGAAAACTGGCGAAGGGAAATTTGTATTACTTTTTGGGGAATCAATAGCTTTAAATAAAGAGAAATTATATGTTTTAAAGAAAATTTTATATTATTAGTACTGTAAAAAATACATGTCTATAGAGAGAGATTATATTTTACAAGCCTAAACTGCTATTACTTTCTAGTCAAAAATATATTATGTGTTTAAGCCGGTTGGAAAATAAGTCACAGCCTGTAAACTAGCCAAGAATAAATTAAAACAAAACATTGGGGGCGCTAGAGCATTATAAAAAACTTAAGTATAAATACCTTGTTGTATGAGTATCCAAACACTTTACACATCACTGTTTCACTGTAAGTCCCGGTTTGTGTCTCTTTTTTAAGCATTTTCGCTTATCATTTTTATCACTGTTTAATTAGCATTTATCATATTTGACATAATGAATCACACTCCCGCAAACTCTGAAGTTTCATATATGTACGGCGGTTGCACAGATCCCACTTTGTCGACTCCAAGCACATCAAACCCCACCACGGTAGATGCCAATACGCCACGAGAAAGGGAACCAGGAAGCGTCGGGTCGATAGTCTTCGATCCACCAGGTCTGCAACCTCTATCATCCACTCGAATCGACGCCGCTGACACACCATTGAATCAACGGATAGTAGAGATCAACTTTGAAGGGGGCGAGGAGCAGCCTGCAGAACCCGCATCGCCGGAGGCCGAGTCACACCTGAGCAAACAAAGTATATTTTCAATCACAGAGTTAGATCCGCTTCAAAAGGTAATAATGGAACAAACTAGCAGTACTTTCAATATTATGTTACAAAAAACAATGGATAATATGATGCAGGAGATTAAAAAAGAGATTGCTACAGTAAAAGAGGAAAATAAACAAACAGTGGAACAGGGCATGAAAGAGACCGCAGGCGCTATAAAATCAGTAGAACAACGGTTGGATAATATTGAAACTAAAGTAGAGAATCATAGGGAAGAATTAAAAGCAATGATAACCCTACAAAAAGAAAGTCAGGATAAAGTTACGGCAGGATTATCGGAAAGGTTGGATACGGTTACATGTGAACTCAATGAAAGGATAGATAACCTAACCACACAAATCACTACACCCATTCAGGATATAACAAATAACATTAAGGCCGATTGCCACCAAGAAATCCACAAACAAATTACCGTTGCCAATCAAACCTTAACAACTACAGTTGACAAAAATATTAACAGTATTAAAGAAATACAAAACAAACAGATTAATATGTCCACAAAAATGAACCAACTGCAAGGTAGCATCAATCAAAATACAGAAACCTGTAAAGCTTTAAACGGAACTCTACTAATTCAAAAATCCACTCTGACTCAATTAAATCAAGAAATAAACGCAAATAAAATTACACATAATAGTCAATGGCAGATAACACAGGAAAAAATAATAGCATTGGAAAATCATATTCAACAACAACCTCAAGGGATTCAAACAGACAACCTCAACGTACATAGTATATTACAAGGACTAGGAAAATTTGATAATACTGATCGCCATTTGCAACCTCAACCATTCATTGATCAGATAAAATTAGTACAAACTCTTGCACCTACCTCTTGGAATTTTTGGCGTCTCCGTTTGACTAATTTATTGATTGGCGAACCCCTGATGTTCTTTCGGAGTAGAGCCCATGAATTTACATCATTGGATGAGTTTGTCGCTGTCTTCCTGGAACAGTATTGGAGCAGAAGTAAACAGTTGGACGTGCTAGCGGACATTATATCATGCGATTTCAACCCTAACTTAGATGGTGCATGTACCACTTTCGTCACTGCCCTACAGTTTAAAAATTCTCAATTGAGCGAGCCCATTAACGAATCGGCATTAGCAAGTATTATTTTAAAGAAGCTACCGTATCAAGTTAGAATGGCACTCGCCACACAACCCATTACTGATTGTAAGCAGCTGATAAATCATTTATATGGCATACAGTCTGTGATGGCAATATCAAACCACCGTTCAGACCAGAGATACGCACCAAATCAACATAACTCAAAATTTAATCAGTATAACCGCCAAAATTATGAACCGGTATCATATGATCGCTACCGATCTGCTCCTCAATTTGAACGCCGCTATGAGCACAGGCAAAATGGTAACTGGAATAATGAAAAATTTCAAAATCGCACAACCAACCACTATGCCCAGCAGAGCAATCGTAAGAATCACTATGATGGCCGTGATCGATTAAACTCAAATAATAATCACACACAAAACAATTACAACAGAAATTATAAACCGCCACCTCAACAAGTAAGTACAAATTATACACTAGCACATGCAATAGGATTGAATCAACAAAAAACCCAGAACCCAGCACCCAACGACCCGCCACCAGATATACAGAAAACTACAGCTAATAAACCAGGACTATATGATACCCCCGATATAACACTTACAAGCTCCAATGAAACAAACCAAGAAAAGCAGGATATTTCAACGTCATACACCACATTCAGAAGTGATTTACCGAAAACATTATTAGAAGAACCGAAAATATTAGAAAAACAGATGTTAATACAAGATAAACCACCACCAAAAACCAGCTGTAAGCATCAATCCCTACTGAGCATCCTGTTCCCCCCCGAAGAATCACTACCGGCCACAACCCTACAACAAGAACCGATACACTATAATAATGCTGAAATCCCACCACTGCCAAAAATAAACAGTTGCCAGGAGGGAGACCGCCACCATGTATCTGCACACCGCACCCGCGCATCATTCGACCCCACCAAGGCACCCCAATGAACCCAGGATAGAGGACCAAGAGGATGACACCAGGAGGAGCGACCACCGCAAGGCCCGGAGACGGAGGCGCCCGAGGACACCCGACCGGTATCAAGACGAGGAGGACAGCATACAGGACCGTAAGAACATGCATCGCAAGGCCCGGAGGCAGAAGAAGCGACGAAGGAGGAACCACGCGCGCGCATACCGGCCGCATGCACGGTTCAAACGCCCGAAGAGGACACCGGACCGACACCGAGGAGGACAGGGGACCACTGACGGCGTGCATCCGCAGCACATACGCTTCAAGAGGGCAAACCAGCGATGTGACCAGCAAAATGGACCAAATGAATGGATTAAAAATGGAGCTGCTCATGAAACAAATATGGAATCATGCCTGGATAATAAGGAAATGGATTACTTGTGGAAATTGATGGACAGAAAGTGGTTGATAAAATCAAGAGAAATAAGGAATTATATTAAGAAAGTAAAAGTATCTGGATATTATATGATGAGAGATAATACTATTAAAAAGATGATAAATGTTTTGTTATGGTGTTTAATGTTTGTAATAATGGCTGTGATATTAATAAAATACTGTGTTGTAGATATGATGGAAAATATTATATTGTTATTATTAAAAGAATCTAGTATTGATGAGTGGAAAGTTAATATTATAAAAATGTTTATTGTTGTGAGCCTACTAATTTATAATGAACCGAGATCGAGAATTTTAAACGAAAATGAAAGGAAGGATGAGTTAAGAGTACAGATTGATTGGAAAAAGAATGGATTAAAAGGAATTATCATAAATGAAGCTTGGAATTATTTAAAGGAATACACCAGATACAAGGGCTTTAAATTCATGAAGATAAATTATCAATTAGGACAGCCTCACCAACGGATAGCAGATAACCGAACGGCCTACAGCAACAATCTACAAACAGAATGCAAGAAGATGCAAGTAAATCACAACATTTCCACATGCAATATCGTCGAATTTCAAATAAATATGATAAGAAATCAAGGAAAACATTATTATCAAACCGATTACTAACCTTCCTTAATAAATTTAATCTTGGCATAGGACCGCATGGCAACAATCCAGTGTTTTAATTCCTTCCAGCCGTTAGAAGCCTGCAATAAGAAAAAGAATAATTTTTAAATGTGTAATTAAATTAGCTACATCCACTAAAAAAGGACACAAGCGGGGATAGTATATTTAAAATTTGTAAATTACCTTTAAAGAGAAAAAAATGCAGCAGTTAGGTTAATAATTATGAAATTCGACAGCAAATTATGTAGAACCAGTGACCAGCTGGGCAAGGCCACCTGAATCAAATATGTAATGCCTGCAAACATATGATTATGAAAAAGTATGGTAACCCAAAATTGTTATTTATTATTGTTATTTATTATATTTATTAATGTCGGTATATTTATTTATATGTTTTATATTTATTACTTTTAATTATGCCACGTTTGTTACCTGAAAAAGACCTAAAGTGAATACAAGCTACCAAAAAACCAAAGAGCCATTAGCAAAAGAAAAGTATTGTACCTGATGTATAGAAAATTATTTATATTAAGACCTAAGAATACTATAAGATATAAGCCCAGAAGTTTTGTGAATCGAAATTATTGTCTAAAAGGAATCATTTATGAGAATTATGAAATGTGTGTAGTTAGGTTGGCGGCCCTGCAAGCGGCGAATTTAAAAATTACTATGTTTTAAGTGTTGTCAGGAGGAGTGCGTTTAGAAGTTTATATTTATGATATTTTATGTGTGTTGAGGAGGAGAATTTGTTATTGTATTTGATAAAGGTATAAAGGAGATGCAGCAAATATGTCTGCGAACTGTGATAGAAGTATGAGAGTATAATTTATAAATAAAGTATAGTGTATATCGATGTATTGAAGGGTGGGTTTTCATTAAAAACATTGTGATTCTCAAATATTTTGAATTCAAACCCAGGGGCGCGTGTAAAGTATTAAATCTGGGTAGATAAAAAGCCCTAACAGAAACAGTAATAGGTCTGAAAATAAAGTAACTGGCTAATATCGCCAAATAGATAATAACTAAGATTAGATAGCATCAGCTTGTTCTGGCTAAATGGTACAAGAACCTAAAAAGGATTTGAAGGAAGTTTATTGCTCATAAATAGATTATTATATAAAATATTTGAAGATTGAGGTTATGTACATGTATTCACGGATCGGTGACCTAGAGATCGATCAAACCGAGGAACGTAGAATCTGACCAAAACCCCTTGGCAGAGCTTTATTGCAATCAGATGGTGTGCAATGTGAAAAAACACCTGTCCACGTGGCTAATTATTAGGTAGCATGGAATTAATATTAATGTATAGAATATTAACTAGCATGTAAAGAGCATAAATAAAAAACCAAATAAAAATAATTTAATGTATTCAGGAAATAAGAGTTACCAGGCGCATGAATACCGAATAAAATTTGCATGCACCAATAGTAAAACGGCAGTTAATAGGCGGCAACTGTAGGCCAATTCAAAAATATTTCTATATATTTATATAAATGTACTAGATTTTGTGTTAAAACTTTGTATAGTCTATGTTATCGATATGGCTCGAATGCAAAGAAATTATTAATCATACAATCTAAGCAATATTTTGGCATTTTTTGTAAGATCTATTTGAACCTAATGGCGGAGGACTAAGATATTTAAATTTTATGCTAATTTGAAAGTCGGAAATAGGATCTGTAAAACTTGAGAAAGGAGAACCAGCACTCGCCAGCCAAATGCCACCATAAGAGGACCCCAAATATTTTAGAGCGTAGTACCTTACTAATGATTTTGTAAAAGTTAAAGTTAAAGTAAATTATTAAATTTCTTAAAAGACTTCGTGATGCTATTGTGAAGCAGAAGTCATTTTCATTTTGAATTAAATTATAACCCCTTGGAGGAGACGATTCCGGCTACCATATTCCCGGACCACATGGAGTTGGATCGACATCGGCGGCTTACAAGAAGATTTTCGACACGTGAGTGATTAAATTTGAATTAGTGATGGGCGCCCTAGTGCTTCGAATTAATCTGATGATCAAAGCTAGCTCGCCGAAAGGGTTTTATTATAAATTGAGAAATTAATAAGAGTAATACTTGCGCAAGTAAAATTAGTATTAAAGGTATTTATTTGAAAGAAAAATATAGATCAATATTTCAGAAATTTCTATTAAATCAAAGAAGTACAAAATCTAGGCTATTAAAACATATGCATATAATATTTAATTTTTTGCAATACAATTTGCGATAATTTATTATAGTTCTAATTCACTAGATGAATGGCTCTACCTATTCCGTCAGGTGCCGAATCTTGCACCCTTAGATCAAAATTTCGCCAATGTGAATGGAAATATGGCTCAAGTTCCTCTCTCAAATTTTCTATTTCTTCCTCAAATTCTTGTAGCTGCTTATGCTGTCCCTAAATGACTGTGTGGCTTCAAAAAACTCAATTTTCCTCCGTTTTAGATCATTTCATCCAGTTCTAGCTTACGCTTCTTGGCTGATAGCACTGTGATAGGAGACAAGGGCTGTATCTCTTTAACAGGGTATGGGAGAAGCTTACAAGTTATGTTTGCTCGTTTTCTTAAGACTTGTGGTATCAAGTTACCTGTTGCTACAAGGCCCAACTCATCTAGGTCAACAACTTTGGATATGGTAGAGAAAACTGTGGTTGAGTTGGAGAAATATGTCTCACCACTCTTAATATAACACTTTTGTGAGAAACTGATATTATTTTTGTTTGATGGATCCTCAAAAATCTCTACATAATTTATAGGTAGTAAATTGAAACTGAATGCAGAAATAACATAAGAAATTATTTTATTCCTATGTTGTGGGTCAGTGGGGAGCTTTACTTGTACTCCAGTCAATTTCTTGGTATTGCTATTACCCCAGTAAACATACTGTAGAAGATCATTATAGACCAAACAACAACTATTTTTTAAATTATCTGTCAGTTTTCTACACATTTCAGCCAAGGACACAGAATAAATTGGGGCATTTTGGAAATAATTTCTACTATCATTCAAGAGTGACAAGCTATCTTGAATAGGGTCAAAGATTTTGCTATTGTCTCTATTTGTTAAACTATAGTTATAGATTGTAGCTTCCAAACGTGTAATACCATGCATTTTAGCTGCATCAGAGGTAAAGGTTTCCCGTAATCTTGTATCTGGACAGGCAATAAAGTCTACAATATGGTTACCTAACTGCTTATTTACACCAGGGCTTGTGATTTGACATACAAACTTATTATAAATTTTTACCCTCACATTACTATTAACCCAAGTCAAGCAATCAATCCCAACAGTTTTATTGTTATCTACTATCACATTATAGTCTTCTTTATATTCTCCTTGGAAGCAGAAACAATGATTTGTAGTTAGAAAGTCACACATTCCATTCTTGTTGAATATTCCAGCAAAGTCTTGTGTTATGTCCAAGTCTAGTAGATAGAAGTGCTCCTTCCTCAGCTGCTCCAATAATCTCGGCAGTTCTTCTATCAATGTAGCAATTGGGACATCTGCAAGCTCCACTTTGTAAGGTATCCCCACTGGTTCCTGGTATTTTTGTTTCACCTCGTTGTAATCATGTTTACCAAGCATTTGTAGAATCTTTTGAGACATATCACTTCCACTGTCCAATAGGTAAGGCAGCTTTGCTTTGACTCCATGTTTAGCTGACACCATATTAGAGAATTTGCCTCTTAAATATAAGTTGAATGCACCACATATATCCTTTTTTAGAACGAAGCGTCTCTTATCCATTGGCTCACAATCATCCAAAGCACAGATTTTCACAAGCATTATATTGTCACAAAAAGGTTCTGTAATAGGCACAAGATTTGAGTCATCCTGCACAAACAGTTCTTCCCCAGCAGTGTAATCAATATTTCCAATGTCTGTCACAAGGTTGTCATCACACAAGTTTTCTGATAGAAGCCACAAACCAAACCGCTCATTGGTAGGCTTGATTTTATTACCACAGAGCATAGGCACATTAAACACCTTAGAAGTATCCATGTTTACTCCACCGTTGACACTATCAAACTGAACGAATGCAGATCAATGCAGTGGTATTTATAGTAAGATAGTTGAGAAATGACGTCATACAGACTTATTGAAACAAGATTTGGATGCTGACAAAGACTGGTCATGTGATATGGTGTGTGATCATGTGACAGGGTAGGAGGAGTGGGGGTCGTTGAAACAGCCTTCGTTGAAAGCATAGCAAGGTGATTTCTTACCTATATGAAATGTTGTAAACAAATTTTTAATTCAGATATTTCCTCGAACATTTTGGTTTAGTATCAGTGTAGACTTGATTGAGTGAGGACGCGAGATACGCCCCCCCTCAGACACAACTGTTACAGCTAAGTGCACATTCCTACCTTATCAAGAGATACGCCCCCTCAGACACAACTGTTACAGCTAAGTGCACATTCCTACCTTATCAATTATAGTTCATAGCTTGATCTAGGTCATGCAGTGTTTTAGCTTTGCAAAAATTCAAAAAATTAACTCGCCTCTTGATGTCAATTTCATTCAATGAATTTGATTCTATTGCAAAAAATATTAATTTTCAACAGGATTCCAAGGCGATGATGTTGATCTAGCGTTAACAAAAACAGAAAATGTACATTTTCCAATTTTATCTGAGATTTTCGAACTGCTCGATATACTAGATACAGGCCATCTACATTATTGTAGTGCAAATGATTTGTCAACTATTGTTACAAATTCCGATGAACTTTGGAAATGCTTGTTTGACATTGCAGATAAAAAATGTAAAAGATCAACTTAGATCATTGACCTCTCTCTGTTAAGATATGTCACTAATAGAGCTGATACCCCAAGTGATATAGGTCTGAGGATATCTATACCTATTTTTGGATATGCTTGTTCATTCTAAATTTACTATAGATATTCTCGGAGAAACACTTTACAAAAAAATAACGCCTGCAGGTTTGTACAGCACATAGAAAATTTCAATATAAATTTGTGAAATTTTTCTTAACTGTCGGGTGGAAAGCAAACCAATTGTATTAATTTGCAATCAATTTAATTTTACAGTATAAAGATGTAACAGATTCACTCAGTATAAAGATGTAGAAATATGGATTCACTTTAATTTGACAGTAGAGAATTTTTCCCTCCAAGGGAAATTATTTTTTCCCTCACTGAGAAAGGAAATTATACAGATTCACTTTAATCTGTCAGTATAGCATTAGATGTAGAAATATGGATTCACTTTAATTTGACAGTAGAGAATTTTTCCCTCAAAGGGAAATTATTTTTTCCCTCATCTAGCATTCACTTTAATCTGTCAGTATAGCATTAGATGTAGAAATATGGATTCACTTTAATCTGTCAGTATAGAGAGGGAATTTTTCCTCCAAAAAGGGAAATTTTTTTTCCCCTCACCTGGGCAAGGGGAAGGGGAGAGAGAGAGAGAGAAAGAGATATATCTCTCTCTTTTCAACCCCCTCACCTCCACTGGACAAGGGGAAGAGATTAGAGATTAGATAAGATAAGATAAGATAAGAGATTAGATAAGATAAGATAAGATAAGAGATTAGATTAGATAAGATAAGAGAGAGGGAGAGGGAGAGGGGGAGGGGGGAAGGGGGGAGTTGCAGGGGGGTGGGGGAGGGGGGAGATTGCGCAAAAAAACCCGTCCAATCTGTCTAATGTACTCTACTTCTGAACCAGTTCACTTCTTTGTACAATTTTTTACTCTGGTTGGTTTCACTCAATGTTTGTAGGTGTAGAATCTTTTGCTTGATTGCTTCTCTCTTTTTCGACCTTATAATTGATTTTGCTCTCCTTCTTAATAAATTGTAGTTTGCTCTAGCTCCTCTTGTATCTCTTTGCAACATCTCATTTCTAGCATCGTTCCTTTTCCTAATTGCTTCTTCACACTCCCTATCGAACCATTCCTGATTTCTTGCCATTTTTTCTACCCATATGGTCTCTTTGGCAGATCTCTCTAAAATGCTCTGTATCCTCTTCCACTGAACATTCACATCCGCTTCTTCCATTTCGCTCTGTCCAAACTTCCTATCTAGATCATTTTGAAATATATGTCTCTCTCTATCCATCCTCAACTTACTGACATCCCACTTGCACTTTTTCACCCCATTCTCCTTGCGTATATTGGCCAGTCTAAATCGTATTACAGCTCTAACCATGAAGTGGTCAGAGTCACAGTTTGGTCCTCTCATTGTACGCACATCCAATACACCCGAGGCATGCCTTGCAGATACTAAAACATGATCAATCTGATTCACAATTTCGGTGCCTGGTGCTTTCCATGTTCCCAGGTGTATCCTTTTATGAGGAAAGCAGGTACTCCTGATAATCAATCTCTTGCTCTCTGCAAACTGCGCAACTAGAAACCCATTACTATTGGATTCTTCATGGAGTGAATATTTTCCAGCCACTGACCTAAGGGCACTTTCTCTCCCTACTTGAGCATTCAGATCCCCCAAGACCAGTACCATATCGTGTTGGCTAATCCGTTCTAATTTACTTGTTAACATGTCGTAGAAATCTTCTTTTACCTGCTCATCAGCATCTTCTGTAGGGGCTTAGACAGAGACCAACGTTACATTTCTAAATCTTCCCTTCAGTCTGATTATACACATTCTTTCCGATATTGGCTCAAAATTTAGTAATTTTTTTCTCATTTCAGCCGTAATGAAGAAGCCTGTACCGCCGTATCCAGTCCTATCTTCTGTACCACTATACAGCAAAGAGAAGTCTTTTTTATCGATCTGTCCTCTACCTTGCCACCTTATTTCCTGCAAAGCAACTATATCCAAATTGAATTTTGAAATTTCCAATGTTATCTCTTTCATCTTACCAGGCGCCAACATTGTTCTAACATTCCACGTTGCCACTTTCCAATCCATATCTCTCCTGATCTTAGATCGCTTATTCCGTAAATCATTATTCAAAGTTGGGTCTGTATTCCTGTTATTAATCCGAAAATCCTGTCCTATCCGAGGCTTTGTTGTGGGTTTCGCAACGAGTGTGAGTTTTTCCGGGGAAGGGTTGTTGGCCCTACGCCCAACCCCCAAATGGGAGGACAGTCCAGTTTTTGTTTCACGGTGACTATTTTATTTCGCCACTACCCCCCGACGCTGCTGGCTGCAGGGCCGGTGAGCTTCCCCCGATTCCAACAGGGACGCGCCCGATGGAGGTAACTGGCAAATCCCCACACGGGAAAAATTAGACAACACTGAGCAATATAAAAATAGCTAAACTAATCTATTATTCGTAAGCTCAATCCGCTTTTCAATATGGCATACGGGCTTGGGGGGGAGCTTTGAATGCGCATTTCACAAAACTTTTCATTATTCAAAAACATCTTTTAAAAACTATTCTAGGCAAACCCAGACTTTTTCCAACAAAAGATTTATTCAGGGAGTTCAAGGTTTTAACAGTTCGACAACTTTTCATAAAAAATTTGGTACTATATTATTATAAAAAATAAAAATTTATTTGAACCTCTAGAATCTCTTTTGGGCTTGCGCCCCACGCAAGACATTTTCCAATTTGTCAGAATGGACTTGAATGTGTGTAGGAGACAGTTTTCTTATATTTCCAATAAATTAATAAACCACATTCCCTTAAATATTCTTGAAAAAACAAACTTAAACCAAAGGCTTAGATCAGACATAGATAAATGGATAATAGCAAATAAAATCGAGGAAAAATTGTTTTAAATGAATTAATTTTCGTCTACTCCATGGTTGCAGTTGACTTACCTACCTCTTACCTTTCTCTTCTTCTTCAATCTCCTTCTTCTTCGTCTTCTTTTTTCTTCTTGGCTTTTTCCGTCTTTTCTCCTTCCGTACCTTTATTTTTAGTATCCTCTTTATTATTAAGTACTAGTTTTTATTCTGTATTTTTTTCAAGAAATTTGTTCTGGATCATTTTTGTTAGATATTTTTGAAAAACATTTATATTGCAACTCACACCTGCGCACAGGGTTTTCTTTGCAGGTGTAGATTCTATATATATATTTTTTTTGTCTTGAAAGTGTTGTATATTTTTTTGAGAATCAATAAATTTGAATTTGAATAAACCCCCCTATTCCCCATGGTTTCCCCACTGAATTACCTTTTCGGCCTCCCCCCTTAGATATTATCCTGCGCACCGTATCCTCCACCCCTCACAGGTTTCAATTTACTAGAGAAAACTAGAAAACCTGGAGAAACGCCGATTTTAGGATTTTTTGCGTAATTTCAAATCACTCTAGACACAACATTTATACACCTTAGCTATACCTGTGAACCAAATTTGGAGATATTTTGTCAATTAGTTTTCAAAAATCTAGAGAAAACACAGAAAAATGCTGGAAAACCATGAAAAACCGTCGATTCTAAGCGTAACTATCTCAGGCACCATTTTCACACGTAGCTGAACTTCTTTATTGAATTTGAACATTCTATGTTCATTCATTTAGTAATGTTTAGACACAACATTTATACACCTTAGCTGTACCTGTGTACCAAATTTGAAAATATTTTGTCAATTAGTTTTCAAAAATACAGAAAAACACAGAAAAATGCTGTAAAACTATGATAAACCGTCGATTCTGGGCGTATATCAGGAACCATTTTTACACCTAGCAGAACTTCTGTATTAAATTTAAAACATTTTCTGCTAATTTGTTCTCAAAAACCTAGGGTGGCCACTTACGACAGGAAATGTGTACACACAAGTTGCGTCATACATAGTTGTGTCAACACAGCGAAAAACTTCGAACAAAATTTCTTGAGGTTAGGTTTTTGTTTCTCCGATTTGTTGTTGTTTATTTTTTCTTCCGTGCTCTATTTGAGGTTGAATTATTTTTGTATAATTCTAATTTGTAATTTTCCAGTGGTTTACTATTGTGATTAGTTTTTTTATTCCATATTAGAAGCTGCTGCCTTACAGCTGCTTTTTGTGCCGATGACACAAAATGCATGACGAGTATGTAGGTACACACATGTTCAACACACTTGTCCTGTCGTTGGTGGACACTATTAGAAAACGAAGATATCATAAATTAATAGTTAATTATTAAGACATCGACGAATAAGTTGAAATTTCTTCGACGTGTAGCACAAAATTGTTTTAATATTGTATAAAACTGTTTTAAACTTGTTTTATATTGCTATACAACTTCTAATCGAAATGTTCTTAATACGTGGCTACGTTCACTTTGATCCTCATATTTTGTTTCATGTAAGGGTACAGTACCTAATTGGAATAACTACGTTTTAACAAGGGATTTGTTTCATAGAGGATCTATTTTATTTCTGTACCGTGGCCTGTTCAATTTGTTTGTATTGTACAGTGGCGTAGCCAGGAAAAAAATTCGGGGATGGATCATAACATTGGAGTAGGAAGCACTTAAACTTATAGGTAGAAACCGGGGGGTGTGGGGGTATGGAATACAAACATTCCATTCAAGTTTTTTTGGTGATCAGTAAGCCACATCATATTTCGATTTTCCCTTGAAAATTCCATAAACTTATTGATTTTTGATTAAATAACAAATAGAATGGAATGGAGTAGGATTTATTTGTCATTCAATTGTTTAAAAAAAATAGTGATTTTGTAGAAGGCCTACTCATTATTATTCTGATAACAAGCAAGAATGCCCTTATTTTGACTTCAATAAAGAACTATTCAAACCATCTTTATAGGCTTAGTTTTAACTTAATTAACATTTTTTTCAAATTTACTTCATTTTTACTTGACTAATCAAATTTACATTGTTTGGGGAGGGATAAAACTTTTTTTTCAAATATTAGGGGTATGTGTCCCTCCTGTCCACGGAAGAAACTACGCTCGTTCATCATAACTGTGCAATTTTCGGGGGTACCCTCTAGAATAAGCTGCTGAAGCTTTGTTTAAAAGGATATGCATGAAACTGAATTAACTATAATCTACTAGAGCAATATAAGCTATATTGAATTTCTTTATAATAATAGATGGTAAAAAGTGATCTATGTAGTTTCTCTATCCCCTGCTATCTAGTTCCTACGTACTAGACCACTCGTCACTGTCTATAAGAAAATAGCTCATTATTATTATCATCATTGCTATTGCAGTGCTATTCTCTCATCCCTGGTATATTTCTCGAGTTACATAGTACGATATAACTAAAATATGGTATTAGATGCTAAAAAAAAATCAGGTTCCATTTCGGGGGGTGGGGGGGAAGATCCCCATATCCCCTCCTGAATACGCGACTGATATTGTATCGAATATTTGTTTACTAATTTACTTCCTCATAGCAAAGAATTATTCCTCACATTCAGGTGATATTTTTCAAAAATGTTCAATTCAATATATCCTTACTAATTTTCCTTCTTCGTGAATAACAATGATCTCATATATTTTTGTTTGCTAAACTTGCTCCATAATGTGTCAATCACGTTTTGACAGCTTCGAGTCTGTAAATAGCTTCTATTTGGTGAGCAACCAATCATTTTTATTCACGATTCACGAATTAAGATGTTCAAGAAAATTCACAGGTTTCACACATCAATACAATGTGTTTGACATTGATTTAGTCGTGATATTCTACTTATAACCTCATGGAGAGTACATTATGCATAAGTACTTACGAGGCTTATAATTTGCTTAGAGGTTTTCTTCTGCCATGTTCTAATCATTCAGTCATTTCACCTCAAAAAAATCGTCATGCTTTTCATAAATGCGCATTCACACCATCCTTGGGACACATTTAGCTCAACAGTGAACTGTTTGCAATTTTCAGGCTTTTCCACCCAAACATTTTTGGACTTGTACCGCTTTTCTACTTTTAAAAGTCAAATAATAGAATTCGGTATTCTTATCTTGATAGGTTTCCAAGCTACCTCAATCAGTAGCCTAGTATTGACGTAATATACTTGAGAAGAAAGATAGAGGGCCTACAGAATTTTATTTTTTCAAGATCCTCATCACATAATGAAAAGTTTCATAAAATAATTCCAGGGTCATTAGAATTACCCTGATTGTTGATCCTTGATTGAATGCTTCTAGGACCCTTGCCTTTACCAGCTTATTACTGACTTTACGTACGGTATCAACTCGAACTAGCAACTGCCTTTCTCCGATGACTTTTCAATGACTTAAAGTGTCTGAATACTGTTAGAAAAATGTGACCGAAATAGATAAGAGTTGTCTCAATAACCAAATAGTTATTAGAAATTTGATTTTTATTATTCTATACAAATGACAAAAAATAATTAAGAGCTATATGTCATGACTACCACAGTCAAATGCTTGACCGGTTTCAAAAGTTATCCGAAGCGAACTCTTCTCTCAAAAAGGATTGAGTAAAATCTATTTGAAATAAAGTTTACGTTTGGAAGAGGAATTGCAAGTGACTATCAATTCAGATACAGGAATCAAATTAGTTGAATAACTATGTAAATTTAGTGTTCACTGTACTTTGCCATTTCGAATCTAATGAGAGTCTACTGCAAGCCTTTGAAAATGAGTATTTCTCTCTGAATCTTTTTAGAAAGAGTAATTATTATAACAGGAACCATGTGCTCATTACCTTCCCTGTTTCATGGTACATTTCTCAAGTCGTCATTACCACTTTTCCTTTGAACCGCTGGTTGTTCAACGAAATGCATTGTTACGAATGGTGCAATACAGCTATGCAAAGCGTATCACATACTCGGCAGATTGAAGGGGCTTTTCATTGAATAGATTGAGAAGATTCAAATATTTCAATTTTGGTGCTTCAATGGGAAAATTTCGAATACTTATGAATTTCCAAACCATGTACATTCAATTTTCATGAACATTTTACCGGTGTACTTGCTATGCCTACAAGATAATAATAGCCAGATTCCTTGCTGTAAAGGATAGGTAGAATTATTCTAATTTTGACGTTTATCTTTTGGTCGGAAGTTGTTCAAAATCGTCATATTTTTCATCAAGTAATTCATGGAACTTCCTGTGCTCATTATTGTACAAACCCATTAAAAATTCAAAAGAAGACCTTAAAAGATGGATTTGACGCCTACCAATTTCTATAGAATAAAACCATTCCTCATCGACAAACAAACGCTCTTGACACAATCGGTTTTGTTTATTTTCAAATCCTACAGAATTATAGATAACAGAGTATATACCAGCTTTCTCATCCAATGTCAAATTTGCAAACATGTACCAGTGCTACTGTAATAATTAAGTTATTATATGCACTTCTTCTAGGCACACCTACCTGTGCTAAAAAAGGCATTGTTATGGTTGCGAATCTCTCATTCAAACTATTGAATCACCCATGCAAATATTATTGCCCGGAGTTGGAGTTAGGAAAGTTTAGTTTTTTTTGTGTTTAGCCACTGCACAGATTTGAATTATTTATTGAATTCAATGAAATGGAAAAAAAGAATATTACAAATTACACACATACATTTGTTTTTCACAAGTCTCCACATCGGCTACACTATGCACAAGTACGTGTGTTTAGTCAGTTGAATGTAAGGTAATAAATTTGATGCTCCTTTATTTTATGAGATGCTTCTTTATTCTATGAACTTTATAAAGAATTTGAACTTTTTCATGAAAAGATTTTCATGAAAAATAAAATAAATACCTGATCGAATAACGTGCTCTTACTCTATTCTGTTGCAAACCCATTCTGCATTGAGTTATTCTTTTGGGTGATTTGGGTAAAGACAGGTTCTTAATCTAAAAAATATATGGACCTAATATTGAAAAAAATGTTTCAAAATACAAGGAAGCTCGATTTTATTCATGAGCATGAGAAGTTTGAAATTGGAAGTTGAATCCATCCATCAGAATAAAACCGGCTTAGCAAGTCCAACAACTTATCAAAATTTTTCAAGTCAAGCATTCTATCAATGAAAAGACTGGAGTAGAGCAAACCTCACAGGGGCTTGTAGTACTCGTTCTCGTTATCATATATTATTATTGTGAGGTCGTGTTCTAGTAGTATGTTTGTTACAGCCACTCATTCTGTCAAACGAGTGGAAACACGTGGAACGGGAAATTTTTGCGATTTAAGTTGGTAGCACTGCTAGAAGAATGCCGTGCACCAATCCACCTGTTGGAATCGGCTACTAGAGTACCAGTCCAGTCAACCAGTTGTTCGCTGAGTTCTAGTCTGTCTGAATAGTGAGTTTGATTTTGTTGTCATGAGTTGTTGAGTGCTACTATTGAGTAATTTTGTTTTCTATTGAAATGTGCGGAAGTTGACGTTTATTCTAAGAACCCATCGATTGGCTGCATAATTTTTTCAGTTTTGTGATCTTGTTAAAAAATATTAAATTATGACGGTGTCTTACTCAAGGCTAGTGGCAAATGGTAGCAGTTTTGGATGTTTTTGGAGCATACTATGCAAGTAAGTAAAATATTTCTCTACAACATGATGTCCTAGTTACATTTTAAACACCATAATTAGTTGCATTGGTCCGTCACCTTCCATTCTATCAAATAATTGAGAAATCACATTCATAATCTTACTTTGTTCTCGGACATATTGTGAACTTTATTTCAAACCCAATTTTTCAACATTTATTCAAGGAGCGATAAGTTAGATATTTTGGCTGATCACATTCTAATCATACCTGTATGCAATATGTCAAACATCCGCGTTGCTGAACTCCAATGAACCTATCAAAAGTAACATATTGTACACACTTACTTCTTGCACTGGAGCCATTCTTCTTTCTGTGTGCTTTGCTTTTATAATGAAATTATTTTGAACTGATATTTCAAATATCTCTGAAATCGAGCATTGTAATAATGCTTCTGTTCATTGTCTCTCGATAGTTGATAGTATTCAAGTACTTTTGATAAGATTTCTATTTCTACGCTTTTTTGATAGGTACAAGAGTTGACAATGTTTTAATATGCTTGCTAGTAAAATCTTGTACCGTACACTACTACTTCTAGCTCAAGCACAGAATTTTATTTATTCACGTTATTGTGAGGTTAGAATTTTCAATCTTTAAAATAAAGTAAAAAATTAAGTAGGTAAGAACTTATAGGCTAACAGCAGAACTCCTGACTTGCTTAAAATTATTTACTTTTCACACATCAGATCTACTTTATTGGACTACTCTTCCTTTTTTATTGCTAGCTCTATGCAAGTTTCAAAAAGATTTTTGGATTGCAGTTTTCTCCTAAATGTGATACAGCATACAGTTGTCATTTGATAAAATAATAAAAAATATCCTTCAGCTGGACTAAGCTATAAAAGAAAACTGAAGGATCCATTATACCCCCTCTAAAAGCTCTACGTAGACTTTGATTTGTGAAAGAAATATTTGGACTATTAAAATAGATGAGCGTCCTAGAAGTCCTTGAATTCATACATATATTTCAAGTTTTATCAAGTTGAAAACTCCGTCCTACTAAAACACAGCTTTATCTCAAGTTATGCAGATGTCCTTGACATAACTAGGTTAACTTACATTGATATTCCTATATTTAACTATTCATATATTTATATCCGGGGCATTACAAATAATTTTGCTGGATTAATAACAATAATTATAATAATATCGAGTGACCTGGCTGGCTCACGTCTGGTGTCAGAGTTTTCTGGTCGCAACTGATCAATTTCAGGGTCTTTGGACTAATTCAAGCACTGATATTCTAAGCTTCTCAAATATTTAGTCCATTAGCTAGTTCCGCATTTACTGTACATTAATATTTAAATGATGTTCCATTAATAATCGTAATCGAACCAAATCAATCCAAGTACGTCAATAAAAATAAAATTATTTTGTAGCGGAATCCTATCTAATCAACCAGACACTAATATTCTACAGTTGAGTTGGTATGGTAATATGAGCATTCTTGGAATTTAAGAATAAAAAGATCTGCTGTAGTTGAGTGGACGATTAGAAGATGTGTTAATTAATATCAGTCAAGAATAAAAAGATCATACTGACAGTAGTGGGATCGTAGTGATAATAGTGAGTAATGCCACAATGAAGGGGTGAAGGATAACAGAAAAGATAAAAATTCTTTGCTAAAGATTATTATCCTGTCTTGTTGAAAGTCGCGTGTCCAAGGTTGGGCTGCTGGGAAATTTATTCCAGTTTTAAATGATAACTGGAATTGATTTACTTTTTCAAAATTAATGGAATAGTCGACTTATAATAATTCCAGGATATCAATCAATATATTCATATTCAATATAATCAGGATATGTCTTAATGCGCATATTTTCTGTTAGAACACGTTTCTACTGAATAAAAATATCATAATAATTATTTGTGATAACCTATCATTCATAATTCAACAAAAACGTGAATGTGACAATAGGCTGCATGATACTTTTATAGGTACTGTATATTTTGTAGCTTATCAGTTTCAGGTAGGCCTAGGCTATTTGTGATGAATATCTTCAGCTTATTCAAATAATTTATTATTTGAATATTTATTTATATATTTTATTATTAGATTATTTATTCCTGATAATTATATTCAAATGAATAAATGCTGAAATATTTCGACTAAAGTCAAACGAAGGCTGAGGTTTTAAGGGCAAAGCCATACAAAGCGTTTTTTCAGGCGTTTACAGAGGAGTCGGCAGGACAGGAAACTCAGGATTAGGTTGGCATGCGGGAATCAGCTAATAATTACCCAATCGGAGAGCTTACTGTCCTGCTGACTCGTCTGAAAACGCTTCGTGTGGCTTGGCCCTGATGAACTAATTTAAATCAAAGAAGTTTCAGAGGTTCAACTTGATTGGAGAATAAAAAATAAAAATACATCTTACACTCGAATTCTTGAATGTCAGGTGAGATTTTTGAATGCAATAATTGATTTGGTTTCACATGGATGGTAAAACAGGAAAGTATGAACTTGGACAGATGAATCTGAATCAGCCGTATCTAGTAATTTTAGAACGTAAGGGTAATTTCAATGAGAATTAATTTGAGGATAATTTAATTATTAATTCAGGCAATTTAACTGCTAATTTCATTTTTTCCTTCTCGCGAAAGAAAATGTGTTGCTGTTTGACGTAGTGAAAAAACCTAGTACGTCATTAGTGCAAAATTTTATGAAACGTGGTGAAATTATAATTCAAGCAAGACTTTTTATCCTCCTTTAATGATTTTTTATTACAATTTTTCAGTATTTTAATCTGATAAAAATTTGGTCTTATTCAGTTGCACCAGAGATGACAGATATTTACTTTATGGTTGCACCTAATCGACAAACTTGTTTTGTCTTGTGTAATGCAAGTAGGAAATTCACCTGCTATTAATTGATAATCTTACGAAATGTCTTTCAACCTGTCAGCTAAATTTTTAAAAGTATGTCATAACAGGGAAGTGATCAATGCTCATTTCTGAAAAGAAATCGCTAATCAAGGTTGGTGTGAACATATTTTCAAACACATCAAAGATAATGTGATATCAACTTTAAAATAGGACATCAGATTGATCTCTCAAGACTCCAGAAAAGTTGGATAGATTTAAAATTTGTACGCAGTGATATTTTCACATTCTTGGTTACCGTATTTTTCCGATAACTTACCTTTGTAAAAAAGTAGGCCTACAATTTCAAAAATCAAGTGATAAGAAATTACTCATCAAATAAATAAGGGCAACATCTTTCATCTAACACATAACTAATACAATGCAATTAAGTTTCTATTATGAATTTGTTTCTCACACAAGTTTTTCACACAAGAACACATTTTTTGTTCTATTAAAATCTGGTTTCTCGTCTCAAAATTAGTTTTAAAACTTTTAAGAATGTTCAGCTCTGAAAATAAGAAATTCAGAAAGGTTTCAATTATATTGCAAATTTTACAGTAGTAGAATAGGATAGACTACGAGAACAAAATAATGTTAGAACAGTGATATGAAAGTAGGAAATATGTCTCTCATTTTCTATAAGCATAAGTCTGGCTATAGGAATTTCAATGTATTGGAAATGAATGCATTTAACTCGCAAATGGGTTTATAAGCAACATTCACCTATAATGTAAGGCCATATTCAATGGGGGCTTACAGTTTGAAATTTTTGTCAAAATTTTAATATTATATAATTAAATATTTTATTTTCATATTAAGTTGAAAAACTGGTACCTATAGCCTACTTTTCATTTATTATTAAGGACTCCTCACTGAAATTATTTTCTGCAGTCAGGGCAAACTAGTTCTAGAGAAAAGATCCTAGATTCTGGATCGACAGTTTGGCACCGGTAATATATTTATTATTTTCACATTATTAATGTAATCCTTTTTGAGTCTTATTCAAGTTGAAGTTTTCGCAGAACGTCGTAACAGATGAGTCGTTCTCGTACAGTCTGTCCAATATGAATGACAAAATTGACAGTCACTCCAATGAAATGAATGCATTGGCAAATGTTCCTTTTACATTCTAATTTCTCTCTCATTTGACAGCTCAAGTTGTCGTCCTCAGTCTTTCGCGAAGCGTTTTTCTTTTGTCTGAAAGATTTCAGTTTCTCTCCAAGATTGCCTGTCCATTTGAACGACGTACACTTTTCTGAACGACATACGACTTGAAACTAGAAAATCCCAAGTGCCTAAAATTTAAGCTTGCTCCAACATTCTCACCAAATTAGATTCAGCCAATTTTGTAATGCACTTTATTGAATAAAATGATTGATTGATTTTCATATTTATCAGATATTTCAATGACAGAAGTTGATGAAATGCCTATCATTCAATTCGCTCTAGGCTTCCAGATAGCAAGTACAGAATCTCTTACAACTCATTAGAAATCATTCTCTAGTTCATCATGGAAATCTTGTATGATAAGTACCCATTTTTTATTACATTCACTGAAACTCAATATTGCTAATGTCTCTTGGTTGCCTTGGATTTGTCACAAGATACCCAAGTCAGAGCACAGCCAACCCTTTCTCCCATTCAACGGCTCCCATTCAATTCTACGTAATGTTAAATTTCCGGACGTACGGAAACTAAGCCTAAGGCCCTTTGCCCACTGGGCCACCATGGAAGCGCTTCCACGGGAGCTTCCATGGAAGCGTCACCATCAAAATTTGATAGAATTGTACACTACAGCCACCACTACGCAGCCACCACTTGACTTATCACTCCAGTTCACTAGTCAACTCATGATCAGTTGAAGAATGGACGTTGAAGAAGCACGACTATTGGCGTATGTTGAATAAAATAATGACTAATGCTCAAGAAAAGTGGTTATATAACTTACCAAATTCATTTTGTTCATTTTCTGTGAAAATTCATTTTCTTTTATTCTTCAATTAAAAGATTTACCATCTCCCTCCAAGATTTTTTCTTCACATCCCGATCTGCATATAATTTTGAAGACATGTCCCATATAGCTGGTCTACTTTCAACTTTAAGAATGAACCTTTCTGTATCAATTGTTCACTATTCACTACGACGACTTCAACAGACAACTGTACTGAACTTGATTTGAATTGAAACTGAACTGGAGATGATTTTCTGGTGGCTGGTAGCTGGTGGCTCTAGTGTGCAGTGACAGATAAGAGACGATGCTACCACGTGGTGGCGCTTCCGTGAAAGCGCTTCCATGGTGGCCCAGTGTGCAAAGTGCGTAAACGTTTCTTCAATCTAGCAATAATTATACAAAGGTGAAACTTTAAGCTGGTCACTGATAACACTCCAACAAGCTAACACGTCACCAAGAATTTCTTTCGATTGGCTGAGAATCAGCTGTTAGTGAGAATTTGCCAAATGAGTGGCTTGTTGGAACGCTCCCCTGTTACAATAGAAAGATACTAATGATTCTCAGAATCATGAATGTATCAGAACCATCATATTTACAATGATACGTGAAAGTATTGTGATGATTAGGCCATCGGATTCATATAAAATATACCATGAACATGATTTCATTCAAAATCAACATCATGCATGCTCCAACATTATAGCACAGAAAAATTAAAGTTCTTACTGTAATATTATCTTTGTATAGAGGATACAGATAAAAGAAAACCATTAAACATAAACATACAGTAGAACCACGATAATTGGTTATAAGTTATAACGTACCTATTTATGAGTATTTTGATAATCCTTGTACTTGAGCTTAACGTACATGATACTTTCAAATTGAATGCTATCTCTTAATTGAAAATTAAGATATAACAATACAATGAATGTTTCCCTCGTTTCCACGAGGTGCATTATGTTGCATATTAAGTCATCTCTCAATTATTGAAAATTAAGATATAACGATACCTTGAATGTTTCCATCATCGTTTCTACGAGATGCATTATTTTGCGGTTCCACTATAATACTTAGGCTAAACAAGAACGCCTCTCTCTACTAATTCCCATATCATCCAATAGTAACTTTTTCTCTAAAGAATGCAATAAGTGATGGGTTCGATTGTGGTGGGTTCTTCATCATGTAACATTTGAAGTTATCGCTCGAACAATCTGAGCCGGGTAAAAGTTGAGTGATTGTTTCAATGGCAAGCAAATGAAAGAGCGGCTCTCTTGGCAACGTGTTTTGACTGTGCAATGGGACGATGGGTGGCCTACAATGTCCACTGCCGGTGACATGTGCTAAGAATTATGTATTCGACATGGTGTTCCATGTCCCAGGCATATATATTATACAAACGCCTGTTAGTATATACACGTATAGGTGAAGTACACCTCGACGGATGCCCGTAATGATGTATGTAGTGGATGCTCAAGGTACATCCACTCCAAACATACCAACCGCATACCGTACGTGCCAAGGCTGCAGTATTCATTCATTTGAGAGCATTTGACTAGTTAGGAATTGTTGGATAATTTGGAGACTCAGAATAACGAGAGAGGTGTTGGGAGGAGGTCGTTCGGATTGTCACAATCTACGAATAAAATGAATGATTAATGACTGAACAATGAATAATCTACTCAATAGAATATTTCTCAGTTCTAATGTTTGAATGTAGTTTTGAAGTAAGTTTGACAGTAATGTCCACTTTACCATGTCGATAGCAAAACAAGTAACGTTATAAAAATATTGAGTATTTTGATATTAGCAGAGAAAAATAATCTAGGTATCTTGAACGGTATCTTTTCTCTGTGATATCAGTAAATGAACAAATTTCATACTCGCCAACCGTAGATGTCATTAGATGATGAATAGGGTGAACAAAAAAATGGATATAGGTAAAGAAACAAAAAAAAAACAAATACTTGTAACCGTTGAATTGAATGATAAAAGTCAAATATACATACAACAGAATCCCTTCATAATTCACATCACACCACTAATTTTGAAAAAGCAAGCAATTAAAAATGAAGAGGCGATAATTTGAGGATGAATATTTTTGGTAGAAAGAATTTTCTAGATAAAAACCTTGAGCTTAGAGAGATAGAGTGAATAATACAGTGGTCAGTGGATCCATGTAATTTCAACCATTTTCATAATTTATACTACACCACTAACTTTGAAAAAGCAAAGAAAAATGAAAAGGGGATGATTTGACAATGAATCTTCTCAGTAGAAAGAATTTCCTAGATAATACCCTGGAGCTTAGAGAGATAGAGTGAAGTATACAGTGGTCAGTGGATCCATGTAATTTCAACCATTTTCAAGCCATATTCTTACTGATTCATCATTTGTACAATTTGGTTATTTTATATTGCATAAAAATTGATAGTTTCAAAGAATTTGTATGAATTCTTTCGTCACCAAGGGAATCTATGGGGTTTTTTCTTGAAAACTCAATAGAGAGAGACTGCGTTCTGAAGATTCATTGAGACTTCTGGCCTGTACAGAATAGAAGCTGTATGGAGAAAAGGAAAGAGAACAGTAGAGGCGCGAGTGTTTAAGTGCAGTTTTAATTAGTTTTACAGCGTATGCTCTCTGGGAATCATGAAACCATTATTCCTTGTAAATTTGTAGGGCGTTTTTCTAAAAGAAAAATCTCATCTAAAGAATTCAGAACTACGATTCTAAAGAAGGATTCTCAGAAATTATAAAGTTGCTGTAGAAAAACAAAATTTAATTTCAATTCAATTTTTTTCCAATTTGAAATATTTCTTGATGAGATGCATTGTTTGACCGAATGTTTTTAGCAATTTGCCGACATTTTAATCTTCTTCACTAGTGTGAATTTATCAATTACAAAAATCAGAAAGATTTTACGATGTATTGTCAATTAGTGTGCTCCTTCCGAAGCAACGTGCTAATTAGGTATCAGTAGTTGATAACAATAGCATTAGAACCTAGAAAACGAAAACGTTTCAATAATAATCCAACTCTGGCCTTAACACGGTAAAAGCTATGGTTGCCTTCAGCCTCAGCCTCAGCTAATAGGCTAAGCTTTATACTGTACTAGGCTTGGCCAAACCTTCCATTGTGCACTATTATATAATTGTAAGGAATGCCTCTTTTTCTTTTACTAACCTCCAAACTTTCCCAGTAATTATTCGATGTCTTTCATTCCCAGTGTTATCTCTTTGTGTTGTGTGCTGTTAGAATTTTCTCTTGGCGATAAGTAACCTTTGAGAGATTGACTGGCTGGATTTGCACTGTAATTGAAAGTGTTTAGACGTTATGTGGAAAGGTTACACTTGAGTTCTATGTAGGTCATAAATCATTCACTTTCAATTGCTTTGCAAGATG
Source organism: Nilaparvata lugens (assembly GCF_014356525.2). Lineage (NCBI taxonomy): Eukaryota > Metazoa > Arthropoda > Insecta > Hemiptera > Delphacidae > Nilaparvata > Nilaparvata lugens. The sequence goes on from NC_052509.1 coordinate 45,913,664, forward strand.
TAATCGAATAGAGGTGTGAGATCTACCTAAATGCGTTCAAATTTTTATTGTTTGAATAAAATGCATGTTGGTAGTAGTTAACAAGCCAGAAAGCTTCTGAATTGTCGTTATCTTCTCACCGTATATGAATGAATATTAATGAATAAGTTATTATTGATTTATTCACTTGATCAATGTTGAATTTTTTGTTGTACCTAATGGCATTTCTGAGTTGTATTCTCTTTAACTCACTCCTTATCTAATCAAACTTAGGATAATCTATAATCAAATAATCAAACTTGAAATAATAATCAATCTTATTGATTTCATATCTCGAATGACCTTATCCTTATTGCGTAGTATTGTACATATTCACATTAAATTTTTCATCTATTTATATTGCACTGCACATTCAGACAGGGTCTTTCACTTTCTTCACACATGGCTGCTGGCTCTACAGTAGTCCTCCATAATTTCCATTTATAAATTGAAGGAATCCAGTATTGACAGATTAACCTATCGTATATCTGAGATATTACTTGTGATCTGAATCCCATTGCAACAGTGAATATGGATTCAACCTCTGCCTTGCAAATGATTGTTTCCTTGTCTCTCCAAGGAAGTCAGCTATAAGCAGATTATATTTATTTATTGGTTAGAGCAAAGAATACAATTGTCGGAAAATAAAAAACAGGCTATTACCCAAAACTTCTCCAATTGCCTAATTTTGTCTCAAATTGTCAAAATACTATGTAGGTTATGTACATTTTAATTTCTTCACCTAATCAATCTGACACTACAAATCAGAATAAAACAAACTATTTTTAATTTAGATAGATTGATAATAAAACTTTCGAAAAACCTTAAACAAATTTCAAATTCACAAAATAATTCTATAAAAAAAACATAAATTTTTAGCTTTTATAAATTTGGAAATAGAACTGAAGAAAGTTAGTCACTTAAAAGTCTTAACCAAAAATAATAAGAGAAGAATAATGTTCTATTGAATTGAATTCAGTTTTATGCGACAGAGCATAAATAATACAATAATTCTATTTCAAGCAATATCGTTGTTGTGCTATGTTTTTCTTGTGGTAAGTGTTTTACTGTACATCATTGAACACCAATAATTTAGTCCTCAACCTTTTGGTACAGGTTTTTGATTGTTGATATGCGTGCTAAGTAGTGTTCAAATCAGAGACAAAAAGTTTAGTTCTGGAACATGTTGTTTTGAGGAGTGAAATTGATTTGACCATTGGAATAGATGCATCAACGAATCAAAAGGCCTGCTACTTCCGGATCTCTAAGCTATTAGTAACTATTTTATTTTGCTACCAGCTTTCAGACCGATAACCGGGCTTCAAATGCCAGCACATGCAATCTAATCGGTCAAGGTGAGGATTGTCAGCGGCTTTAGCATTCGTCTAGGTCGAGCCGATTTATTTAGTCAATCCATTTTTGTCGTAGTTCAGACCTGAATATTGATCTTGCCATTGAATTCGAATGTTTAGGTCATTGATTATAATTGCTATGGATCTGAACTTACAACTATGAATAGTGGAAGAGTTATTTATTTGGAACTAAAGTCATTTCCTGATTTTTAACGGAAGTAGAAATGGATCCCACTGGATTGTGAATAGAATTCTTGAAGGGTGAGGAGATAAATGAATTTCAAGTTTCTCAAGTCTTGTCCAAGTTTATAAATATTATCAATTATTATTTCACCTTGCGAACTGAATAGAACTGTACCGTCCAGAATGGAGATTGAGGATAAGCCTCTACTATAAAAAATAGTCAACATTGTTTATAATAATTATGACGAATATTATGTTGAATAACATTTCGTATTAGCCTACTTTGAAAACCTCTTCTAAGTAAATTGGAAACTATTCCTAAATCTGAGAATATAATATTAATTTTCTTCACTATTCCTCGTAATCTTTCATTACCCATCACAAGTGAAGAAAATAGAGAAAGACAATCATTTTCCTATTCCAGAAGATTATTCTCATTTAAAGTTATAATTTTAAATTCAACTTAATTGACGAAAATCAACCTTAGTTACTTCCTCTCAAAAGCGTTATCTTTGCCATCCATTATTGTATAGAAATGTTATTAATTTTCAATTCCATCTACAACAGATGAAGAATCAAAGGTCTCTGTGAATAGAATGATCTAATTGTAAAGAAGAACATATTATTAATAAAAATTGTTTATTATTGATATAGCCTAATATAATTAGCTTACTAGCCCGGCGAACTCCGTACCGCCAAATAGTTAATGCATCTCATGACAAACTTTAGCTGGATGCACACCTGAGGAGGCGCGATGCGGCATTTTGTATCCAGGTGCTTCTTGCTTATTGGTTTTGAATAGCAGATGCTATTATTCATATTATTCCAATTATAAATTTCAATGGATTCTATTTATATAGATAATTTTCCAACTGCAAAATAAATAATTCACTAAAAATCAATTAATTTTAAACACCGAAGACATCAAAATTATTCGAAACAAAGCAAAGTATTTGCTTTTCACATGCTTATTACAAACCTGAGGCCGCACTACTGGATGGTTACACACAGATTAGTCATTTTGTTTTTAATCGGGGCGTTTGGAATAAAATGCATGGGCGGTTATGGAGCAACACACACTCTTGTCTACTATCTACCGACGGCTGTTGGATGACGCATCGGATGATTATAACAGCTGATTTTTATTTCTGTGTATGGCCAGCTCACAATTATTCTTCTCCCATAAGGATTACATGTAAACTTTGAAGGACCGTAGGAAAAGTCCTGAAGTCAGATTATAAATTTGTTAGGCCATAAACCTGGTCCTGAACATAACGAACACAACTAAAAAAAAATCATCAAATTCGATGCACACATAAAAATGTTATTGAATGTCAAAATTTGAGACTCGATTTTTATTTATATAGATTACCTTTGTTAATATGAAATTAGCTAGAAGGATATGTCCGTACTAAGAGATGCAATAATTATTATGAATATCGTTGAAAAAACATTATTTTCGTACAAAAAAAAACATTGAATTTGTAAATACTTTACTAGGAAATCCACTCAAGTAATATTCTGATAAGATTGTTTAAATTTGATATTGGTTAAATAAATGTCATATAATCATAATATTTTAACTGTGTCACAGATTTCTAATTATGCACAAAGAGAAATGATTCACCTAATGGAGCGATGAAGTGTAGGCCTACTAATGGCTAATGTCATTGATTAAAATTATCATTCTAGTTAAATTGAACAATAATTTTCATAGCTAAAGGCCTCAAATTAGTAGTTTACAGTAACCAAATTCTCGCGAATAATTAGCATTCATTTGAGGTCATGAGTCATCAGTTTGGAATTGATCTACTTTCAAAAAGTTCACTGTTGACAGAAATTTATTCTTGATAATACAGGGTTCAACACTTCAAAAGAGAGCTATCGATAATTTGAAATGATAGTTTCTCACTATTTCTTGAATGAAGCTCAACATTATTACTATTTTTAGTGTGAACAAATGTTGCTACTTACTAAGATGGGAAAAGTATAAGATTGATTACAATGAATATCATTTGTAAAATGGTGATCGTTTTTGGAAATGAAATTCTGTAGACGTTGTGAGTCTCACGTGAGACTCACGTACTCCTCTGACGTATTGTACAATGCACGTGGTACCAAACGCCATGAAACACCTCTACACGGCGAAAAATTGTCTTTATCGCTGAGGATGATGCACACATGAGCTCGGTAATGAAACTGGCGATGAGAGATGAGTGGACGGATAGCTGTAGGTGGGTTCTGAACTACCGGGAAGCGATATTTTACTCATTTATGGTAATTGGAGACGGTCGGGTGGTCACCCTCACAACGGGAGTAGCAGGCGCATGGATCTTAACTTATCTTATCGATAGCTTATCAGCGAGAAGTCAATCGCTCTCCAACAACTTTGATGACTGTGGCATTAGTTCGAAGGTTCAGTTAACTTCAGCACTTTCAAACATTAAAATTGATTTGAAATGATTATGTAATTTTAAATAAGCATATACTGCATTTTAAAAATGTCATACTTTCTTCAAGAAACCACAATAATCTATATTTATCTATCGACTACTCCTTATAAGAAGCTGATAATACAATAACCAAAACCAATTTAGTAACAGGGATGCATCAGTATAGAATTCATTAAAGTAGGCAGGCTTGTGTAATGCGGTAGTTTGTTCACAATAAAATCATAGCATATCTCTTCACTTGTCATCTGTCAAGTGTCATTCATGATTGAATTATTCCATTTAGCTGTAAGCATAATACTGTGTAATGTGTAGTTTACGGTTTATGTTTAGTAGTGAGGAAGTAGCCGTGTCAGTGATTGTTGGTGGAGTAGGCCTATGTGCTGATAGTGAACCACACCCCGACTTTCATAACAGTACTCAAATCACACAGTTTTGAGGACTCATTTACAATCACTTTTAATTTTGAAAGATCGTTTGAGGATCTCCGATCTTATAAATGAATGTTTGTGATTCATTTAATTTATCACTAGATTCTGTATCAGTTTTTTTGGTATTATGTATCTCCCATCTCCTTGATGTACTGTATATTCGTAGATCTGTTGCATCTGAAGTAACAGACAACATATTACATTATCTGCAGCAATTTCTCCATGAATTCGTTCATTCTCTCATGATTTTTCTTCATTTATGCTCATTTATCAGGATCAAGAATTTACTGACATCAAAAGACATCAAGCTTGAATTACGAATGCGTCTCCTTAAATGTTTCGAGTTTCCTGTACTATTATATGGTGTGGAAGCATGGACATTGAATAGATGGGGTGAGAAGAAAATACAAGCCTTTGAGATGTGGACCTATCGCAGGATGCTGAGAATCTCATACACCGATCATGTTACAAATTAAGAGGTTCTCAGAAGAATTGGTAAGAAACTGCAACTCATTGGTGAAATCAAGGAGCGCAAATTAAGGTACCTGGGTCACATAATGAGAGGTCACAAGTATGGAATATTGCACCTCATTATGGAAGGCAAAATAACAGGTAGGAGGTCAGTGGGGCGAAGAAGGATATCTTGGTTGCACAATTTAAGGGATTGGTTCAAGTGCACCTCAAATGAACTTTTCAAGTCAGCTGTAAGCAGGGTGAAAATTGCCAGCATGATAGCCAACCTCCGCCATGGAGACGGCACATGAAGAAGAAGATGCTCAACTATTCATACCTTGATGATAATCATATAAAGTACCTACCTGAAAGATTTTATTACTGGTCAGCGTAACTTTCGAACTTATAATATTATTGTGTCATCACCTATAAATTTGGAAGAAAAATAGCACAAGGGCTACCTTATTATTTCACCTACCAATGTTATTTATAACATCAGTTTCATTTGTATCGTGAATATTTTTTTTCCCTTTTTGTGTAGTTGAGAAGTTGATATTGTGGTCATTATTCATATTAGATAAAAATACTAAGAAATTGTCAAAAACCACAGATTTATTGATAGTTAGAAATACCGGTTCCGGTTGTTACACCATTGTCAATCTCTGATAAACTGTTTATCAATGGTGTAACAACCGAAACCGGTCTTTCTAACTATCAATAAATCTGTGGTTTTTGACAATTTCTTGTCTTTTTATTTAATTGTGAATAAATGAATGAATTATTGTTATCCGTTATGACTACCATCTAGACATGGCATTTTTCACGATAATTTATTCATATATCAATGCACTAATGTAGAATTCATCTTCAATGAAAATGTAGTTGCCTACGTAGGGTAAGCACAATATGGATATCCAGTAAATTATGCCAAATATGGATTCTAAATTGGGAACAGGTGTTATTTGTGCGAAAATTCGACATTGAAATCGTAAACCGTATTTAGTACATCTACAACCGAAACTGATTGGCGATTCGAGTAGGTTGGTGGCCTAGGCGAGTGTAGTTTGGAGGTGTGATGCCCTTTACGCTCAGATGACGCCCTAACCAAGGTTGGTCACAGATGCGCGAGAGGTGGCCAATTGTAACACGAACTGGTCTAAAACAATGTGATGCCAAACTGTGTGTGTCCACGAGTCCAACTCGTATGTGTCAATGACCATGCTTGTTAATGTTGAGGTTATCGAAGTCTAAATGTATCTATACTAAATCTAACGTTAATCAAAGTCTAAATGTATCTATACTAAATCTAACGTTAATCAAAGTCTAAATGTATCTATACTAAATCTAACGTTAATCAAAGTCTAAATGTATCTATACTAAATCTAACGTTAACGTAGTTTCAGCCTGGTGTGGTTGACTGGTTGTCAGAAACTTCATAAAGTATAAATAGATAATCAGTATTCTCATCAACAGATTTTTTGTTGCGGATGATGCCCACATGAGCTTTTCGCTTGTAGTAATGGGAAGTGCGAGGGTGAATTATGAGATGATCAAACGTCCATGCCTATTCGATGGGATTCGGCGGGATTCGAACCCGCGACCAGGTAGCACTAGCAGACTGAAGGGTGCAACGACTTAGTCAACTCGGCTATCTGGCCGGCATCGAACCAACAGATCATAATTCTATAAATTCATCAACATTAATATAGTCATGAAGCACAGGAAATGGCTGAACATGCAATATTTAGTACCACATAGCACGCCTATTAGTCAAGTTTTCTGTGCATGATTAATCCCGCAGTAATTAATGCAGTATTGTTAATCACAGGTATTCTAAATTTTCATAACTTTGGTTTCCTATTCAAAACATAAATTTTCTTGCAAAATATATTCAGAATCTCATCGATTTCACTAAACTTAATATGATATTAATGATTGATTTGATTCGAAAATCTCTTTAGTTATTTGAATGAATAAGTATTTTGATTCATTTCTATTTATTTTTTTATTCTGAACACACTTTATCCTCAAACATTTCATTTCCATGCTGGATGTTGTATCACATTCGTCCATTCTTACATGCTTTTTTGTGTGTTTTTTTTTGAGAATCAAAGTACGCAATCAGAATGCATGCTCACCTTTTTCAAGTTGCTATCTCCAATAATTTGAAATGTGAAAAATTTTAATTTATAGTGCGTTTAGTAATAGGTACTTCTAAATCCCTTGGCCAGAAATTCCTTAGTCAGATTCCACTTATACTGATTCTTCATCTTCATCAGACCTCGACTATATAGGTAATAGGCAGATTTTTGTGTAAAGAGCAACGCGAAGCTAATGCTGAATACTGTATACATGAACACTGTACATTTGTACGAACAGAATGTACCGGAAATACTGGTATTTTAATGTCATGGTAATACCTGGGCTTCAGTAAAATAAATCAAATAATACGGATTAACGCAATACCTTATAAAACTTCATTCTCGATGCTCACATTTATGATGATAAGAATGGCTGTCACTAACTCACCTACAGTGAAGGGTAAAAAAAGTCCAATGCAACATGGGAAGTTGCGAATAATGAAAACAATTATAGAAACAATAAGGACCTCATACTCAAATAAGTGATTGAGATGCGTTCATTGACGAGTGATTTATGATGGTAATGTCAATATCTCGTTGAAAATGAGTAGGCGACTAATTCGATGAATGCCATGGCTGGGAGTGATGTATGATGCATGCAATTTGTTTTTGCATAACTCACTGTACACTGTAAATCGGAGGCTGCGTCCGTCTTATCCATTATCTTTTCGGTGGCAAAAACATCTCTTGACTGACATGATTATTAATTATTGTGCAGATCTATCTTTTAGAAACGTGTATTGTTCATAGATGTAGTTCGTATACGTTTGCATCCATAAAAAAGGAATACATCTCGTATTTTCATAGTCATGGAAGAAACAGAATTTGACGGCCAGATTAACCAGATAGAGAGTCGTATGTGGACAAAACATTGTTGAGCGGCAAAGGTATAGTGCATTCGAGAAGGTAGCTGAGAGTGTTGAGAATAATGCATACTGTTCAATGCATACTGTATTGCTTGATTCAGACAGTGTGTTCAGGCGGGACTTGAATAAGATTTATGTTTGTTGAGTTTTGTCTTTTTTATTCATTTTTTCTTTCCTATGTATTACATAATATATATTAGTGTTTTTATCTATAAGTTTCATATTTGCAAAGTTTCCATAATTCTCTTTTCTTTGTTTCTTTTTTTTATTTTCTTCTTGAATTCTTCAGTATTAGTTACATACTTAGTTCTTCTTCTTTTATCTGCTATACTATAAGTTTCATATTTGCAAGGTTTTCTATTTTTTTGTATTTTGTTTTTTTTTCTAAAACTCAATAGTATATTAGTTAAGTTTTTTTATTTTCATTTTAATGTATTGTTTTTTCAAATTGTATGCTCAATGTGTGTTATGAGGGCAATAATGGGATTCAGTTCCTGGTGCCCTCAAATATGTAAATTTTCAAATAAATAGATAATTATCTGAATGTTTCCACTTCCTTCTACCCTATCCTTGCCGCTCCACTAAGATTCTGACACATTTGAATAAATGGATTACTTTTCAAATATCTAAGCTATCTTCTCTGATACTGCTAGGTACCTTCACTGCTCAACTATGTTTAAACCCTATGGTGTTGCACCCTCCAGTCTGCTTGCGTTTCCCAAGGCTAATAAATAGGAAGCATCATCCGCAACAAAACATAATCGAAGGAGCTATAACTGGTTCAGATTGTGATTGCTTGAGGCCAGCAGCAAGGACCTATTGTTACAGTATTAACTTCAACAATCGCAGTTTATCACTGTTATGAACATAACCCTACTCTTGACAATCTAAATTTACGAAAAGAAGAATTTTAGTTTTTTCATTCCCATACTATAGTCCGTTTGATCAAATAAATTGGCAATCTAAATTTACGAAAAGAAGAATTTTAGTTTTTTCATTCCCATATTATAGTCCGTTTGATCAAATAAATGAATAAAAAAACTTGCTGGTTGCTTGAGACCTACCTGAAACGGTAGAGCTTATGTTGACATTCTTCTCAGCAAAAGTTCTTCTTTCTCCCACAAGTGTGTTTAAAAGTCGCGAATGTCCCACACAGTTACTTTCAAACCAATATTTATGAAATACTCTCAAATACCCAGAGTTTGCCTAATATGACTGAAAACAATGTGGTGCAAATTGCATGATGGCTAGAACGCCATCCTTTGTGATATTCTGAAAAGTATGCAAATAAATTATTGCGAGAGACCATGTCGCGGCTCTCGGACCAAATCAACCAACTCTTTGTTAGAGCTTGGAACTGTTGAAAGCTGTTTGAATTTTATTTATTGGGCATATGTGAATGGAAAATCTAAGCTAGTGCTTGTTTATACTGTACTGTAGTTGTGATAAATTTATTCTAGCTTTTTCAGCTTTTCTTATCAAAATTAAAAAAAAATTCTAATCAATTGACGTTTTTTGTTTCAGGTGAGTATTTGCAAGGAAATACTATTGAGAAGTCTTGGTAAGACCATTTCCATACCCAAATTTTATCTCATTCTTTCACTACATTCTCCATTCCAATACGGTACTAAATACTTATTACTCATTCTCTAATCACTAACCTTATATTGTGAACTTAATCCACTCAGTATTCCGATTGAGTATTTACGTTAGCTTAAGTTGCGCTTTCACCAAAGTTATTAACAAATGTTAATAACTTAATCCTTATAGATTCTATCAGATTGAACGGAACTTGACAAATACATAATTATGTTCATCATGTGTAACATAAGTTATGTTCAATCTAATAGAATCTATAAGGATTAAGTTATTAACATTTTGTTAATAACTTTGGTGTAAACGTAGCTTTAGAAACAAAATATGATTAAATATCTATTCATAGGAAACATCTCTCTACAGTAAGATATTGGTTCAAACTGTCAGCATTGGTTGATGGAAAAACATTGATGTTATTATTCAGGAATGCGACAGTTCAAAGTGTGTATAACACTATAGAATACCATCTATATCGTAAATTATCATTTAAATTCAGCATTCCAAAGAACAGTTCAAAAGTTCCTAATTTTATGCTATAGTAGCTACGAAAAACTAGTGATTTCAAACTCCTTGAACAATTTGGAATTATTTTTCGGTTGGATTGAATCAGAATCAAGGATTTGTCTTACATAAAGTAGGCTATGCGTAAAGATATTCGGAACTGGCCAATTATGAAAATGAAAGGAAACTTCATATTATAGACTCAGATTTGAAACAATAAGAGCTGATTTCCTGGTTCATCTTTTCAAATAAAAATATAAATCTTGAGTTATGGGCTGGCCTGCCATACCAACCAATCATTACTGATGATCTCGGCTCTTGAAGCAAGTAAGCTACAGACTCGATCTCACTGATCGATATCGTGCTCGTGGATTCGTTTACGACCACAAATAAGAAAAAATGTAGGAAAGCCAAGAAACATCTCAAAGTTCAAGGTCGTAGACATCACGGGTCTAACAATTTTCGTTTAAAATTCAATTACTGAAGCTAGTAATTACCCAAACACCACCAAAAAAGTGATTTTGTAGGAAACTGATTCTTTATAAACTCGTACATTAATCTGACATTAGGAGATAATAGTGTATTTTATTCTTAATTGTTCAAATTTTACAACAGCGGAAGAAATGTATTAGGTTTGTACCAAGAAGTAATAATTAGGAGAGGATGAAAACTTGGTTTCTAAAGCTCCCACCCATCAGTATCAGTGAAAATATAATTTGTATGTACAGATCTACTGTGCAGATCGGCACAGTGAAAATATAATTTCTATGAGTTCTAATGTACTATTCCCACTCAGCCCGGCCGAGCGAGTATGAATAGTCTCATTTGAACTTATGGCATTAATATTGTCACTGTACCGGACACGTTCACTGATACAAAAAAGAGCTTTAAAATCATTTTCAGGCCGTTTGTAGCCCACATAAAACTATAAACTAAACTAAAAGCTAAAATCCACGTGAAATAAACCTTTTCCATCTCTTATCATCACTCTCACCATCATAAATATTATAAATCATTATTTTCCTCTCATCGTCCATGCTCAAGAGTGTAGGGACGTAGGATTCATGTGGGCATTAGACTCAGAAAAAAAATCAATATTAGCTTTTGAACCACCTTCTTGAACAGTTTACCATAGAAGTAGGGGCTTGAAAAACTGGAAGAACTCATACATTTTTTTACAATGGAATTGTAACATTGTTTCTCCATGAACATTTTCCAGTGTTTTTGTGTTGAAATTGGTTCCATTGTCAGGTTGAGATCCACGGCATATTGAAATTTTATGCTGTAGAATTATGACACAGGAATGTGTCAGAGCTCATTTATGTCATGACACGTTTGGTGATGAGTATCCTGCGGGAGTCTTTTTGTCATTTCGCACGTTTTAACCCAGAGTAAACGATCCAGGTTTATCTATGAAAATTGAGAAATCCACAATGAACGTTGAATTTCATTGATACCGCTATGTGATCATGAATACGAACATATTATTAAATTGTGTGCTTTATACGGTCCCTGTCCCATACAATAATATACAGTAATTATTTATATCTATATTCCAAATTTATTTATCCTAATGGAAACACTCTTGACGTAAATCATTTTCGCAGACTAATTAAGTTCATAATTGAATGGGACTGGACTGCTGTATGGAAGCTTTATCGCAATTAGAATCCATGTTGTAAATTTTAGTTTCATGAGTACTACGTATATCATCTACGTATATTCATCTGCAATTTACTTTTATATTCTCACTTAAATATTTTCCTTAGGCTCATGTCCGTTAATGTTTCCCTTTCATACAAACAAAACTGAATTGAAGAAATGTGTTTTGAATAACAAAAGGAAAAACACTGTTGAAGTTAATTAATTTCTATTTTAACTCAACTACTTATTTGCATGTTGAATAGAATAGAATTATAGTGGAACGTTTAGTGACATTTATGATAAACAAGGAAAGCATTTGGTGATGAATATTATAGATGTGGATGGCCTTGGTTGCAGAGAATGTAGATTCAAGTTTTCAAGTTTACGTAACTTAACAGCAGAAAGGCACACTGATCTTTGTCAATGTTGGACAAGGAAAATCAAGTATTGATGTAGTTTTAATGGGCGAATAATAAAAAATGGAATGCGTTTCTCTTTCAACACCATAAGTCATTGCGCTCATGAGTGGCAGGTTATGTATGCGGTGTATTACATGACTTTTATGCTTCAATGTAGGCCTACTCGTGCGCTATTGTATCAGTCGGTACTTGATTTTTTTCTTTGTGCTTATGACGCTCACTTAAAGTCCAAAGACAGAGACAGGTCAGTTTGAATTGCATCAAAAACTCGGATTTTCCTACACAAGATTTTTCTTCTACACGTGGTTCCATCCAAACTTGTGCTCTGTTGTATTAGAAACTAGACCTTGCATTAGGAGCATTGAGATCCAACTCAAAGTCACGGTCGATAAGTGATGTGATCTAAGGGTAAGAACAAAACTGTTAGGTCAATTTTAACTTTCAGTTTAGGTAAAACATGGGAGTGAGCAGAACGGTAGTCTCGGTCGATATTCAGCACCAATGTACCTAGAATACAATGTATTTTAAGTACATTGTTCAGCAAGATGTTATCCAAATGTTTTTATCATTGCCAGTTGCTTAGTGGCATCGCTTGAAACTGAAAGCTCAACCGCGACTTACTCGTTCTGTTTGACGGTGAGCATTATTGAGACTCTTTTATCTTTATAGTGGACCTGTACTTTTTGGACTTCTGATATTTTTCCAATGGCGGATGATGCCCACAAGAACTTTTGCTTGTGTGTGGGTAAGTGAAAGTACGAGTAATTTGATGAGATGATCAAACGTCCACGCCTACCGGCGGGATTCGAGCCCGCCACCAGGTACCGCAGCGCTAACAGACTGAAGGGTGCAACGCCCGTAGGGTACAGTATTCTTTACAAAATAACTTTTGACTTGGAAGGTACATGCGCTTCAGACAAAGCATACAGCGGGAGGGATACAGAGGCGCTATGTTACCGTTCTGAACCGGCCAGCGTTCTCCAACTTCTAGTTACTGTTCATGTGCTCATGCTACACATGCGAAGTTTCCTGTCTGAAAGCAGTCAGACGACTGACAAATTGGCAACTGCGCTTCTACTTATGACTCTATTAAACACTGTAATTGGCTGATCTCCCTCCATTTCTCTGCGCCGCACTACTCCTCCAAGTTAGAAGTAATTTTGTACGGGCTTTCAGTCGTCTAGGCTATCCTGATTACCGCTAATGCTATCGTCATACATGATCTATACATTCGGATTTTTTTTCTATGAGATTCTCGAACAGAATGAAAAGCGTTTGCAAATTACGTCAGAAGACACACTAATAAAACTGCTTTGGTGCATAACTTTTCGATCATTATCTAAATTCGGAAAATGAGTAGTTTTGACTTTGAGCTTTACCTTCCCCGAAGAACCATTTTATGGTTTTTGTCCGGATATAAATTTTCAAACCCACGTACTTTTCAGTTATTATACTCATATTCAAATACTCTCATGTTATACTGTAGTTCATTCAAGCTAGTTGACATACAGTGTACAGATAGGTATCATCGAACGTTTCTCTTGTTAAATCAAAAATATCATCTCGGGCATTAATGCAAACAGTTGTCTACAAACAATCCATGAATTTTAAGAAACTATAAACGATTATTATGGTCAACTGAATGGAGCTGCCAATAGAGAAAGAGTCCCCAAAAAGTGAATTTATGGACATTGAAAAGATTGGGCATCAGATTAAATAGAAGGATTTACTTGGTAATCATTTTAATTTTTACTTTCAAGTGTGGAAATTCAGGTTTTATTTTCACAGCGTGGAAAATTTTCATTTTTGCTTGAACGACTGTAGTTCAAATGACATTTCTTGTTTGAATTATGACAGGTATATCAAGTGGAATATCTTTCGGTTTATGCTTCTTTGATTTGTCAATGGCGTGATACTGCTTGCAGTAGGGGTTGGGGTTGACGATGCGGTAAGTGGCTGTGGGAGGGGGTTTCATGGTTTGCCAGTGCGTGGTTGGCTCTGTGAACTTGAATGTCTTGTACTTGTGCAGGCAGTCGGAGTCGGCCTCTTTGCTTGTTACTCGACCTGAACCAGACTCGCATTTGTCGCCTTCTCTCGTGCTGTCGCTTGTAGTTGTACTGCCCCAGTGCGCGGATATCAAGTAGTCTTTATCTACAAAAAAAGAATTGATAACATAATAACCATCAATAATGATCAAATATGGGAAAGTTGGTTGCAATTAATTTATGTTTTCGTTTAATAATAATTACTATACGGTTCGTATGTATATTTTTAACAGAATAAATGCATCACATCTGTATTATGTACCGTCATAGAAAAAAACAATCTGTAAAAGTTTTCTCTGGTGCCGTTTGACAGTGCCAGTTTTAACGGGATTTCATTTTAAACTGGATTAAATCCATATTAAGTCTCGTTTGTCATAATTTGTTTCATTTTGAGTTCAAGCCTCCAGGTGATTTAACACAGTTTAAGCTTTTAACGGTCCTAAAACTGACAAATTGTGCTCAAAAAAAATTTTTACTTTCTGTCAAGTTATTCAAATGAGATAAAATTCATTGCCTGACGACCTATACCATCATTTAGATTCAGATAGTATTCTCCCCTAATGATTTGATGCGAGGTTATCAATTAAAGTCTCATCCAAATAAACAAAGAAGGAAGAGAACCAGGAAAAGTAGTAAATGTAGCTTAGCAGTGGATCGATTTCCACAAAACACAATTTTATCCTCTTTGTGGTGACATCCTGTCATGAACATTTGGTTTTTCTCTAGTATTCCAAGAATACATAACTGCAGGCCCATCCTACAACTAATGATTATATCTAAGAATAATATATGAAATGTTCTTCTGGTATTTACCAGTTCAAAAACTTCTCAATCATTCTATGCTATAATACAGTAAGTATACTCTCATATTCTATTTAATTTCTTCTTCATTTGCATAGTTGGGATGAGATATTCCTTTTCCCTCTGGTTTTACTACTATAGGCTGCATCATATGAATATCTACATTATCTACTAAATTGATTCTGTTTCTGTGTTGTGAAGGTGATGAGATATCCGTATTGAAAGAAGGAAATTTTGAAATTTAAGAATTTTTTTGAAAAAACGACTTGATATTGTCAAAACGACTAATTTATTGAAACATTTTGACATACTAGTTTATGAGTTGTTAATCATCAACTCTTTTCATAATCTTATATTTATGAATTATAGACTCTTCTCCATCAAGTAAATTAATTGTAGCGTATTATAATGTGAGTGTTCACTAAAACAGAATAATTCACTAAACAGACAAAAGTTAATTCTCGTCTATTTTTCCTTCTCAAATCTTAATTCAAAGTAGCATAGGTGAATTCTTGTTAGGTCTAGGTATTAAGATTTCATATCAATTTTATTTTTCTCACCCAATTTCTGATCAATCTCCTTTTTATCGTTATTCGATAGACATTCTTCGTATATGTCAACAATTTCTCTCTGTTGTCTCATCCGTTTTTCAAACATTTCTTCTCCCCTGTTGCATGTGATTGAAACTGTAAAACTGTAGGAAAGGTAGAGGAACAGAAAAATTTAAGGATATTTTTAAACCTCTTTCTTGTTAGGTTAATAGTTATGATACTTATCACAGTTTATATCTTTAATGAACCTTAGCCCTTTTTAGCAAAATTTTACGTATTGGTATGAGCTTTTTATTACTATTTCTATGAATTTAATCAAAGAATTATTGACATAATAGAAAAATGTTACAGTATTTCTAAAATACAAGCTTTAGGTTACTTGATGTTGATGAGTAGCCTAATGTGTGAGGTCTTAATTTTTGGTTATTCCTTCCAAAAAAAAACGTTACATGAGATATAAGATACAATCTACATATTGTATCTATTATTGTTCGATATCCATAACATGTTTGATAATGTTTCATAATCAGTATAGAAATACTTACTTTTGAATTTGTGATCCAAGAGTGTAGGCGAGTGATTGCAAAAATATTACTAGTAGTAAGTTCATTTTTAGATGTTATGTAAATAAAGCTTTCATAAACATATGATTGAAATATAACCATATTCCATCATGGAAGAAAGAAAAATTTTTAATGTTGGGCTACACATGCAACGTCCCATTCCTACCCTGTTCATTTCTGATGATGGAGGGGTGGTGGGATAGATCTTATGACGGAGATGTGTGGCATGCACCATTATAGACTGTTGATTTGAGAATTGAGAGTGAAAAAATCTGGTGTGGCGCACTCACACAACTTTCCTTGCCGTTATGAAAATTGATCACCTGACGCTAGTGTTCCCGCGCATCTCAAGTCTACTATTCAAAGATTTGAGCCAGCTGGTCACAGGGCAATAACGCTGAAGACACACGAGGTGTGCTATCTCTTCATAGTGAAGCATTTAATATAATCAACAGTTGCCAACAGTTTGCAATTGAATAATCACATTATCTCGCATTTCAAGCTTATTTTCAATTTTTGGTGAAAATGTTACTCAACATTAGTTGTAGAGATTCTTATGCTCAATATTTTCCACTCGAAATTTTTTGTTTAAATTGTATCTGAAGCCTGCTAATTGAGAATCCAAAATCAAACTTTGCATAGATGGGGCGGAGCTCCTGAAATTTTTACAGATATGGGACTTGTGGCAGTTGATAGAGCTTATCAATGACTATTTTAGGTATAACTTTAATCAAAATCGTTGGAGCCGTTTTCGAGAAAATCACGAAAGCCCTGTTTTTGACAACATTTTTGCCATTTTAGCCGCCATCTTGAATCGCATCTGATCGAAATTGCTCGTGTCGGATCCTAATATTGTAAGGACCTTACGTTCTAAATTTCAAGTTATTCCGTTAATTGGGAGATGAGATATCGTGTACACAGACGCACATACACACACACACACACACACACACACACACACACACACACACACACACACACACACACACACACACACACACACACACACACACACACACACACACACACACACAGAAATTGGGGTACCTTAATTTTTTCGGAAAGCAATACTTTCCTTACCTATGGTAATAGGGCAAGGATAGTAAAAATAGACGAGAATTAACTTGTGTCTGTTTAGTGAATTGAGTGAACACTATGCAACATCCATGATCGGATCGAAGAGAGAATGGAACGCTACATGATAGTATTGTGGTCTGGGCGTGGGGTTTCGTTTATGAGATACGATTTGACGACTGGAAAAAAAAATTTTGATTCTTATGGGAGGTTTACACACGTTGGCACTGAAAGTTCGATCAACCCCCAATCAGAATCGAAAGTATTCTTTCTCGGTCTTATGAACAAAATACTTATTACTTACTTCTATACTTCTCTTTTACAATCCTTTTTACTGAGAAATATGATGAGGAAGCATACTAGATAACTCAGACTACCATTGCCAAATAATTTGGAGGTCGGTGATAGATACTTGCGTAAGAAGAATGTTAATGGATCTGGCGTAGACGTGAGTGTGTGACAGGATAGAAACTAGTTATTATCTCATGTTTATTGATGATCTTGATCGAACAAGTAGTGCGTAATTAATTTGTAGGTTAGGTTTTGCCAAGAATCATTTCCCGGGTGTGTTGGGCGTCGGTGTGAGTTCGAAGCGAGGTTATCCCAGTCGTAAATTGGTCGTCGATCACTCTCTGCTGCGCATGCGGTTGGTTACTATTGTCACATTTACTTCAAACTGTCAACATTGCTTAAGAATAACATCAATGCTTTCCATTCAATCTCACCATAGTGGTTGATTGTCATTCATCTTTTAAATTTTATCTTGTCAATTCTATGGCCAGGATAGAGTTAGAGAGTTATAATAGGATAGAGAGATATAATTGACCGAGCGAAGTAAGGTCTAAGATTCAAGTCTACTGTTTGGCATTTCTCCTTATGTTTGAATGTTTATATGTTGCGCATTTACGGCGAAACACGGTAATAGATCTTCATGAAATTTGACAGGTATGTTCCTTTTTTAATTGCGCGTCGACGTATATACAAGGAAATTTTGCATTTCAAGGATAATATAAAAGGAAAAAGGAGCCTCCTTCATACGCCAATATTAGAGTAAAAATCAGACTATAGAATCATTCATCATAAATCAGCTGACAAGTGATTACACAGGATGTGTGGAGAAGCCAGTCTATTGCTGTATTTCCATAAGGTTTATAGTTTCAATCAGGTACTTGTGGATGAGAATACTGCGTGAGGTCTACTGTTCACAGAACTACTAGTATAGGTACCGTAGGTCTAGGACCTCGATGAGTAAAGGTTCAATGGCAACCAGTCTATGTTCTTCACATAATATTTGCTGCACTACCCTAGTATTCACGTCATGAGAAAATGCTTGACTGTTCAATTGTGATTTTTTGGTTGTGAATTCCACATCGAGAGTGGCTAAGCGATTTTTTAAACTTCTGCACATCACAAAAAATATTCAAATTCTTGTTTTCAAATGTTTGTTTTCAATTAATCACACTGGCCACTGGACACCTTGGACAGGAGAACTCTCATGCTAAGCTACAATTTTATGTCACAGGTCGTGTTTTAGGCAGTTTAAATAGGTAGAATGAAATGTGAATTGAAATAGTTATTTGTGCAACTAGTGCGCAAAGTGACAGTTTGCTGCACCGAAAGAAACGTTTACGCCCGAGCCATGGGCGAGGGCGGAATGGCTTCTTGAGTGCAGCAGAGGAACTTTGTGCACGTATTTCACATTAAATTTTTCCTACAGTTACCATTGAATATGAAAAGTGGGTAATTATGGATAAAATGATGGCTGAAATCCATCAAATGTTTGTGTGTGTGATGCTGTTATTAATAACAACCTTAATTCATCTAAAAATTAATAATCCAATTGAAGTTGAAAATTCTCAGCCAAAGTTCTCATTTTTATTCTTAATTTTTGTTTTCGTGCACTAATCCTCCATATAACCCACCAACTATTTTGTGTTGCCATGTTGCAAATCTGGAGTGCAGAAAAATTTTTTCCCGCACTAGAGCGGAAAAGTGATTCTTTGCGTTCTGTAATCAGTGCAGGAATGGCCACTTTTCAAGGTAACTGTAGGAAAAGAATTTAACACCTGAGTACCATCATGAACTCAGAGCATTTTTGAGCACGATTGGCACGAACTCTAGTGACAAAGCTCCACAAATATTATCACGCTTACGCTTTTGTAAGTAAATCCTAGTAAAGCTTTCTAGTCTAGCTTGAATAAATAAAAGTGACCAACAATTTAGAAGATATTCCGAGGGCAGACAAATCTCCATGCGCTACCATGTTATTGATACGTGAAAGAAGTAACAGTATACCCGCTAGGACCAGAATGAGATATGAGAATATCCATGATAAGAAGTTGGCCGAGTTTCAAATCAAATCTGCATTTGTCCCAAAAACATAATTACAATGACAATGGTTATAAGTAAAGTACTTGGTGGAAACTTCTCATAATCTAGATTTTTTTCCTCTGATTTCCATTCAAGATATCCCACTGCTTTTACTTGAAAGCTATTTATAAAATTGAATTAAATATCAATACAATACATTAAACGGTTGTCTAAAAACGCCCATCATAATCTTTATTTTTTCTCATTACTAATAAATATACTATTTAAAACTGTCTTTGTTCTTTTCGTTATTTAGAGACATTTTGGATCGTTTAATATATTTCCCATCATTGATCTGCCCGTTTTTATTTTACACTATATCACTGGAGTGAAATACAATATTCTTGAATATTGATTTGTTCGAGCTATAATCGTTGACTCTAATATTTACCATATTTTTTCTTTAGCTACGTTCGTCTTTCCGCTCCATTCGGGAAGTCTTATCATTTTCAGATATCAAATCCTCCATTGTATCCGTTTTTGGAAATATGTTTCTGTCATATTTAATTCAATGTGAGTGTGTAGTTAGTAATTTATTCTGGCAGCTTGAGATGACAGAATCAGTTGGGCTCCTTAATGCATTTTTTCACCAGTTGAAGGTCGGCGGCCCGAGATATATCACGTGATCGATCGTTGGTTGAATGCGTCAACCTGTTGTTGCACGGCTTTTGCTCAACACCACCAAGACAGAATACACCGGCGGCTGCTGCGGCTGCTTATCAGATCGATTGAGCAAATCAGTTGGGTCTTTTGGCCGCCGCCTGATAGCGAAACCCCAGTCTAGAATGTTCGATAAACAAGTAGTTTTCTTTGTTGGCATTGGCAATCATTTCGCCGATAATTATTTCAAGACACTTATTTAGGTTGTAACTTGTTCATATAATTATCTTCAATATTTTCATATGATATTTATTCAATTTTCTAGCAATAAATTCAAACTGATTCTTAAAAACCTCACATTCAAAAAGGTAATGCATGATAAGAATGATGTCATCTAGACCAGTTGCATAGCGAAGCCGTAGTCTACAATGCTCATTAAAAGAGTGAAACTCAAAAAATGTCAGTTCAGAGTAATACTATCAAGTCACGGTGCAAATTTGTAGGATACGATTGATTGATTGATTGAGTACTTTATTTATGTAGATTACAATATATACTGGCTTATACACTGATATACAATCGCTTACAATATAGCAAAATTATAGATGAATCTACATAATATAGACTTAGAAAATAATTATTGAACTGTATATGATATGAAAAAGCAATTTGTAATATAATAACTATAGATAATTATATTGTTATGCATCTACATAAATTGGCGGAGCTTTGGACATATCAATGTCCATTCTTTGGAAAGAATATTGAAAATATCTTCCCCACTAACTCTCTACCAAAAGAGACTCTCTACGATAAGAGATGTGACGAAGGGTGACTTGATATTAGGATTATTGTCAGGAGTAAAAATAATAATATTAATAAAATAAAATAATAATATCGATTGACCTGTCTGGCTCAGGTCTGGTGTGAGAGTTTTCAGGTACCACCTGATCAATTTCAGGGCCTCTGACATGATTTAACGACTGACTGTTTGTATGCAGCCGGGACCACCGATGGTATTCAACGTATCCATCCGAAACGCAGTGTACAGAAGATATGCACTACGAGCATAGTTCATCAGTAGCTTACTGTCATATCATTTATTCTGTCAAAATGTTACTGAAGTCATCATTTTTCATTATGTATAGTGAGTAATTATGGATTTGCTACTAATATTCTTGATTGGAATCTAAATGAAAATCGTTCAAAACTTCGATCTTAGTACAATCAATCAATATTTTTTAATGACCTGTGAAACCTGGTGTTTTGAACACCCCATTTTCCCAAATTATTTCAGTATTCATTCATAATAATTATTTTAATAATTTTTCTTTTGTTTTCAGGTGAGTACAGGTGAAGCTTTATCAATGTACTGATAGCAGGCCTATTGAGGTAGGAAATCGTTTATCGTTGATATTTATACATTTTTCTCAGTTCTGAATCCAGATGCACAGGAATCGAGAGGATATAACCCCTTCTTGTTCGTTCAGGAATCTTCTGAGGGTTGAATCTTTCGATCACTTCATTTCTTTCCTCTGGAAAAATAACGTTGCAGATATTTTAGGTCTCTTCTCTTGATCTCTAGTTGATCTACCAGTCCAGGGTATTAGATGTACACCAAAGAATGCTTAGGTTCTCTGTTTATTCTACCATTGCTGAGAGTTTGTCTTATTTGCTATTAATCTGTAGAGGGGGTTTCGTGTAAACTTTGGGGTTTTCTTTCTTGGTTGCTCTTTGAATTATACGCTTTATTTGGTTATTCAATATCAGCCTTGCATTGTCGCTTAGCCTTGACTATTGGGATTTTGTAGCACTTTCTTGAAAGAACAATCCTACTTTCGTAATGTTCGAGTAATTAATTATATCTTGGAACTTTGAAGGACTCTTTTACTTGTATTGTATTAAAATTTGTGATCACCATACAATTGCTACTGATTATTTCATTGTCATTTCCACAACATGTAAAAATATTGGTTCTGGTAGATATGAAAATGCGAACCAAGTTAATTGAACATAGCATTATGAAAATTTTGTCCTAATGAAGAGTACTATCTGAATCGAACAGAACTTTTTGATTATACGAATTGAGAAGTAATAGAATGAATATGAATCTTGCTGAGATGGAAGATATTCCGCCAATAAATTATTTTTATTTTTCTATAGCCAACATTGCATTTAGAACATTGCTTTTCCCTCTACTTTCCCTTATTTCAACTATCTTTTTCCACGAATAAAAATACTTTATTCAGCGTTGAACAATCATAAAAGACTATTTTGATTTTCTTCGACAATAACGGTCATCATAACATAAAGGGAAGTCTGTTGAGGCTCATATTAGTAAAAACTAAAAATATTTTCCTGGTTTTTACGTACGGATTTCAATAATTCTGAAAAAAAATGTCTTGGTAAAATATTTCAGAATTCAAGTAACGCAATCAAGTACTTCAGAATCATTAGGGAATCCGTTTATTCGACTGATTCAAGTGGTAAACATTTTCTTCCACTCACATTATATTCAGTTGGCCTACTTTTTTATCATTGAGGTAATGAGAAGCTGCTCAAAATCTCTTGATTCAGTCTTAATTTGACCACATCAAAGCTTTTCTCATTAATTAACTAGCTTGCTTTAGAGCATTATGTCCTTGGGATTAGATGGACGCGCACAGGATAGATGGGTTTGCTTCTATGTGCATCGCACCTGGAATCTCCATGAAGCTCTAGGTCTCGACCCACATTTCATACGAATAGAAATTTCATTTTCTGGGTTTTATTGCGCTGCTTACAGACTTGAACACCACGAACACGCGCATTTCACTTTTTATCAGCTGATTATATCTGTATTATTGTTCAGAAACAGTAATATACAGATATAATAAGCGTAACATCATCTGATGAAAGTGAAATGCGCATTTTCTTGGATGTACGCAGCTTTACAGAAATTCAGTAAGATCAATGCAATAGTGAGTTTAAAGCTGGATTGCCACAAATTAGTATCAGTGAACGTGATTACCGCCGCAGTGAAAATATAATTCCTTTGAGTTCTAATCGGACTATTCCCACCCAGCCCGTCCGAGTGGGTATGAATAGTCCAATTAGATTGTAGGGGAATAATATCCCCACTCTACCAAACACGTTCACTGATACTGATGTGCGATAAACCAGCTCAGCGTTTTTCGAATTTTACTCATTTTCTGGTGTGTAATGGTTAACTCCTGAAACAGCCATTTTTTCCGAAAAATTCTTTGCTTCCTCTCACAGTCTGATTGGGAATCAAAAATTCGGTAAAAGGTCTATTTATCATTTTTTTGGAATAAACTTGTGTTTGATGATTATTTTGTATAAAATGCCTAATTCGACTTGACACGTCCTGTCATATGCTGTTTATTAGTTGAACTTTATGTTCATTTAAGACCTGCTCTACATACTCTTTGGGTACAATACAATAATTAGGGTACAATACAATTATTAATAATTTAGCTATTACTGGTTAGAAATATCATTGAATTCTGTTCAAATATTTTTTGGGGGAGTACATAGAAGACAGCAGAAGTTATTTCGAAAATAGCAATGTCTCTTCTGAAATCACCCATCTAACTCGGTTAATCTTCATGAAACTGGGCAATTTTCCGATTCGTTACATCGACTTTTACGTTTGGAAAATGTTCTTGTTTGGAATAGTCTTTCGACTTGTGCAACATGAGTTGCAGACAAAGATGTGTCATTAGGTTTTGCAGGTCGGCCTTTGTTTCATCAGTGAGGACCGGTAGGCAAGTAGGCACTGACAGAGCCACAGCAATGAGCTTCTCTCGATAATAAGCATCACTCAGGCCTTTGATGCAATTTACGCGCTATTGTTTCTGAACCAGCGCCGCCTTGAAAACCTTGACGCGTCAGAATAATAATTCTAAACGAAAAAATAGAATGTTTTAAAAAATAAAAGAGTTTGGCGTCGAAATTTGAACAGTAATGAGTGATGCAGCCACTGCATGAGCCATCTCCTGCTGAGTTGGAGACAGTGGTCTGTTGTATGGTGAAGTATACTCCATTAGGCTCCATGTGTGTGAGTAAGCTACTATGTTTCTTCTGTTATTTCTTCAATTTATATCATCATTAGTTGTCACCTTGAAATGATGAATCTGACTCATAAAATCATTAGACGTGAGGACATTATTTGTATTTAGGTACCTATGCTCTCATTAACAAAAATGTGAAAGTACAGAAGATATGTTGAGGGACAAAATATTCTGAATTTAGTTCATGGTATATTGTATTGATTTATTGAATATATAGAAGAGATGTTTCTCTACCACATTATATTCTCTATTCTCTAAGCATTCGTAATAATTCAGAATTATCAGCCTGGTGGGGAAATGTCAACATAACCCTATTTTGGACTGAGTGTTGAAAATTCGGAAAGAAAGATCCTCTCGCAAATGTTGTAGAGATTTCGCACCCATGTATTAGTGGATCAATATTGATTAAGATTACTGAAAGGGGATTTTTTTCAAATATCGTAGAGATTTTGCACCTACTGTATTAGTGAATCAGTACTGTACAGTCCTGTATTGATAATAATATAGACTAATGAAACTAGTTCTCTCAAGATTGAGTCACATAGTTCATTTTATATTACTTAAAAGATTGTTTTTTATATTCTCCCTTGTATGGACAATGCTACATTGAATGTTTCATGTGAAATTCCCTTCAAACTGTCAGAATCCCTCAGTTTGAACTGTATCTCACTATAGTTGCCAATATTGTCAGTCTGTACTCGATACTGAAATCAATACAAGAACAGGACTGATCTCATAACTTGAAGGAATGCTTAGTAAGTATTTATAATCCTTGATAAGTATAACTAAGGAAATACTTAGTCAGTTTGGTTTTGGTAGCGAAATACAGCTCAACTGTGCAACTGTATTCATAAATCCCCATCGCTTGAAATAATACGTTATTTAATTCATCGTATTTATTAACTCTTCATTATCTGTTGAATTTTCTCCCTAAATAAAAATGCAATTCCTTATAATTATGCGTTGTTATTTTATTTGCTTTATTTCTTCTTCCCAAAGTAGATTCGATGACTGATTGTTAAAATAATTTATTGTAACCTTGACCTTGCTATTCGCTTATGGCTAACTGTTGTTGTTATTGTGAAATGGGGAACAGCTGTTCAAATCAGTAGCTATTGAAAATATTTTTAGCCGAGGATTGCGCCTGGAATCGATAAGACGCAACAAGTTGAACAGGTTTGGTTTTTCCTAGTTTTATTGTACTGTTTATGCTTACTTCACTGTTTTTTATTATAGCTACTCACATATCTAGAGAGTAACATTCTTGAGCGTGTTGGTTCTTTTGGATTACTGTATTTACTGTGATGTGTGATGGGGCAGGTTTTACCTTAAAAAGGGCAGCGAATCAATTTTTAGTTGCCTCAATTAGGCTGGTTCATACAAACACTCACCATTTCATACAAACACGTCTCCAAATATTCACCATTCGTAGAGCAATCACCGACCACTCCTCTGAGTAGAGTAGAACTTGCCTCCTCACTCATTTTCTAGAAGATTGGAAGGAGGGGAGAGAAACAATAATAAATTATTGATCAATTCATTCAAATACATAGAATAGTAATGAAATGAATTACACATTTCAAAAGAGGGGGAAAATAAAGGAATACGGATGATGAAAGGAAGGAAGAAGCTAGTGTTTCAAAATTAATGTACCTACTCAAACGTATGTATTGCTAAGTTATTTTCTTCAAGGAGATTGTACTATCAGGGGAGATTCATTCATGAAGAAATTCAATAACATTATTTGTTGATAAATAATAAATTATTATCATTCAGGATCACCATGTGGAGCAAATTCGTTTTTGAATCTTCATATAGATTGAAATACGAAGTTTCGAGGATTTTCATTAGTGTTCGAAGAAGTAGGAAAGAAATTCACTGTGAGTCGATCAGGTCAGAACTCGAGTTACCCGCAAATAAATTATGTAGAGCCATCAAATCATATGAGCAATATTCATTTTTTCTCTTTAGCATATTGTACAACTTCTAGACAGATTCGTATAATTTTCCCAATACTTCTCCATCATGAATTCCCTTCCATAAAACTTATATACATAAAAGTAGATGCAATTTCACAGCTTGGCCATTGCCTAAAAGACCGTTCCATTTATCACTATTATTTCCATAATATTTTTCTCATAATTCCATAAATTTTGTTTGATAGTAGGTACTGGTTACTATTATCTTCAATAACACTTTGAAATGTGTCACGTATGAAACGCCTATTCGACCTACAAATGAATATTAATACAGCGCCATATATTATTAACCTTCAAGATAACATTCTTGTCAAATTATTATTAGGCTATATCTATTCAGAAACATAAATTGACAGCCTTGATCAGTTATTCTTTTAGAAAGGCTTATCACAAGAATTGTATCTATTTGTTTACAACTTTGGCGAATCGCCTTCATTATTCTGATAAATTCTATTCGCCTTTAGGCTCAACTCGTAGAAGTTTATTTCCTTGTTAAATTTATTGTCTCGGTGCCACAAGCATTTTTCAAGCTTAATATTATCAACCGGGTACTTTTCGAATGGATGTCAATTATTTGATAAATTTTCCCTATGTTTGTTTTTATTCTCCGATTTTCCTGAATCATATAAAACATGAATTAAAATCATTATAGATTCAGTACTGATGAGAACCTCCTTGTTAAATAGCGTCGAACATGGATGGGTCTTCTGCTTCTGTCTTCGATGGCTTGGTGAGTTTGTTCCGTTGCTGATTGCTTTGATATATCATTTCAAAAATTACGATAATTATGAAGTTGCATCATGTTAATGGTGCTCAAAGCAATATCCGCTATAGATGTTTGAAGAGAGTAGCCAAACTGCAACTAGTTTCAGAGCATATAAAATATTGGACCCAATAAGGGGTGCCAAATCGCTAATTCCGGCCAAGATCGACACTTTAACCCAGGTGCTTAGTCTTGGATGCAGGTGATCACTATACCAATACACTTTCTGCTTCTTCAGCTTACCTTTCTTCTTCAATGATACCTTTGAAGTGTGATAGTAAATCTAATGTTAAACTTACTCTGGAAAAGTTTGACGTCTTTCTCACTCTCTCTCTCTTTCTTTTTATCTCTCTCTCACTTTCTTGCTTATCGTTGGTTTTTATGCTAACCATGATTATACTTTCTTTTATACTTATTCTGTTGATTTATCGTCATTTTCTTCTATTGAAGCGTTTCTTCCAAGGAAGTTCCATTTATTAACAGAGCTTTTCCTCATTTCATAGAAATCCATCTTTCATCAATCGCCACATCTTTCACAGAGTTACAAAAATCACAATAATTCCATAAAATGCAGAATATCTAAATGCGGAAACTAACATTTTGAGGACAATTTGGTGTCAAGTTTATCTTTTGACGCCTACTAATCATGTAGCTCCTTTCTTACCTTAAAATTCCCATTTCATTGTTTTATGTCTGTTATAGGACCGAAAATGAGTTGAAAGTGTACTGTATCCTAACTTGTAATAATGGATGTTGTGCTTCTTTACGATAAATTAGCTTCGTTATTAACTTATGGAAAGTTTTATACAGTCATAAGTGAACTCGATTAGAGTTTCATTGATGTACTTTATGGCAAACGGGATAGTTCTTCAGACGCAACTTTCCTAGATTTTCTCTCTTTTTTGTTAAGACATGAGGTATTGTAAACACCAGTAACAGTAAAATAGAATAACTTGACCACATTAGTTCCAATGTTAATTGTGTGCAAATAGTAGACTGGATTAAAATGTATTCTATCATTTCTCTAATAATTATGCTGATGGCATTGCATTTATTGTTGTGGGGGAAGATATAGGTTGGGCTCACCACATACGGTGAAATTTCCATGACAAAGGACATTCAAAAACGTCGAATGCAAACAGCTATTTCCATTGTTCGATATGGAAATATGTCTAGGTCATTGGATAGATACTTATCTTCTTAGCATTGTGTATCTTCGTTTCAGCGAAGCAATTAAATGGGCTGTAATAGGTAACCTGAGTGACAGATACGCGCTAATTTATTTGTATGTTCTAGACCTACACTGTAGACTGTTTTTTCACCTCTCATTAGTCATCAGGTTTTCCAATAGGATCTAGTTGGTGAGTTCCAATATTATTGAAAATATTCATAGTTTAGTGATTAGTGATGTCATGGAAAAGGTTAGGGTAAAACCTCTGATAATGGACTGTTGAAAATATGTAAGATGGCACCTTATTTTGTTTTTCAAAAGAAATTCTCTCCTATTTGAGACAAGAATCTCGCTTCATTACGTTAGTGACTTTAGTATTCGGTTTTGATTTTACAATGTGATATTCTTTTTAAATAGATATTATACAAAGTACAGTATGGTATAAAGCGAATCTATTACTAATACAATTATAAAAGAAAGTACTTGTATTAATATTATTTATTTTAATATAATATTTTCAAAATTCTCAAATTAGTATAAACTATTGAAATAAACCACAATTCTGATATTTCACCGACGTTTATAAACAGGTATATCCTTCATCTCTGGTATTTAATAACATAGAGAAAATATGGGTAGTAATAGTTTCTCTATTCTTATTCTATGCTAATAATGATTATGATAAGTCATGAGCAATTTGTACTGGTCATGCCTCCTCAGTACTGCTCAGTCATGGCTATACCTCTGCCAAGAATGTCTTCAGAGAATCTCTCTGAATGATTGTCAACAATGATCACTAACTTCAAAATTCAAAATATTCTTTTCCGTAAATATTCATTATAGTTTCATAGAATGTACATTCAATTATACAATATAATTGTTTCGATTTTCCTCCAGCATGGTTGATCATGATACTCAGGCAAATATGCAAACGAGATGTAATGATTTTTCATTAAAATATATCTTTATGATCTGTGATTGTGAATGTTTCCAATCTTAGTGCTTTTTGATATTGTAATAATTGCTTATGGAGTGCTGGGAAATGTTTATTCAAATCGAGTGAAGGGTTCTTTCACGAAGCAAGAACTGTATAAATCTAACTAGTCATTCATATACATCTATAGAAATATATACATCTATTCCTATGAATATATTCTGCAAGAATCGTATCAGAAGTATACCTTGCATTCCATTGAACTCCCTTCTCTTGTCGCATTGTTCTTGGACTAATAATATCTAAATACTAAATTAATCTTTCCGATGAACTTCAAACAACGGTGAGACATTCAAATAGAATGTCGAAGAATTAATAATGAAATTTACACATAGAATGATTCTATGCCTCGAAGGACGATGGTCACTGTAGATCTACCGTAGAAGCTGTAGATGTTATAATTATGATATTATATTGGCTTTAGAGTACTGATTTTTGACTGAATCGCATAATCTTTTCATCTACTAGATGTTTTTGAAGATACAGAATTTTCACAAGTGGGAAATTCTCTAATAGTGATACTCGTATCAATCTGCATTGATACTTGACTGTTGATATTAGACTACGGTACTGTTATTACTAGACTGGATTGATATTAGTCTGTAATCTGGATTACAGTCTAACGCTGAATTCCCACAAATCAGTATCAGTGTCAGAGTCCCGCTCAGAGGAACAATTAATTCTTCCATGAGTTGTCATTGGACTACTTTTATTCGCTCGGCCGTGCAGAGCAAATTACTATTTTCGGTGAAGCGGACTCGGAATTTGAAAATGCGCGGTGTGCGGGAATTTAGTTATGTCATTGTAAAACTGATTGATGAAGAAATATAATCATTCACAGGGTGAATTTTGTTTTCAGCGTTCTATTTAGTTATATATTTTCAGATAGAATGGTTCTAGCACATGGAAATATGCAAAATCTCGAAACAGTTTGTTTGGGAGAATCAACTTCAAATAAGTTCTCGAAAGAAAAAAATCACCCAATCTTGAGCAGAAATAGAATGAGAAAGGAGTGATTGGATCACGAAGAAAATATTGCAAAAAGATGTATCTACTATGATAATGATGAAGGAAAATACATCAGAATACAAGGGCTTTAATGATAGAGTTATGTTTCAAATTATTCTCTACAATTGTGAAAGTCGGATTGAAAATTGCATGCCTAAGTAGTGGACATTGAGCAGATAAAAGTGAAGATGGATAAAATAGGCTCACGCGTGGGTTTCATGACTGTTCTCTCCCATACAATTCTCCGTAGCTTATAAACATGCAATCATTTGATATTTTATGGCCATGTAAAATTTATTCGAAAGGAAAATCAATCGTACTAAATTTCGTTTAAACTGTCAATCGGCGTAAAAATTTTATTGTTTGAATAATGATGAGATAGTTTGAAGTAGAATCTCAGATGTTAAAACCTCACTGACTGTTTATTGGTTTCGATTTTATGATGTTAAAGGAATATGCCTTGTGGCAATTTTCCAATATTCCAGAAATTATTATTATTTATTCCATCACTTTGACGTGAATAAATGTTTCTTTCTTCTAACTGTGCTATTGATCCTAGAGCCATGTTGTTTTCGGGAGGAACTGTTGCGTTAAAACTGAAAGTCAGTGGCGCAAAGCTTATTGCCTTGGTAAAACCGCGAATACTTTTCAGAGTTTAATTACATGCTACCTGCACAGTGTTATTCATTACGGTTCGACCTTGACAATGATGGCATAAACTTTCTCACCAAAGAAAAGAGATTGAAGCCTGATTATGATCATCAAGCAGCCAACTAATCCTGAACACTTCCTGTCTTTGTTGCCCTGCAAGAAAATCTTTCCAAGCCCATTCATTACTTTGATGTCGACTCAGTTGTATAATTGGTAGATTAAGAATAGTAACTATTTAAAGTTGGTATATTACGAATGTCTCAACGAATTTATTGCAAAGAATGTCTTCTTTTTCAATTTTTACACTTCATTATCTAACGTAATATCTTACGTAATAAATTGACCTATTTAGACTGATGATGTGCCCAGAGAAAATAGAACAAAATTATTATTTAATACTGATTTTATTCTTTACCAATTATTATTCTATTCTATTCCCTAAAGATAAGCCTTGACATTTTCGTGTAGAATCAATGATGGACCAATGAGAATATGTTTGATGTGGAGTGGTGTTGCCCTGTTGCCTATCTTGCTCCTGCCTCATATTACAGCATACTGTAATACTGTACAGAGTCCGAGACTGTTCACTCTTGGGTATGTTCCTCTCTATAAATGAACCTTCTAATATTCCTGCTTCAAGTGGTTCAATTGTTCCTTTGGTAATTCAAAACCCTTATCCATGGTTCACTACAAGGATTGAATGTTCTAGTTTAATATATTTTTTATTAAACAATTTCCAGATCTTTATACTTGAAATTCGGGTAGAATAATATATTGAGTTTTCTTCGTAATAAGATGACATGAAAGCTTGATAACGGTAGAATTAGGAGTAGCTTTATTAGTGTTGAAAGAATGACTATTGATATTATTCACTTATCTATGAATCTATTCAATTATCTATTGATATGAAGGTAAAATATATAATTCTTTGCGATCCAATATTATCTCACAAAAAAGGTTTTATTCTTCGAATAATTTAATTGTATGGAAGAAGATATTGTGGTATTTCTCCGTGATTGAAAAAATAAGACGTTGGTGTTGTCAAAAGCACTATATTTCTATAATACTAAAATATAGTGGTATTGACAACATCAACATCTTATTCTTTCATTTATTCTTCGAATTTAAAATGCAGGATGCAGGTTACTCGTATGTATTCCAAGACATGAAATTATTCGTCATACGATTAACATTATCACTCCCATGTGGAGTAAAGGTGTAATAGGGAGTAGTGGTGTTGGCAGATCATCAATGAAAATAGAAAACAACCTCCATTCAACAACCCACACAAACCTACGTCAATCACAATCAAGGCATCCGATGAAAAAGCTGCTTTTTGTCTGATCAACAAAGTTTTCGAAAAACTTGTTTTCTTGCGTTGTACTCTCAAGCATGTCCTTCACTTTGAACTGGAAACAGTATAAAATGTCAAGCGGAAAACGTGAGTTATGCTTCACTGAATTTTCACGTTAGATGCCATTTCTTATAATCTCATTGATTCCACTCTTATAGTTTCTCTTCTATATTTCTTATGATGTCTTGTCTAATTTCTTTCGGTTTCGATGGTTTTTTTTGTGAGTTTCCTTGCCATGAAATCTGGTTTCCCCTATTTTCATATTGGATAAGGAATTCAGATTGAAAAATTCTCATTCTAATACATTCCTAGATAATTATGTGATTTAGAACTTCTATGTTTGTCTTTGAGAATTCCTTGTAGATGAGAGAGATTTTGAACAATATTTTCTCCACATGTATCTTCACTACATGTAATGTTGTGATTTTTATATTGATACCTGTAGCAATAATTGTGTCGAATATTTTCCTTTAATCTAAGTGTAATAATCATATTTATGAGTTATTTCTCATGTTGTTCTTGATAATAACTCTGTATTATCGTATTATATAGTCATTCATCTGTATATTAGAGGGGTATACAGGAGTATACTCATGCTGAATGTCTACTTTATCAGTAATCTTCGTTCATGATATGGAAGTTATCATTATTGTGTCTACAGGTGATTGATTGATAACCATAATTGATTGATAGTTCCGCCTTTGTGTCCCCTCATATCCTCATCAATGAAATCGATCTATCAAGTACAGTTTGTTGTTGTTTTGAATTCCGTCATTTATGTCATAAATAGATTATATCTTAAAAATTGTCATTCTTGCCTCGTGTTTTTTCTCAGCCTTGCTCAGGTATCAATGTCGGTACAGTGTGAATTTCAGCACAATCCGTTACTGATAACAATTTTGCATTACACAAACGCAACAATATTGAATTTCATTGACCCTCGCCAAACGCACTACTCGACCGTGATACTGGAAAGGACAAGGAGCCGGCTCTTGAGTCTTGACACCAATGCTGAGACCTTGTTGCTTGCCAAAAGTCATGCAAAGCAAATTTTTTCAGATCACGCAAACTGGTGAAACAAAATTGCCGAATAAAAGTGCAGTGCATGATTTTTCAACCACCATCATCATTACTTAGTGGTAGAGCTGGTATCAATTAAACCTGCTATATCAAAGTTTTTTGTGTAACAAGTATTTCAGAGAAATATTGCAGCTGCAGTTGTTTTGAAGAATGAGAAACATGTAAGTTTTTGAAACTCTTTAAATTGCATCAACTTGTTTATGAAGTTTATTCCCCGCATCACTTGAATGTAGGGTTATTTGGAATGAATGTGATGGAATATTGTTCAGGTGATGCAAATACTTGTAGACTTTTGTATTAATTAGGATTAAAATACTTGTTGTATTGATGTAAATCATCATATTTATCAATTCTTAATCATTCAGCATAGACAATGTCATCTAATTCAGTACAACGGGGAAGACAAGAGTACAAAAATGCAATGAATAATCTTTAACAAGGCTCCAAAATATTTTGTTGAAGACATAATTTATCATTAGCTCTTCAGGCAAGACTTTATAGAACGAGGAATCCAAAAATTTATAGGCAATGATTTGAAACGAAAAAACAAATAATAAATTTCACATATTCCGCAGTGAGTCTATTCCCAGCCTTGCGTCATTCACTGAATGTGAAATGGTAATGTTATGGGACCAGTCGGTTAGGCCTGCAGGCATCATCTTGAAGGTGTCTGTTCTTGTTTTAACCAAACCGTCTCTTGGGGAGATAAGAGTGCAAAACATGAGAAGAAAAAACATTGGAACCTCGTAATGGCATCAATTGGGGCCATTTGAACGATCAATCTACCTGTGGCTTGCTACATTTGGCTGGCTGGTTGCAATCAAGTCAACCGCTCATAAAACTATTTATTTCCTCTCCTCTCATCTGGTTTCTGCGTTCTCAGTCCACTGTCAATATTCCCTCGATGAGGCTATTCCACTTTTATTGCTTCTCATAATATAATGCTTCTTGACTCTTGAAATCGTTTATAGCTGCTGCTGATACTGTACTTGTGCCTGCCTGATCTCGAAGCAATCTAGTATTCTTGACATTTAGTTAGTTCTGCATTATTCTTTCTCATATTGAATTTATTGCTAAACGTACCTTGACAATAGCCGTGCCTATACCCAGGCAAAAGCAATTGAAATTTAGTAGCTCACAACTTGAATATTATAGATTTGTGTTGCTTGTTTTACGGTTCTACCGATTATAAATCTCGAAAGTGATGAGAACTGTGTCAATAGGAAGTTTGAAATTACTGAATGTAATTTTGAACTTCGATTCCAGAAGCATGACTCATGAATCTATGTTCAATACGGCTTTATGGTCGTCTTAACCTGGACCATAGATTTCAATATTTTATCATGTTTCTATTTTTGTAAAGCCCATTCAAATCACTTCCTCAATTATATCAAAGTTTTGTAAATTTACTGGTTGATTCTCCACCAATCAATTATTATGAGTCGCTAAATAACCTATAACTTATGGTTAGGTTCTAAACAAGGCTCAAAAACTGCCATATCAAAAACTAAAAAAAGGAAAATTCTAGCTGAAACCCAATCAGAAAAAAACCCCTATACCCCTCTCATTTATGTAATCAGTAATTTTTTTAAAATCAATTCCACATCCAATAATATCACACATGTTATAGAAAATACAGATTTTGAGACAAAGAGCTTTGTATTATAGTGTCGAAACAAGAAATCTACATGATTAAGAGTTATTGAAATTGCTTGTGCCACCATGCTTAGCTTATCACGAGCTTAGCCAGCATTTTCACATTATAGGCTACAATATGCAATTATAATAAGGTGATGTTAAATGAAACAAGGGTATAATTTTGCGTGCAAAAAGAATACAAATACAATCATGTCCATGAAAGTGATACACAATAGAAAGTCTTAAATTGACTACATTGTTATCAAATACAAATAGATTATATGGAATGGAGTTAGTACTTGTATACTCGACTTGATTATGTCATGTTTGTATACCTTTATGAAAACTCCTTTTCGAGCTATTATTACCTCTCATCTACATATAATAGTATTTTTGAGTAGCCTGTGTCTTGAATTTTGTTAACAAAAGTGGAATAAGAAAAATACTTTATCGCTCAGATATTTACGATCTTAGCAATATTAGGATTACCAAATAACCGACGTAAGTCCATCACCTATTCTACAATTAAATGTCATCAAATTCAATGTATTTCTTGAAATGAAAGAAATAGAGATCAGAATCTTTGTGTAGCTTGGTAGATGTGACCGAAATTAAAACTTCTGAATTTGAATTGTTATCGTATACGGTTTTTTGTTACCGGAAGTATTTTGTATTAGTTGGACTTAATTTCTATTCTGGTGTTATCCTTTCCTTTGAAAGTAAGTTGCAGTATCACTGATTGATTATCACATCAGGCACAACATTATTGTATTTGAGATTGAGTTTTTATTCAACTAGTTAATACTGATTATACATGTCAAACTGATAGTGAATAACCTAGCCCATATAGTATTATAGAGGGAAGCGTATTACAATATTTATATTGAAAAAAATTGATATTTTAAAGCGAAATGCATTTTTGTTGAATGCACCTGAACCAGCAAGCAGTCAGCCACACAGTAACGGGACCGGCAAGGTCGACTCAGTCTGGCTGGTCGCAGGGAATTTTTTTATTCCCTCTCTTATCAGACCGGTGATAAACAAATTTCACTCCGTATCTTATTCCAGCTAACCTACTGTCATTGGACAACGATTTCTTTCATGAGTGCGATTCCTATTTTAAAAATACAACAATACAATCTTATTGTTGTTACTTTAGTATTCAGGACAATGAAAGAACTCACCATGAGAATTGTTACAATAACCATTTGATCACAGTATTTGAAAGAAGATAAACCGTTCACTATAACTCTGCTGAATGATAGCAGTTGTTTTTGTGAATAGATTTTTCATCAATGAGTCACGATGTGAATCGGATCAACAGCTTTTGACTAAACCGCGTTCAAAAATAATTCAAAATTTGATTTGATTTCGATCTATACTTGGAATAATTTTTGAACGTATAGAATTTGATTTGAATATTATAGATCGATTCTAGAATAGCATTCTCGTTCGTGGAAGAGTTTATTATATTCATCAAACTTGCCTAATTCCAATATAATTTTATCCTACGTTCAGAAGACACTGAAACATGAATATGATCACTATATTGGTCGGTATAGACATAGAGTAAAGATGCTGTTTAATACGTTTTATTATTACCGATTTATTTGTCTGGTATGGATCACTCAATATTTGAATTCTTCAATGTTGTTTTCCATCATGAACTGCTTATTATAAAATCACTTTTTGCTACTAAAAAGAACGACTAGCAGTCAGATTTTTTTAATTTCCTTGCCCTATTACCATAGGTAAGAAAAGTATTGCTTTCCAGAAAAAATTAAGGTACCCCAAATTTTTCAATATTTTTTTCGATCCAAAATTTTTGATCACTAAGGCGGGATGCACACCGGAGAAACGCGTTTCGTGAAAAAAGTTTCAGGAAACGTAAAACGAAAGTTGCTCGCAATCGACTGATACGATTAAGCAGGGAACGTTTTTTTTGTATGCATGCGCGAGTGAAACGGATTGCATGAAACAAGTTTCATGAAAAGGGCTTCACGAAATGCGTTTCTCCGGTGTGCACCCCGCCTTACTTTGACAACGAGATCTTTCGGCAGGTCCGCCATCTTCCTAGTTGTCGTCATCAACCAGGAAGATGGTGGACCTGCCGAAAGATCTCGTTGTCACAGAAGGCTAAGTGATTAACTCATTTATTGAAAAAATCTGACTGCTAGTCGTTCTTTTTAATTGCAAAAAGTTATTCAATAATTGACATAGAATTATATCTCAATATATACAGTATATACAATAGAAATATTCCACCCAAATAAAGAATGTGATTTTGGGTTTTCTATGGTGTTTTCTATTCATGTAAAAATCTCAAAATGATGTATATAGGGAATATTTCGTTCGGTCCCACATGGAAGGATCTTTCTGGATGTCGGTTTATGAAAATCCCACCTTGCAGACGTTGGTAGCCGACGTGTTTATTAGGATATCAGGTATACGAGAAATAACTGAATTGATTTCATTGACAGGATAAGCTTAAGAAATAACCGAACTATCTAATCACTACTTGATTAGAATGCAACATCAATAAGTAAGTGGTGAACTGTGCTTTATCACGTTCTCCTCTCATATGTGCGCAATTACAGCCAGGAACAACAGACATGATTCAGATTAAGATTGAATGAGGAACATAGACTGAATAGTATTATTTGATCTGAGAATCTAATCAACCTGTTCAAGGTTATTTAATGATTTGAGTCATCACACTTGGAAGCTCGCTAGATGAAAACTGTTTCCCTATCATTAAAATAACTCTTTGGCTTCTCTTCTTCTTATCTAACTTTAGCAAAAATAATTTCTTCTTCAAACTATCAAAGCTATCTTGAAATGAAGTGGAACTTACATCGGACAGTGAATGTGATTTCCGAGAAACTCTTTGCTATTCTATCCAGTCATGAGTCATGACAGTTGAAAAATTGCGATGAATTATTGGACAAGTAGTCTATTAATGGGGAAAACCTGGATAGATCGAAAGTTTTAAAGAAACTCAATTCTTTATTCGAAAGTTTCTTCGTAGTGATTTGTTTACTATTACTGGCTCATTCTTACTCTTCAAACTACAATCAATCATTCATTAAACTTATTTATCAACTCAATTATTACAATGGTCTGTAATAATAGATAATCATAATCTGAAAGAGGAAAACTAAGCATGGCTTGTAATATTCCTCTATCAAAGGAAGTCCAAAAGGGTATGTGTATGTCACGCACTTCACATTTTTGGTCTGAGATTACTCCTTGAGAATAATTGACAAGTGATAACAATTTTGAATTTAGTTATGTTTTTATAAAGCCTGAAAATCATGAAAGCTTAATAATTTTAATAACATTGAATTGAAAAGAAATCGTTCAACCGAAAATTCACAAACCGAAAACAACCACAATCTACTCCATAAAAGCATGAAAAGTTGAAGATCTCAAACACAAAACAATAGAATGATAGCAAGTAGGCCTATGTTCAACCAGTATAGAAAAATTGAATGTTTATTGCAGCATCGAAATTACAATACGACTACATATATTGCGTTCTGTCAAGGGCTCTTACACTGTCTCACTGCCTCTCAATCCCATTTTGAATTATCGTTTTGTCCTCTTCAACGCAATTTTTCAAAGAAAATGTTAATAATTATTCTTCATTATTTTAGTAAACTGCAAGAATTTTTGCTGTTGTCAGAGAAGAAATTCTACTTGGAATTGGTTCATTTGCGTCATAGAGTATCTGTACAAAGTTATATGAAAATAGCTTAAAAAATACGATAAACAGGAATGAGTGTCAAAATCGTCATGTAATAAGTGCCTCTACTATTACTCTCAAGTATTTAAAAAAGTGTGTCTTGTTTTTTTTTGTATTTTGAACGTGTAGCTTGTTAAGCAATAGCTCATTTTTCTAGTCTTTTCAAAACTTCATGTAGGTCCTTTTTGACAAAAAGCGGTGGTTTTAATTTTATTCATCATTATATTTTCACATCATTCTACTGTACTCATTTCATGAGTATTTATGCTACTTCTGGTTATCTTCATACTAATTGCAAACAAATCTATCAACTTAGTGACAGTCCAAACGTGAACAATGTCAATCTGTCGCCTAAATTTTGAAACACGTGCCGAACCCAACCCGAAACCATGTACATTTTCGGGTGACGCGAATTATTAGAAATCTATTGAACCTATTTCAATAACTCATAGACTCAAAACGTATTCTGTAGGCCTAATCCATTTCTTGTATTAACTCGAGATCATCGAACATTGATTGCTGTTCAAAATCAGTCAATTCCTGAATTGAGAGGTGTTGGTTGCTCATCTTGCTGAAACTTATAATAAAACTACTTACAATAAATTATGAAACTAGAACTGAAATAAAAACTACTTTCTCACTAACTATTTTCTGAAAACATCAATTTTCGATAAAGTTATTCAATTTACTAAAAATAACTTTCAGTTGAGTTATTTTTGGTCATTTTTGGTGAATTGTAAAACTTAAACAAAAATTGATATTTTCAAAATGCTTTTGTTTTATTCAATCAACAATACCATGAAGAATCTATCCTCTAAATCTCATGGATCCATCTCTCACCGAATTTAAAATGTTCTGTCCCAAAAATTAAAACTTCAGACGCTCATATCTCAAAAAGTAATGCTCGGTAAAAAGGGTTTCCTGAGAAAACTGTATCATTTTGATAGCTTGATGATATACAAATCGAGAAACTCTAAAAATATCACCAGTAGTAAGTTTATTTTTAGCTTTCGCACAGCCTTAAGAGAGGAAGAGAGAGTGAGAGAGAGACATATAATAACAACTTTACATAATAGTTTCTATTCAATCTATTACGAGTAGTTTCATAGAGAACTCATTAGAGTTTATGAAGAATAATTCATAAACTATAATGAATTCTCAATTATTATCAGAAGAATATCAAACTTGTGTAACGTGTGTTCTAGATTTGCATTGAAATTCAATTGCTTTACCCCACTCACTCGTTTGCTATAGATATTATCTTATAAATAAGAACGTCAATCCACAAAATGACATTGAACATACTTTCCAAATTCAAGAATTTAGTCTTAAATTAAAATTGTGTAGAACTTTGGATAGATTTGAACTACTAAACAATAAAATATCACCAATCTAAGTTTCAATAGGGAGTGGTAAAACTATTGATTAGTTGGGCTTCTCTTAACCGATAAAACTGTTGCCATCATTTGACAGGTTGATAAATTCAGAAATATGACAATGTTTTTATCACGTTAAAGACAAATCAAGGCCAAATTTTGAGTAATCGTCTGCCTTCGGTTGGGAAATTTCTGGATAAAAAGTATCATTTTGATGATGAATAGGTTGGAAAAACAGTAGTGTTACGTGAATAAACCGAGTAGTGTTGTGTTGTCATTGACAGCATTTCAAGTGTACCCAATAAATTTGAAAGAATCGTATTTCTGTCGTTATCTGTCTGTTATCGGTAATTTGTGTTTTGCACTCAGTCCTACCAATTAGAGCTGTAAGGAAATACTTTGGCTCAAATTCGTTGTGAGAATTTTCCGTTTGTTATACTTGTAGAGAAAATTATATCGTGTCGTTTTCAGGTCATAAATTTCAATTGGATTTAACGATGTAGTCGTTAACTACATGTCTAGCACAAAGTTGAGCTTCTTCCAGTTCAAGTTTTACATGTTCGGATGATATGAGGTGGCTCTAACCTTACTTTTTCTCTGATTAGAAGCAAACAATTCGCGTGGTTTTGCCATGGCAAAGCCGGCCGTTGAAGTTGTGGGAGAATATCCAAAGAACG
Source organism: Nilaparvata lugens (assembly GCF_014356525.2). Lineage (NCBI taxonomy): Eukaryota > Metazoa > Arthropoda > Insecta > Hemiptera > Delphacidae > Nilaparvata > Nilaparvata lugens. The sequence continues at coordinate 45,954,231 of NC_052509.1, forward strand.
CCGCCAACATTGAAGATGGCTGCTTGATGAGGTGATGTATCCAGATCACATTTGTGGTTATTATACTGATCATTTCCATTTTTATGTACACTCTATACTTGGTGTTGTGTAAGCCATATTGTTTTTTTGTTTTCATCCCTCTTCTACACAGATTCTTCTGCACGTGTTGCTCTATTGAACTTGAAGATTTCATTAAAATAAAATTTGTGATTTCTGTTCATATTGACTGTTCCTTCTCTTTCAACAAATGTAATTTTCCAAGTTATTATGAATAATTCTAGAACTACCTTGAAGCTACAGTGGATGTTACCTTATCATAATACCTTGTTGAATTCTAGCTTTCTAATTGTCATTAGTTCAATCTGTAATTTGCACCACAATCATTCTTGTATTTTGCAGTAGTTTTCAGTTTACGTACAATAAGATCCAATTTCATAGATTTCTATTCGAGGTGGTATGAAATTCCCTAGTTGTATTATCAAGTGATATTCACTACTTATACTACTAGACCATATAAGTACTGGTAGGCCTATCAAAGGGTCTTCACTGGATGTATTGTTACGACTATGTTTTGGGTTAGACTCTCACCCACTATGTTATTGAATTTGTTTTTCTTTTTCAGAACAACCGAATTCACCTCTTTCCTTTCGAAAACATTGTTTTCTAAAATCTGTCACTTACTTCTTCTTCTTTCGATATATGATTGTTTCTGTAATTATTGTTTAACTAAGGTTTGTGCGTATGCTGTATGTTATGTGATAGGAGGTGATAAATTGAAACTGACAATTACTTATCCCACCTGTAAATTCCATTTTTGTAGCATCCATATGCTACGTTTTTGTGATCTGAAAAGAAATATTTGATCCTAATCCGGTTGTTTTTCTTGTTCCAGATGGCGTGGAAGTGTATACAAACTAATATGGCGGGAGATGCTAGCTTATTTAGCCATGTACTTCGCAATTAGCTTTATATATAGATATGCACTCACCGACACACAACAAAGGTAAGCAAAATAAGCTTGAAAAATGATTCATTCTGTTTTATTTTAGAATTTCTTAACTATTAGATCATCGACTTCTAAAACTCATTCAACTTTCTGCTGTGGAAGTACAACAGGAATTATTGAGAAAAACAAAACCGTGAAATTGTTGCATGCAATTTTCCATTCAATTCAATGTTAATGGAGTTTGCAAGTCGTGAAAAACGACTTTGAAAACACGTTGCACGTTTGCTGTCAGATAAAATCATTTCTATACGATCAGTTTTCCTACAATCATCGACGAAAAACGTGTACAATTTAATATGAACTTCAAGGACAGGAAAATAATTTTCAGACTTAAACAAGGTTGACTTCATGATTAAAACAATGAATTCTGACAGATCAGAGATAAAGTGGACATAAGACGATCTACGAATAATATTTTATTGCTTAGTCTCTTTAGCTCTATCAATTTTACATCTTTTATATTGAAAATTATGATTATTTATGAGTAAAAACATTTACATATGTTCAAGAACATATTAATCATACAAGCATAATCATTGATCATTATATCCATCAGGTTGGACTAAACTGAGAGTCTTCTATTCTCTATCAGAGAACTTGAAGCTTTCCTCTGTAGAAGAAACTCAGGAGTTTTTGACGCCAAAAGGAGCTCGAATGTTGGAATTACCCAAGATTCACCATTCATAACGCTTTGCCTTGCGTCAAAACTCCTCTTGGACAAACCCCTTTAGAAATAATGTATTTTGAAGCATTGGTTTCCAATATTGTAATCAGAGTTAACGTAATTTATTCTAACAATTTCTCAATAATATTCCCTCATTCCGCAGAATCAAACCTAGGCTCTGATATACTTTTTCTACAGCCTGAGCCCAACCTTTGCAGTCGCATTTTCATTCAGAAGATGAGATGTGGATCTCTTTGCTGTTTGTAAATTCACACCCATAATATTCTATTCATATTGCGATTAGGAACATCCCACTCTAAAATTAAGAAGCCTTGTTTTGCAGGAAAAAGGATTTCACACGCTACACGTGCATAGTCATAGCCACCTCTAGTAAAAGGCCCTGGCCTACGATATTGCAACGTTGCAGTGTAGGCCTAGAATCTAATACATGATTGGTGAAAAAGATCAGCTGATATTTTTTAAAATAGACTACGATATTGCAACGTCGCAGTGTAGGCCTGGAATCTAATACATGATTAGTGAAAAATATTTTAAAAAATATCAGCTGATCTTTTTCATCAATATTAGATTCTAGGCCTACACTTCGACGTTGCAATATCGTAGGCCAGGGTCTTGTATTAGAGGTGGCTATGGCATAGTCCTATAGTCTGATAGTATTATTTCAACATGTCCACTTTCTATCCATAAGCTATTCATAAACAAAGCGACTTAGATCATCCGCTTTAGTTCATCTATTTCAAAAATGTTCATTATTGTCAAAAAAGTTCAATCTAATGAAAAATGTTCTTATTCCATCTGGATTGAAATTCTTATTTCTACACCCACTTAGAATCGATCAATCACTATCAATAGTTGTTCATCTTATATCAATGAAAAATGTTCTTATTCCATCTGGATTGAAATGTTCATATCTTTACCCACCAACTCATTTCTTCATCTAACTACTTGTTACTACTTCAATATTATTGTCAATTAGAAACAAAGAGCAGCTCAACAACCTGAATCCACTATCAATAGTTGTTCATCTTATATCAATGAAAAATGTTCTTATTCCATCTGGATTGTAATTTTCATATCTTTACCCACCAACTCATTAATTCTTCATCTAACTACTTTTTACTACTTCAATATTATTGTCAATTGGAAACAAAAAGCAGCTCAACAAACTGAATCCACTATCAATAGTTGTTCATCTTATAGCAATGAAAAATGTTCTAATTCAATCTAGATTGAAATGTTCATATCTTTACCCACCATCTCATTTCTTCATCTAACTACTTTTTACTACTTCAATATTATTGTCAATTGGAAACAAAAAGCAGCTCAACAACCTGAATCCACTATCAATAGTTGTTCATCTTATATCAATGAGAAATGTTCTAATTCCATCTGGATTGAAATGTTCATATCTTTACCCACCAACTCATTTCTTCATCTAACTACTTGTTACTACTTCAATATTATTGTCAATTAGAAACAAAGAGCAGCTCAACAACCTGAATCCACTATGAATAGTTGTTCATCTTATATCAATGAGAAATATTCTAATTCCATCTGGATTGAAATGTTCATATCTTTACCCAACAACTCATTTCTTCATCTAACTACTTGTTACTACTTCAATATTATTGTCAATTAGAAACAAGAGCAGCTCAACAACCTGAATCCACTATGAATAGTTGTTCATCTTATATCAATGAGAAATATTCTAATTCCATCTGGATTGAAATGTTCATATCTTTACCCAACAACTCATTTCTTCATCTAACTACTTGTTACTACTTCAATATTATTGTCAATTAGAAACAAAGAGCAGCTCAACAACCTGAATCCACTATGAATAGTTGTTCATCTTATATCAATGAGAAATATTCTAATTCCATCTGGATTGAAATGTTCATATCTTTACCCAACAACTCATTTCTTCATCTAACTACTTGTTACTACTTCAATATTATTGTCAATTAGAAACAAAGAGCAGCTCAACAACCTGAATCCACTATGAATAGTTGTTCATCTTATATCAATGAGAAATATTCTAATTCCATCTGGATTGAAATGTTCATATCTTTACCCAACAACTCATTTCTTCATCTAACTACTTGTTACTACTTCAATATTATTGTCAATTAGAAACAAAGAGCAGCTCAACAACCTGAATCCACTATGAATAGTTGTTCATCTTATATCAATGAGAAATATTCTAATTCCATCTGGATTGAAATGTTCATATCTTTACCCAACAACTCATTTCTTCATCTAACTACTTGTTACTACTTCAATATTATTGTCAATTAGAAACAAAGAGCAGCTCAACAACCTGAATCCACTATGAATAGTTGTTCATCTTATATCAATGAGAAATATTCTAATTCCATCTGGATTGAAATGTTCATATCTTTACCCACCAACTCATTTCTTCATCTAACTACTTGTTACTACTTCAGTATTATTGTCAATTGGAAACAAAAAGCAGCTCAACAACCTGAATCCACTATCAATAGTTGTTCATCTTATATCAATGAAAAATGTTCTTATTATCTAATTCCATCTGGATTGAAATGTTCATATCTTTACCCACCAACTCATTTCTTCATCTAACTACTTGTTACTACTTCAATATTATTGTCAATTAGAAACAAAGAGCAGCTCAACAACCTGAATCCAGGTGTATCCACCGCAGTATTTTTTGGATACAGTGACAGACGCGTACCTTATCGCGTCAACGCATTTGAATGGCTGGCAATTAACAATGCGGGCAGTTGACAGGCGAAGAGTCTGATGACTAATGGTGAACCGGAGTGAAGCAGCAAGGTAAGGTCACCGTCGCCGGTCGGATGCTGATTGCTGATAGTGACAGTCCTATCATCTCTGACACTGACTGCTGACTGCTGACTCGTTCGTTTCCTGATCGGACGTCCCAGACTAACTGGAGTCTCCGAACGTCCTTGCAACACTTTTCTCTCTCTCGTTTCTCCTCTCTCTCACACCCGTTGATTGAGAGCTATCTATGCTCTTTACTCTTGATAGCCTTTCTATTTTCTCTCTGTCGCCCGGGCCAACGCCTTCTGCTTCCTACGGTCTTTTATCTTCCGGTTCACTCACTTCCTATTCGCTTAATTTGTGTGTTGATTCTTTTACTGCCCGAAATGTGTCACAGTAACTGCTAAAATTAACCTATACATTATGAATAAATAACAAACTAGTACTTAGGTATTAAGAACACTTACAAAAATAATATTCTCATCAAATCATAAAATCAATTTTTCAATTTATAATTGAGGTACCATATACTAACAAAACCATATTAAACAATTTCAACACCCTCCACCTATAAAATAATGAGGTTTCAGAGCTATGATCAATTGATCACACTTTTCTCACCGCAGGACATACAATACACCACCCCAGGGTGGCAATAGTAATTCAACAATTCCCCAGTTAATCTACTGTACTGAAAAGAAAACTTATCTGAATGTTTGCTGAATAATGCAAGCATTCAAGAAACGAGGGCAGTTGTTTAAGAGTCAGAACACCAATTGCCCTTGTGGAAATTGATGAAAAACAGAAAAATCCCCCAAAATATAAACATCTGGAACATTTGAGCTCCGCTCAAAACAATATTGTAGTTTTCTAAAGAGGAGTGAGTTTGCAAGTGACCTTCTAATAAAAATATCGACTGAAATCTGATTCGCGCTCTTGTGTAGCCTACTGGAAAAGAGATCCTATAAGTAAGGTACTAGAATTTTCATGATATGGGAAGACGCAATGAAATTTTGTGGGCTCATCTATGATTCACTTTTAAATTTTTTTTTTTAAATTGAGTACCAAATTGAATCTGTATTGATCAATTCGTTGCTGAGAAGGTTATGTTGAAAAATGTGAAAACACATCGTTTTAAATTTTGAAAAAGACTAATTTTCTTTTTCTGACGCAATAATTTACGTAAATTCCTCTAATTCCCTCAACAACTCATTTCTTCATCTAACTACTTGTTACTACTTCATATTATTGTCAATTAGAAACAAAGAGCAGCTCAACAACCTGAATCCACTATGAATAGTTGTTCATCTTATATCAATGAGAAATATTCTAATTCCATCTGGATTGAAATGTTCATATCTTTACCCAACAACTCATTTCTTCATCTAACTACTTGTTACTACTTCAATATTATTGTCAATTAGAAACAAAGAGCAGCTCAACAACCTGAATCCACTATGAATAGTTGTTCATCTTATATCAATGAGAAATATTCTAATTCCATCTGGATTGAAATGTTCATATCTTTACCCAACAACTCATTTCTTCATCTAACTACTTGTTACTACTTCAATATTATTGTCAATTAGAAACAAAGAGCAGCTCAACAACCTGAATCCAGGTGTATCCACCGCAGTATTTTTTGGATACAGTGACAGACGCGTACCTTATCGCGTCAACGCATTTGAATGGCTGGCAATTAACAATGCGGTCAGCTGACAGGCGAAGAGTCTGATGACTAATGGTGAACCGGAGTGAAGCAGCAAGGTAAGGTCACCGTCGCCGGTCGGATGCTGATTGCTGATAGTGACAGTCCTATCATCTCTGACACTGACTGCTGACTGCTGACTCGTTCGTTTCCTGATCGGACGTCCCAGACTAACTGGAGTCTCCGAACGTCCTTGCAACACTTTTCTCTCTCTCGTTTCTCCTCTCTCTCACACCCGTTGATTGAGAGCTATCTATGCTCTTTACTCTTGATAGCCTTTCTATTTTCTCTCTGTCGCCCGGGCCAACGCCTTCTGCTTCCTACGGTCTTTTATTTTCCGGTTCACTCACTTCCTATTCGCTTAATTTGTGTGTTGATTCTTTTACTGCCCGAAATGTGTCACAGTAACTGCTAAAATTAACCTATACATTATGAATAAATAACAAACTAGTACTTAGGTATTAAGAACACTTACAATATTCTCATCAAATCATAAAATCAATTTTTCAATTTATAATTGAGGTACCATATACTAACAAAACCATATTAAACAATTTCAACACCCTCCACCTATAAAATAATGAGGTTTCACAGCTATGATCAATTGATCACACTTTACTCACCGCAGGACATACAATACACCACCCCAGGGTGGCAATAGTAATAGTAATTCAACAATTCCCCAGTTAATGTACTGTACTGAAAAGAAAACTTATATGAATGTTTGCTGAATAATGCAAGCATTCAAGAAACGAGGGGAGTTGTTTAAGAGTCAGAACACCAATTGCCCTTGTGGAAATTGATGAAAAACAGAAAAATCCCCCAAAATATAAACATCTGGAACATTTAAGCTCCGCTCAAAACAATATTGTAGTTTTCTAAAGAGGAGTGAGTTTGCAAGTGACCTTCTAATAAAAATATCGACTGAAATCTGAGTCGCGCTCTTGTGTAGCCTACTGGAAAAGAGATCCTATAAGTAAGGTACCTACTAGAATTTTCATGATATGGGAAGACGCAATGAAATTTTGTGGGCTTATCTATGATTCACTTTTAAATATTTTTTTTGAAATTGAGTACCAAATTGAATCTGTATTGATCAATTCGTTGCTGAGAAGGTTATGTTAAACAATGTTAAAACACATCATTTTAAAATTTGAAAAAGACAAATTTTCTTTTTCTGACGCAATAATTTTCGTTAATTCAACTAATTCCCTCAACAGCACACTTTCAAACCTAGCTGAGCTCTTGAGTTAATTTTAACGTTATTGTCCGCATATTTCTTGAAAGAACTGGGGAGCCAAACTTTTAGAAGCACTCATAAGAATCTCATCCTCAAAAATACAGAAGAAAAAAGCCAGTAGAATTGAATGACTATAATAAATATCTACTATTAAGACCTACTATATAATACAGAACCTACTATAGCTATATACTTCTATGACCTACTAATAGTTGGTGAGTTTGTATAGGGTGTTACTGTCGACACGTAGAGTGTCATTTTGATAGAGATGCAATTTAATGCTAAACTATTTAAATCATAATTCAAATTAGAAGCCTATGAAATCAGGGACGTTCTCTATAACAGAAGTCGTCTTTCGGTTTCTAAGAAAAATAATCCTCAAACAGCAACATGCACAGCCCTTGTTTACACGTGTATTCAACATATGCTAATAAACGTCTATCTACAAAAAATCAGGAAACAGGAGTTTGTTTCGGAAGTGAATAAACTATTGGCCAGGTGTGCTCCATAATAATTAGTGTTAGTAATCAATTATCAACAAGGTAGACATCAGACAAGCCTATTGGCTTCTAAAATAGTCTGATAATTGATGCAGTTGCCAATAGTCCTTCGTTATAGGCCCTTATTAAAATCGAACCACGTTCTACTAATACACGAATCAATTCATATGCTAATTTAAAGTTGGTCAGTGTTGATGTTGATCTACTACGAGTACATGTTAGCCTTGAAGCTATTCTTAGAAAGAATCTTGCACGAAATTTCTTATCAAATGACCACTTACCACAAAATAATGAACACATTAATTTAATCAGTCTTGTTTGACATGGAAGTTTTATTTCTCCTGTAATAATCAAAATCAATTCATTTCAACATCGAGTTTAACCACCTTGACTGTTATGAATAATGCGAGAAATGGACCCGGGGAAACGCAGGAAGTCGTGATGAGAAATAGAACTGGGATAATTTTGTGTACTATCATACATGTTTTATGTATAATGTATGTAAGACATGGTTTCATGTACGGTACTATCCAAGTACTTAACACGCCTAGAAATGGATTCTTCTGATGTACACTTCTACTAGGAGTTTCACGCGTTTCAAGAACTTTGGAACCAGTGAGGACCAGTTACAATAGATAACTACTAGATAAGGGAGAGAATCCACCTCACCAGAATGATATCTTGCTTCTAGAAATTGGTGCAGAATTATATTTCTGAGGCAAATTCACCCTGGAATTTGAGGAATCCTCATGATTTCGGTTATTTACACTGTTATCCAGCGAATTCCGGTGATTAGCTGAGAAGCGCAGAAAATGAATTTAGTAGAACAAGGAAAAATCGAGCTGATAGAGTGTAGAGATGTTGGAGAGGTATGCACCGCTTGAAAAGTAATATTCCGTATTGTTGTTCAAGATTGATGATCTGTCCCCTGTTCCATGAAATCATTTAAGATTCATGTAACAAATGATGGATGAAAATGTCCACTTATCCAGATTCCCTGGAATTCAAAATTTATCCGCTCTAATTGAGACTCCCTTAAAGCTGCTTATATCTTGGAATTCTACATTCGTGTTGATCTGTTATTATTCATAATTGCTGAAATGTAATTACTACAAGTCTGCAATAATAATAATTGTGAGCAGCGTTTGAAACCAATGGTAATTATCATTTGTGGCGTAAACCAGTTAGTTGCTAATTTTCCAGTCAAAACCTTATTCATTATGCAATTATTTGTTGTCGATTGTTGTTGTGCATGTCCTGGTGGTTATTTTACAAGCAAATCTTGAACGAGATGTACTTATTCCAGAGAAGTTTGTGTTCCATTTTTATCTCACTTCAGATTTGAGTAGAATTCTTCTCATGAAGAATACACGCCTATTTCGTTAGATATTGTTACAGCATTTGATGGGGATGCGAGGAACTTGTTTCTAGTAATTGCAACATTGCAACATCACTGCTAACTTTCTTCACAAAAATGAAACTCATACTCTAAATCACCAGGCGACAATCATTTCGCATATATTTTACTGTCTATACAACCAAAATTAAATCTATAAAATAATCCCAATATTCTTGATTGAATTAATTCCTGATGTAAAATTTTCATCTTCAATAATAACTGTACAGTATTTCTATAACTTGAATACACCACCAAGACGCTCTACAGTTGTAGCAATATATTTTACCGATAAGGAATACAATAGAAGACGCTACAGAAAATCTTCCATTCAACTGTTAAAAGTCTATAATTTTTATTCATTTTCGGCAAATCATGCTTTCAGGTTTGGAATACGTTTTTCTTGAAAATCTTACCACTTAAAACTTCTTGGAAACTACAGTGCATGAAGATTCTAGGGATATCACTAAAGTATCGATACCTGCCAATTCGAAGCAGAGTTCAGTTCTTGAGCTGGATTAGTCTATACAAAGTTTCAGAGAGTAGTAGCTGCTGCTTCCTCATTTCTGATGCAACAGAGATTTATTAGTGAGCTGGTTTGTGATGTGTTCTTGTCTGGAGTGTTGAGTGACTTGTTGAGGCGGAGCAAAGTAGGTTTGTAGTCTTTACGACGAGGCTGGCTGGCTCAATTCGCTTTACTGTTAGTTTCATAAATTATGCAGCAGTCTGTTCATTGAGCTGCCTTTTCATTCATCCGTGTTGTTGGGTCTCTGAAAAGTTGCTCTGATTTGTAGGAATCGAAAAGTTTTCCACAAGTAGGTTCTTGGTATTGGGACCAATTGAAAATTCATCACAAAACCATTAACTAAGGAGGTTGATGTTTCCCAAAACTCTTCTTTTGCTGTAGTGCTGTCTCCAAATCATTTTTGCTATAATGCCAACTCAAGTTTAGTGATAGATAATGTGATGAAAGATGATAGAGTAAATTCTATCCAGAATGAGAATCGAACCCCTGACTGTTACAGCGATAGCAGACTGAAGTTGTGAGCTACACCATACAGTACTATAATAGGCTGGGATACCTATAAGAACCCGTTTTCGAAGTTTGTTCTTTTTGAAACACATTTTTTCTTTAGAGATGATAAGGGTATTTAGATTTTGAAAAAAATAGTTAGTAAAAACTCAAACTAATTAGTTAAAAATTAGAAGAAGGTTTTTCAGATCTTGAAGAAATTAATTATTAGTAAAAACTTTGGAACATATAATAATATATATGACAAATTTTGAAACGTTCCCACAGAAACCCGAAAACTACAGAAAATTATCATTTTAAAAAATATGAATTGAAATTTCTCAATTTTAATTGAATTCTCTCAATTTATCAATGTAAATATAAACTTCTCATTTTTAGATGAAAATTTTAGCCTAATTGTAAAGAATTTGTGTGCCTTTTTCACTTGAACTAACTTCAAAAATGAAATTGAATTTATTTATGGATTCAATAGAACTAAAATGATCATCAGATAAGAAATTAATAAATTGGTTGATTGTTGAATTCCTATCATTGGGATGAGCTGTGCAACTCTGTGATTCAATAAAGATAAGAACATAGACATACAAAAGGATCTCTTATTATCCACTTAACATTACGATGTATTATGGTTATTGCAATAATTGACAAGTTCCATGTTTTTAAATAATTATCATAATTATAATTAGTAGTAATAGCATGAGATAAATGCATTACTGGAAATTATCTAAACGTTTTACAACTTCCATATCTTCAATTTCCCAACCCCTATGTTTTGTCTTTTCGTTGAAAAACAACGTTGCTTTTCATGCTTGAATGATTTTTTAAATATTTCCCATTAGAAAATCCCAATCATTTCTACTTGTTAATCCTGATGACTATTTTGATGATGATTGAATTTTTTTTCCTCTTCATTCATAATTATTTCGATGATGATGAAATTATACTGCTCTTTTCATTCATGAATTTCTTGTCATGTGAGGTAATTTTCATTGATATATTTGCAATCTTTGCCTGTTTGCAGGACGTTCGAAGTATGGCGAGTGTACTTCACAAAGACTAGTGAAAATGTGCCAATCACGTTCATCCTGGGTTTCTACGTGACGCTGGTGGTGAAGCGTTGGTGGGAGCAGTACAGACTGTTACCCTGGCCTGACACGCTGGCTCTCTTTGTCAGCGCCGCCATACCCGGAGTGGTGAGTTTATATCTTCTTCATCCAACTGATTTTTCAGGATTATGATTATTTCTTCTGGTTTTTTGTATAATACTTTTAATTGGAGAGAACATTACTTGTTGCCTGCCACAAGAATTTAATTATATTCTTTCTTATTGAAAAAAATCAAAAGCTACTTACCATGTCCATTGACAGTAAGCTCTCGATTTCCTTGTATTTTTAAGGGAAAACTGCCATAGCCTACGATTATACGTTTTTACCATAAATTGTCATTGACAGGGTGCTTTCAATCACATTTTTATCACATTACCTGGAATAGGAATGGCACAGCTTCATCATAAACTTGAATGAAAACATTTGATATTATCAAAACCACTGATTTATTAAAACAATTCCAGATACTAGTTCCTGTTGTTACGCCATTATCAATCTCTAGTAAACTGGAATCTCAAAAATTGAAAGCTTCCTCCATCCATTCCCTACTTGTCATCATCTCCCTCTGATCTCAAATGCACTAACTATTCAACCATCATTACTTTCCTAATAGTTTTCAAAAATATATTAAAGTCCAATAGTTCAGGATGATTTTCTGTGTTTTTGTGAAGGGGATGTTCTGGTGGAATTCCATATTGTATGATTGAAAACGAATTTATATCGTCAAAACCACTGATTCATGAAAACAATTCGAGATAATAATCTCGGTTGTTATACCAAAATTCATTTGGAAAAATCAAAATCGTTTATCCTTCATAAAAATAAGTTCACAATACAGTACTGTAAACTGGTTTAATATAATGATTTCCATAACATATAATTTAGTAATTATGAGAAGAAAAAAATCCCTGCAGATGTTAAAAACCTGAGCGCAGAAATGAGTAGCTATGAATTATTATTATAATCCTAATAAAACAATAGCATGATGTTATCAACACATCATGGATATACAAAAATAATATTAATACCATTATCAAACTCTAGTACACTGAACGCTTAAACATTATATTCATAACACAAGTCCTATTTACTTGAAAAAGGCTCAATCGAAATCCAAACACATCTTTGGTTTCTCTTCGTCCTGAACGAAGAATTTCACGTTTAATTCTCAAAATTGAATCAGCTTATTAAATGCATCAAGTTTAATCAGTAAGCCAGGATTTTTAAATCCCCCTCCCCCCGCGGTTGACCAAAAATTTTGGGCCTTCTTTAGACTTCAAATATAGTGGAATTAAATGAGGGGTGTCTCAAAAATTCTTTGAATTTCTCAATCGCAAAATTTCTTTAAATTCTTTGAATTTTTGGGTCTCATGGTCACAGAATACAATCGTATTCTGTGTCATGATGGTGAGGAAACCTTCGCTACGCTACTGAGTTTGATAAACATCCTTATACAGTAACAACACAGTACAGGCTTCAGAATAGCATCCATTACTACTCAGGCTTTTTATTGTAGTTGCCAGATTTTGAGATAACGCAGCAGGCTTAATTAAACCGGTTAGATACTTTTTTATTTTTCTAGGAGGCTATCTTCCAATCTAGAACTAGTATTTGACGCAAGAAAAATAATTAATCGAACACTTTTCGTGTAGATGAATAGTTTTTGATCACTTTTCAGGTTTTATTAAGACTTAGTTTGAATTCGCTTAGTGTATTTATTAGTCTAGACTCTATAATGAATAAATTAAGACTTATTAACGGACAATCTGGAACCAAATATTATTGAATTGTTGACGAATAAATTTGAACATTTTCTGTCTATTACTTGATGAAAGATCTGAGAAAACGCAAAAAAAAAACGCTAATTTTGGGCGTATCTTTGGCGTTATTTCAAATTCCTTCTAACACAACATTATTACACCCCAGCTGAGCTTCTGTAGTAAATTTGAACATTTTCTGTTCATTTGTTCTCAATAAAGCTAAGAAAGCGCAAAAAACGCTGGAAAAACGCAGATTTTGGGCGTATCTTTGGCGTTATTTCAAATTCCTTCTAACACAACATTATTACACCCTAGCTTATCTTCTGTACTAAATTTGAACAATTTCTGTTCATTTGTTCTCGATAAATCTGAGAAAAGCATAAAACGCTGGAAAAACGCTAATTTTGGGCGTATCTTTGACGTTATTGCTAATACCTCCTAACACAACATTATTACACCCTAGCTGAGCTTCTCTACTAAATTTGAACATTTTCTGTTCATTTGTTCTCGATAAAGCTGAGAAAACGCTGGAAAAACGCAGATTTTGGGCGTATCTTTGGAAATTTTTCTAAATCCGTTCTTAGTGCGCCTCTAAAGGGTCAACTGAACATACCTACCAAATTTGAACGTTGTTGGTCCGGTAGATTTTTAGTTCTGCGAGTGATTGAGTGATAGATACTGAATGAAAGAATAATTCTTATCAGAATGAAGTAAAATTGTATTTGAAGAATTCTTAATTTTCAATAATTTTCTCCCAGCATTATATCTCAGAAAAATTAGGAATTTTTTTAGAACCTAAATTTTATATCCTAGTCAATTGAATTCATCCTTATATAAATTCACACAAATGTCTTGATCATTGAATCCTAATGAACGATTGAGGCCTTTAATGACCCATGTAGGTATCTTAATAGAAATCAGCTCGCACTAAATGGTCATGAATCAGTTCTTGCTTCTAGGAAATAATACAGAGTGCATTTGGCTATGAATCATAAGCCACCCGGATTCCCATTGACGTAATGACAGAGTCGAAGTGAAATTGTCAGTTACCTTACAATCTTATTAGTTAAATCAGGCTTGGGTTTATTGTATTTTTCTTGTAAGTCAACAAGAATAAAATTGGCATATAAATCGCTGTTAAAACTGGAAGGTTTAAGGTTCATCTTTCTTGAACGTTCTTGGAAGGTTGAAGGATATCTCTTGAACTTTCTTCAACAATGTTTCTAAGAAATATTTTCTAACTTGTATGAGTGAATTTCTTAGAATTACTGTACTTGATTAAACTTACATCGTTAAGCCCGAATTTCTTCCAAGTTGCTTTTGCTTTATCAAATCTTCTCAATCATTTTTCTTCAAAATGTATTTTTAATTTTGTTCGAATGAAGCCTGAAATATTATAGAAAAATTATTGGAGAGCAGTGTCTCTTTTCACCAATTACTTAGTTTAACCAATTTGTTCAGAAAAGATAGTTCCCTCTAATTCTAACAAACAATGTTTATCAAAATGAAAAAATAAAAAAAATACTAATACACGAAAAAATTAACTTAATCTATGACATAATTATCCAAGACACTTTCACGCTCTCATGCCTTTACATTTTCATCACCAATTCATTCCAAATCGTAAAATACTGAGATAACAGTAGAACACTAATAGTATTAGTCAATATAATATAATATTATAACACAAGGGATTATTCCAATCATGCTCAAATTCTGAAATGAATAATGAAACTTCTGATGATAATTGTTATCAACTGGTACATAATTATCGTGAACGATAAATATAAGCGGTTTTCAATTTCCCACCAGTTTCTGGATGATTTTTAATTTTCTGATCAGCCTATGGTGTTCTTAATGAGTCTTACTTCATTCAAGTGAACCATTCTAAAACTTGGCAGAATTGATGTACTTTATAAATATATTGATACTCAAGCATTTTGAATGAGAATTTTTGTGATTATTGTAAGAGCCTGATGTTCTTTATTCTAAGAGGTTAATGTTTGACTGTGGCGTAGCGAAGGTTATGAATTATGGAGCTAGTGAGGATTGACATAGAACTCTCCTATGTGCCCGAAAAAGAGACCCAAAAATCCAAAATAACAACCCCCCCCATCAAATTCCACTGGGTGACGCCTACAGGGAGCACAAATTATTTTTTGGTCAACCCCCTCCCTACCCCCCATTTCAAAATCATTGTTGATTGACGATGACTATTGCACAGTTATTATCCAATATTGTACATGTATTTTCGTATCTGTTCAATGGCTAATAATAACTTTTATATTATCTACTCAACGTCAATATAAGTTAGGTAGTTATTATAAAAAACTCCCAATAATTAATATAGTGTAACTGTAAGCACACAATATTCAAATTGTTAGTAATAGATGCACTTAAAAACCATTTTAGATACAACAATGCGTTTTTATCCTTGTTTTAAAATTCTTTACAATTGTATTGTGTGTTGTTTTCAGGATGAGCGGGGTCGGCTGATGAGGCGAAACATCGTGCGTTACGCCGTGTTGGCCTACGTCATCACACTCAAACACGTCAGTGTCAGGGTGAAGAAGCGCTTCCCAACACTGCAGCATGTTGTCGATGCTGGTCAGTCTCATTTTACACCTTCTTATTTCATACTCCAGCATTTTTTATTCAATTAAATAGTGTAATTCGTAAGAAATAGTCCATATATTAGGTCTGCTATCTGATACATCCATGCATTATTTTTATTGTATTACTTTATTGTTTTAGGTATCTTATCTCTGATCTCATTTAGATAGCTAGTACATGATCGAAATCAAGTTTCAAATCATAAGTGTGTCATGCCAACAAATTTATTCTTCTTGAATTGGATAAAAATAATTTTTTTGCGAGTGTTGTTTCAAGTTGAACCCCTCTTCAAAACTATTTGAAAAGCTTCTGGTTGTTCGAAATCAATCATTTCAGGGTTATAACTCCATCGATCGATATCATTTCTCACCAATACCTATCGCATCTTCATCGATGCTTCAAGAAGGAGTTATGCATGTTGGATTGTAATATTGTAAACATTATTATGAAAGCCTCATTGCAGATAATACATTCATCCTATCATATTCATCGACTAATAGATTCGGATTCATTGCCATTGCTTTTCGAAAAAAGCTTCCCGAAGTACGGGTTTCGATAGTAAACTAACATCATTTGGTGATTCTATTCTGTCGTATAACAAAAACCACTATTCGCAATTAACGTCAGTTGGAATCCAATCATTAAATCCATGGGCAATCGCTTTCTTCACGATTGTTACCGAGCTTGCTGTAAAATTGCTTTTCGTTCAATTTCAAGCTGCAGATTTTATTAGCGTTTCAAAATTCTTTCAATAAAATACAGGTGTGTAGAGAGAACAGATATAGATATTGATTGTGGCCAAATTTTGAGCTTAAACTCAACAATGGAGTTTGTGGAGTTCCTCTGGAATGAAAAATGAAAAAACTTTAGTGCATATCAGCTCAGGTACCCCATGTTATATATATGCTCAGGCTAATCGATATCATACTTTGTTATGCCTAAGTATTATTAGAAAAGTACAAAGGAACTAACTTTTCCTTATAGGGCTAGGTACTACAAAAAAGTAGAAAAATTAGAATATATTATGGTTCATGTGTTGTTAAACTATTTAATTTAACATCCTAACATTCTTCAACAAGGACAGTTTCTCTTTAGCATTGATGCATATCTCATTAGTATACGTCCAATATCGCACGTTTAAAGTGTTTGGAATACTCGCAAAACAGTTTTGAATCCTCTATGGAATCTGCAATTTTGTAGAACGAAAGTATTAGTAACTTAAAAGATAGGATGAAATGAGAATTATTATTACTAGTGTTTTTTCATCAACAACACTATGGTTACACCAATCAATTTTGAAACAAATTTCACTATTTTGAAAACTCTATCAAAAGTTACAATTTATTGAGTGAAAATGATATAAAGATTGCGTGCCTGAAATCAATTCAAAAGCAGGAGAATGGTGAATTACTGACCGTCCTTGCTATCAAACCTCTGTGTCTGTTATCTCTGGTTTCTCTCCTCTCAGTTTTTTCAGTCATAAACAAATCTCTGCCTATCAATCCACACCTTCATATCCTTTTCTTCTCTATTCGCAGCTTATCGACCCATCTTCCTTCCGCGTGAATAATTAATAATGATTTCCGTGTTATGATTTGGTCAATAATGACTGTTGTCCACACTTTTTCATTCAAGCTTTTTTTGACAATAGACATGCTTTTCGGAATCTTTCATTAATTTGCCTATTCATGGTCACAATAATTTCAATAGATTCTACCTGTCATTGCCTTGGAAATCCTAATACCCTTTGCATTTAATAATAACAGCTTAAAGACGTATTATCAATCAATCATAATCACTGTTATTTATGGATGCTTCTTATTCAATAAATTTAAGCATCTATCTGAGTGATCTTTTGTTGTGGACTGATAGTTTTTTCAATCTGATATTTTGCAAAGAATAAAAATTAATGGTTTGTGTTCTGACCTCTCAATTCCTCAATTATCATTTTATTTTTGTTGAACTAGCTCTAGCATTCCTAATTCATCCTATATCTTTCATAATTTACATGCAATGCAAATTTCGACTTCCATTCAGTCATTATAATGTACTGTAGATTCTCCAATTAACACTGGATAAATTAATTGTTAACATTTATTTTCAAAGCTATGAAGTATTTAATAGAAGGGGGTTGAATTTTTAAAACCCCTCATATTGATCTATTTTGGACAAATGTATTATTGTCACTTGGTTCCGCAGAAACCAGTTATGATAACAATTAGGTTACGCTATTGAATATCAAGCATCACTTGATATAATGTACCTACCCAATTCACTCACATTCATAATGTTGGAGACGAGAACAGTTTTCAGACATAGTCAGCAGGAATTAGTTCAGCTTGATGCTCCCAAATCACAATTTCACACCACTACTTTTCAAGGATCTACACACTTCCACCTTTGTAAAATTCAACGTGTTTGTAAACTGTGTTCGAAACCAGAGTCAGTACATAGGCTACAATACAGTTCATACATAGTCTACAATAATGCAACTCAATAATAGAAACTATACTTCATTTACATCTTACCTTCTGTGACGACCATTAGAAAGTAAACCTTTTCATGAGTTCACCTAGAGGCACTAAATAGTTGGTCTCTATCATCTTCATCTAATCTTATCAACTACCGTATCAAGCTCAATATTTCCCATTAATGTCATCGAATGAAAAATTTTACCTTCACTTATGGTCGATCTTCTTTTATCCTTAACAGTATCTTATTATTATTTATTCATTTCATTAATGCCTTTATTTTATCACTATTTCTTCCTTTTTATCAGTATACTTTGTATTAGAGATGAGAAATACCGACTTCTTCGGGTATTTTTTGAAGTAAACTTTTCCAGGAGTTTGCCTTCAAGAACTAGATAGTTTGACTCTCATTAACCTACCATCAAGCTAAAAATTTGGAATAAATGCCTTTGAATCAGAATTATATTGAGAACAACTTATTCATTTTCTGAAGATTTGTGTCCGCAGAAAATGTTGGCAACAGATGATAAGTTTTATTCTCATCCTATTTTCATCTTCCTCTACCTATCTTTTATTACACTAAACAGTAAAAATTATGTTCTTTTCAATTTTTCAGTACTTATTATTCCTACTCAGTACTACTTTATCGTCCAATCTATCAAATTGAAATTCATGTATTTGTCATAAAAGTAATTACATACAAATTAATAAAATAAATATTATTAATTACAATATGGCACTACCGGCAAAGAACAACTTGTGCGCCGTCAGTGAGTTCGACAAATTATGATAATAATAGATAATGATAGTAGAATTCTTTAGAATAAGAGTAAAAATATGAAGGAAATTCAACTTACATTATTGGAAATACTTCAGTGGCTGAGCCGCCTATTTAATCCATCCAGGCTGTAGAATATTGAAAAAGTAGAGTAACTATTCCGATTTATCAGTAAGTTTGTATTCCATTCAATTTATTTATTTAATTCATCAATACAATTAATAATCATAAAGCAATGACTGGGAGAGAGGAATATGCTAAGCCCAAAACTGTTCTTCTCCCAATTTTATAAACAGTAACGTTTCCAAAAGATTTAGGTTTCATTTCACTTTGAAGAACTTTCAAGTCCAATTTTCTGTCCAAAAACTAGACATAATTTATTGAGAAATTAATGGGATAGATAGAACGATAGATGAATAAAATGCATTTATTTTAACACTTTACAAGAAATTGAGTGTTGCGGGCGAAGTTGAGGCAATAAGAGTCCCGTCTACCCCACTCAATTTATGATTGCGGAATGTGAAGAAGGCCCTTTTTCCTTAGCACATGAGTGCAGAATGTGAAGAGTCGAGGTGCGATAGTGTTGATGCTGTGCCATGTGGATGTGTTAATGGCATGTGCAAATGTGTGTGTCTATGTATGCAACGAACAGGCTTTATGATGGACAGTGAGAAGAAGATAATGGAGATGATGGACGAGCGCTCGCCGATGGCCAAGTACTGGATGCCGCTGGTCTGGGCGACCAACATCATCAACCGTGCCCGCAAGGATGCTCTCATCTCGTCCGACCACGTCGTGCAGACTCTGCTCATGGAGTTGAGCGAGCACCGGAGGCGGCTCGGGTCCATCATCAGCTACGACACTGTCTGTGTGCCGCTCGTCTACACACAGGTACTCTACACACTGGACGCCAACCCTCAATTTGTAACAAATCAAGTTGTAACAAATCCTTCCTTCCCCTCCACCCCCTTCTGTGTCACACACCTAACGGCGGTGATCCGACGCGCCCATCTTGGTTATCAAATCCGTTCATAGTATGAATCATTCTCAAATTTTTAACTTCCGTACCCCACCGCGGGGTACAAGGGTAGAACCATTATCTTATAACAGTTGTGATTTAAGTTTTTAATGAAGCACTGAAGAAGCAACTGTGAGGAAGAAGGGAAGAAATATTGTCTCATCCTTAAATAATCTGAAAATCAACCCAGTATATATTTTTTGTTATGTTTGTCAATACTATAGCTATCTAGTCTAAAGACTAATAAGCTACTAATTCAGTATTTGTTGAGATTTAGTGATATTACTCCTTCATAATTAAAACACTAGGATGTAGTCAACAATCAAACATTTTGTAATAAAATTAACTAATTATTCTTTTTAAAGAATTGATGCAACAAATTTTATTTATTAGTTAATTTTATCATGGAATTCGTGATAGTTGACTGCATTATTGTATTTTAATTTCCAATAATATTCTACCTTGACATACAGGAGTGTCTCATTAGAATATCTCTCAAGTATATTATGATCACACTGAATTTTCCATTACTGTGATACACTAGGGAGAAATGGTTGAGATCCGACTTGAATGACAGTGCAAAATTGAAACATAATGGTTACAGTCATAGATGTTTTTTGTCAACGAGTATAATTTTGATCCTTTATCGTGAACTTGACAATTTCGATTTTTAAAACCACGGTGAAGTCGGATCATCGCCTATGTTGGGGTTTCTAGATTAAATAATATGTAATGCGAGAGCTATGCGGAAGTAGATTTAGAAAAAATATTGTTATGATTACTTATTATTGTAGAACGCATTAGAGTAGATGTAAGGTACGGCACCATCCACTGCGCCATCAAGACACCTCCCTAAGTTTGCATGTCAGGAATGTATGGATCTTTGCGTCATTCTTGTATCAGTTTGAACACATTTTCCGCCTTGCAAATTATTAATAACCTGCTTATTGTCATTTTTATCGTTTTTCAACAGGCAATGACAATAATGGTGAATCAGAGCTTTCAACTCCTTTCAAACCAAACAGTAGTTTTACTCTCACAAAATTACTATTTATATTTGTGGACAATTAGCAATCCAAGTAGATACGAAAATTACCAGAATATGATAAAATTGTTTTACTCTTATTTGGGTTCAATTCCTTTCCATATTTGGGTTTTACAAGGTAAAATGTTGTCAAATTGACTAGAATGACTTGAAGTTCCTTCCATTCTAGCATCCACTCTTTATGTAAATAACAATCATCCTCATTTCTCTGTTTCCTAGAATGTTGTGCTTGATTCATTGCATGACAGCGTTTCTGCATGACGATTGAGAATGATTTTGTCGTACTAATACAGCACCAGTATTTTGATGTGTTCACTGAATTTGTAATTAACATTCATTAAAACGCAAGTCGATACTTCAATGCTCTCCAAAGAGGCCGACTGGAGCGCGCTGCCATAAATGCAGTAAGCTATTATTTGTTTTTTGACTGTTGTTCAAATACTTTACAACAGGATTCAATCACAATATTGATCATTTTATTACTTCAAACACATTTGTTTATTTCTTCGTTTACTTCAAACAAATTGGTTCACTTTTCCATCGTCTGTATATATACTACTTTGTATTATATTGCACGTGCTCTCTCTCTTTTTTCTTTTTCTTTCCTCTATTGCTTAATTTCAGCAGACCTAGCTGTAGCCCCAGGCTCAACACTCAACGCACAAAAATCAACCTGCTTCTACATGCTGACAGATAGGCCTACATCAACACCTGTCTCATCACTCATATCAACTCAAGTTGAATATTTATCATTAGAATTAAGAGAAACTGTATAGTTCCATGATGAATACACGATCACCAAGATTATAAAGATTTTTATAATCTAACATGAAGTAACTACACCCCGGTTTTGTAGAAAAGCTTTGAAATATAGCTATCTGCGGTTTTGCCAATTTTGTTAGGGTGATTGTACACTAATACTTATTCTACATCCAAATTCAACTGCGTGGACATAAAATGCGAAAGATGATTACAAAAATAGTGGAGAATAGTAAGTTGCTTGAAATGTTATAGGATGAATGGACGCTTTCAATATTCTTTAATGGGGACTTTATATAATATCTACCAGTTTTTGCAGCTTTGAACTTAAATACAGAAAAATACTATTGTTATTGTGCACATGAATTACACAATATTCTTTTTTTCAAATTGAGCGTTTCTAAAATGTTTAAACGTAGAACAATTATGTTCTTTATGATTTTCCATTTCCTAACTATCCTGATTTTTTGTATGAATTAGCAGCTTTGCTGCTTGTTGGAAATTTACTGGTGTATAATTAAATGGATCTAATTACATCTGAGTTCAAGTTATACGGGAAACATCGGGCTTTACTAAAAACAGAACTATTCATTGAATATTCAAACATTCATAATCATATTATCAGTTATCTAATTGGAGAAATGTATTATTTAATTAAAAAAAGTCAAATAAATGGGCTTCCCTGCAATATGTTACATGTTTCCTTAGTAAATTAATCAAAAGAAATTATAAATCTCCAAGATATACAAAATATACATCAATTTAGAAGTATTTTCCATTTAAATTGGAAAAAGAGCATCTTTTTGACTTCGGGAAAGAGATGAGGGAATAAATCTAATCTGAACCTAAACACCAATTCCAATACAAGGAATATTCCCAAAGTATTGTTCTTACAAGTTGAATATCAACCATTGGTTGGTTGTTCGCGAAACGACTTAAACTTTTTCCGTTCACTCAAGTGTGAACAAATAAAAATGCTGAAAATTTTTGCAGAATTTTTCATTTAATTTTCTAATGCTAGCTTTGTAAGAGGATGATTCTTTTTATAGTAATTGGCCGCTTTTATTCAAATTTACTTCGAGAAAGGAAAAAATTCTCAATTGTTTCAGAAATTTCCACACTGCAGTTTCAAATTTTTATTACAATTTTATTCATCAAATGAACGCACAGGAGGATTCGTCATCTACACTATTGAATATTCAATTAATTTCTATTACTATTATTCTCCAGTTGAAAATAATTTATATTCAATTGAAAGTGGAATTTATATTTATAGTTGATAGTATAGTTGTTTCTTTCCTCTCTGTGCATGTGCTACTCCTATTTTACAATCAGATTTGATTCTTAAAACGTCAATAATCATAATATGAATCATAGGATAAAACAGGTTTTATATTTGTTCGCAAAAATAGCTGCAAACTACAAACATAATATTTCTGATTCGAAAGTGATCTGATTCCATTCTTCATTTGATTTGCACGTGGGATAGGCGGAAACGCTTCCATTTGATCCAGTTGTATAATGATGCAAACATATTATATATCTGCAAAACAACTACGGTGCTTTATAATTTATTCATATTTGAGCGTCAATTGGAGGTTTTCCCCTGTCCTGTAAGGCAAGGCTGCCTGCTCCCTACACTGATATTTGCTAGAGAAATCTTTTCACTTGCATAATATTCCATCTGTCATCTATCAGACATAATAATATATACGAAAGCGCTAATTTGTTGTAATGTATAGTTAAGGCCATAGGTCTTTGCACTATAATTTTACACAACGTACCGATCTGTAACTGCTTTCAAAGTTGTAAAAACTGTTATAGGCTACTTGTCCTGTTTTGATTTCCAAATCAAACATCTAGTAATTACTAGTAATGTACCTACTACTGGAAGCTATTTCTTATTCTCATAGTGGGAGACACGTGTTAAACGAATTATAGTGCTTTTCAGTTCATACATTCGAAAAGGAACTGTTTTGGGCGTCAGTCTATAGATCATTTTAATAAAAAAATAATTATTATTGAGAATTGAAATGAAAAAATCTTTATTAGGCGGAGTTAGTACTTTCAAGTCTTCTCTACCACTCAACCTCGAACTTCAACTTTATTCAACTTGATTGAATAAATGTTTCTTCCTCCGGGCACAGCTTTTACATGCTGTACAGAGGCGCGTCACATTCTATATTTATCACTTTAATTTGGAGTCGGCCTGTCAGAGACTCTATGTAAATTATTATTTTCATTATAAATTGATAAAATATCGGATAATTTCAATAAATTCAGTCCTTATAAATGGAAAATTTGGCTCACCTAGACTGGAACATCTATTCCTGAGTTTGATAAGTATGGTTTAAGTATATAACGATTTCATTTGAAAATCATCCACTACACTGGAAGTTCCCCATCCACAAATATAACATACACAAGTCGTGACAGGATACAATACATGTAAGCTACTTACATAAAACAAACGAAATACAACAGCAATACATGGGAAAACTTAATTTTTTATTCGAGTTTCTTAGTGCTGTGCCTTAGTTGAAATAGTATTAATATGCTTCTGGAGTTCTATTATATGATAATAAATTTTATTCGCTATCAGTTTATGAATCAGGAATCTCGATCTTGAACATTGAATATTGAATTGTAGATTATTTCTAAAGGAAAATGTGCTAAGACAACCACTTTCTTGAATGGTAATTCACATGCAGACCATATACCATCCGAGTAAATCTTGTACATTTGATGCTTTATTCACCTTGGACACTTTCAAATTAATTTGAATATACTTCAAATTTTTGTTGAGAACAATCTTTTTGTTATCAGCATCAATAACTTAAGGCACAAGATTGTATTTTTATTGACATCACCAGCTCACTCCAAAGACTTGATGTGACAGTCATGTGTCTGTTGGTTATACATTTGTCAATTTAAAATCAATTTTAAGTCATATTGAAATTGGATCACTCATGTACAGTTACTGATCTGATGAATGTACAGCACTTTCATTTTATACTGGAAAAATGATAGTTCAATATTTCTATCATGCTTTGTAAGTCAATGCAATTTTTACCCAGCTTATTGTAAATATCAAGCGCGGATCTATTGTTTTGTATAAATCTCATTGCTTACTTCTACAGTTCAAATAAATCTTTTCAAGTTGGATTGTGCAATACATTATTGTATTTTTAATATAAAGAGAAACCGAGAAAAAAATATAAAGAGAAAACGTTTATCGTGTAAATTAAATTATGTTTTGTTATTCTATAAATTAATTGACAAAATATCTTTATTATATCGTAGTAAAAGCGTTTTCATAAGAATGTTTTAATTTATACCTTTCATTAAACTGTATCCATGTTGGAATAGAATATCAATTGAAACTTTTTTTTAATTCAAATGAGTCTTTTCAGTATTTCCAATAGGCATGATTTATTCAATAAAGAATTTTGAAAATTATTTCAAAATATTTTTATATGTACTACTTGAAGAATTATTCAATACTTTTCCGATTTGAAAAGAATTGTGAACCGAGGAGAGAATTGTGATAGTCTTAAAAGAGTTTAAATTGATTTTACAGTTTGTAAATGAGAAAAAACAAAGCATTCTTGGACGAGAATAATGTTATATCACCATAAAAAAATAGAACTGCTTAAAAGACCAAGATTTTGGTTACCACTGTATTATTATATAATCCATTATTGTAATTAATGTATAAATTCAGTATTCAGCCTTTGTATATTCTCATTTCAATTTTTAAGGTTTGATTTCAAATAAACAAACTTGTAAGAAAATTTAATTTAGTTAAATGATTCATGTATTGAATTGTGTAAGCTATAGTATTTGTACTGTACGTTGTATTTTTTTACAACCTTGAAATAAATTAGAAATTACACTATCGTAATCTTAGTTGCCTTTGAGGCTTGTCTATATATTCCGTTCTAATTAGTTTCAAGCTTCTTTGTGCAATATAAATTCAACATGATAAGGCTTTTTGTTTGCTGGTAAGCTTATTTTAGTCTATAAAAATATAAGGTGTGTTATTTTTGAATTGTACAAAATCTTAATCAATCGAATTAAAAAGATATACATAATTTTTTAACTTATGAGTAGCAAATTAATTACTCAATAATAGGTAATTATGTAACTATCGTTTTGCCTTGTTTCGTATGCATCTTCAGACTGTCTTTTCAATTGTAAATAGGTAGTTCTCTGAACGGAGGATTTTTAGTTTGAATTTTTTTTTCAATATAATTTTTAAAGTTGAAGACATTAGCTCACAAGCAAGTGCACCAACTATATAAATTATTGTAACTTCTTCTGATAAGGGCATATGGTATATTAAATCAGCTTATTCATTATAATACAAATATCAAGGGCCTTGTTGTATATGTAGAATAATAAATTTACTTTTTCGAGGCCTCTCATTCTGTTAACTTGTAAAGAGACTGATTTGCACATATTGTATCTCTGTTTGCCGTCTTCCGTACAATAATGTAGTGAATGACTTACTTGCTAGGCCTAGTTTATATTTTTTTATGCGATAAACTTTGAACATAATGTAGTTGCACAATACTCGCTGTATCGTTCTATCCATGGAATCAATAAATATGTATATTTGTGACCTTCATTGTCATAGGTAAGCTACACGTGTATTATATATCAAATTCAAAATTTCTGTGCAACATTGGTATGATTGTGTGTGTGAGTGAGTGTGCTGGTATGAATGCTGAATGTCAGAAGTCAAACATACGATTGTATGTTCTCTGTATTGAAGCGCACGAAATGATTTTACTTCAGTATTTGCAAATCCTTGATTTTATTCATTCATTTTTTTACTTCAATCTATAGGACAGCTACCAATTGGCAAATTGAAGTTTATAACTAAGTATTTCTTGCTCAGTTGGACACCCGGGTTCAGTAAAGATCAAACTGCCAAACGTAAAAACGATTGAATTCACAGTATTGACTGATAAAACTAAAATATTCTGTAACCTACAGTTCTTTCTCGCTACATGAATAGAAGATCTTCAATTCATGAGAAAAATAATTATAAAATAGGTTCAATATGTTGTATTCCATACATAGAGTTTTTTATTTTCAACGTTAAGGGCCAAATTCAGATGTACACAAGCATCTGAACTTATAACAATCATATCAGTTTCACTAATATTCATATCAGTAGGTAATATCATATTATAAGAGAAATTCAGTGAAAATCCAAAACAGATCAATTATCTGCGCTATCCTTCCCCCATTTATAATGATACCTTGAAGGGATGTCTCAACTACGCTACCTCTCATCCATGGTTGTGGAGATCGCAATCAATCACCACCCAGATATAATAATATAATATAATTATTATATTGTGTTTTTAAAAAATCGAAAACATTATAGAAAAATACTAAGAATCTCTAAAAACTCATCAAAGTTATGAAATAAAAACTGGAGTTTTGTTGAACCAAAATAAATTATTTACTATTTCTATAATTAATATAATCCCCCATCAACTTCCATTAAGTAAACAACAATTTTTATAAAACAGCTGCCTAAAAAGCAGTTGTAAGGTCATGTCAGAGGCCCTGAAATTGATCAGTTGCGACCTGAAAACTCTGACACCAGACCTGAGCCAACCAGGTCACTAGATATTATTAAATTATAATTAACTTGAAATCCCTAAAACTAAAATCGAGCATGACAATTTAGGAAAATCTCTTACTTCTTTTTTGTCAATCAAGTCTAGATACCCTCAAGTCTGAATGTAAACAAAATACATGTGATTCAGTATTGATGTCCATCTGTATAAATGGCGGCAACTGTTTCACCATTTGTACCATTTTGGAGAAGAATAGCATAGAGCATACCTAAACTTTATTGGCAGTTGATAGAATTCACATTCCTGTTGCAGTTCTAATGAATGAGTGTTGTGTGTTGATTGATGAATGAGTACCCAAGTGTTTGAGTGTGTGAGTGAGTGAGTGAGTTTGGCGCGCGCTCAACGTACCCATGAAGCGATACAGGCCGCCGCCGCTGCTGTTAGATTAGGTTTGCGGCGACCGGCGTCTAATCAAAGTGTTGGACAGGTTTGATGATGGAGAGCGAGAAAAAGATCTTCGAGCTGATGGACGAAAAGCACCCGATGACTAAGTACTGGCTGCCGCTGACCTGGGCCACCAACATCATCAACCGCGCCCGGCAGGATGGCCACATCCTTAGCGACCACATGGTGCAGACCATTCTGCTCGAGATGTCCGACCTTCGTTGGCGGTTGGGATCGCTTATCGGCTATGACAACGTAACCGTTCCGCTCGTCTACACCCAGGTAACATGCTCCCTCAACCCCAATACATATTTCCCTCCCCCCCCCACCACACCTCATCTTGATGACCACCATCATCAACATCACCATGTTGTTCATCACTATCACCAACAACCATAGAACATCAACATGTTCATCACTATTATCAACAACCATTGAACATCAAGTTGTTGATGACCATAATAATGTAATCTGTTCTTGTTTCTTGGTTCATTGTCAGTGGCGTTTCTTTGGTTGCACCATTTGATAGGGAACCGATTTTGCTTTTCCCAATTCAAACCATAAAACGTCAACAAATTGTCGATAACAATCATCTGGCATGAAAATCATCAACACTTGCTCCTTTGTTCATTGGCAGTGCCTTTTCTTCGATCTACCCTTTTTTCTCTCCTCAATTCCAAACAATATTTGCTCCTGAAATGGAACAACTTCATCAGATATTATACATTCGCATCAATGCACTTGATAATGTTTTACACTCTTTAAATCTGCAAATCCTTGAGTTCAAATTCTTTGTGTACCACCATCAACTATTATGAAAGTCATCAACATATTTGTCCTTCATTCATTATCATTGCCTTTTTGATCCATGATTTGTGTGAGAACTGTCCCTTAATCCAATCAGCTTTCCTCTAAATGAAAATATACTAAAGTTGCATCAATTCACTGTGAGATGAAAGTATGTAGATGTCAATTTGATATTTAATTTGATTCTTCATTTATTTTCATTGCCCCTCCTCCAATCTACCGTTTTAAACAGAACGAATTTAGCTTTCCTTTGATCTAATCAATACGTTTTGTTATTTTTAAGAAACATCTTCATCAGATAATACCCTTGATGATGATGTGTTAGTGTCAAACTTCTAGATGTGTTCTCAAATTATTCCAGTTTTGCTGAAGAATGTAGAAGATGCCCATATGAAGGAGAACGTCTCACAGCGTTTTTTGGTTTCTGAACAAACTACATTTCATGTTCATTGAGGATGAATAATGAAACGGTTTTCATTATCATAACGATTGTTGGATTAAACTTTGCATAAAAAAGTCTATTTATGCTCAAAAGGTTGATTGTTTGACTAGAAAATTTCCAGTCGATCAGTTCTGGCTATTCATAACATCATCATTTCAAACCTTTATTCATACTTTGGAATCATGAGCTCTTCAATTCTCAATCCACACTGCATGGTCTATTCAACTGCGTGGTTTGCAAATACATATAAATAATTTTTCCACTTTCAGCGTAACCTGCACTGACAGTGAAGCATAACACATTCTCCACTCTTTTCTAGCCCAAATGCTGTTTCAGATTTGGATGTGATGCTCACAACTGTATGCATAGATGATTTCTATAACTGTGTAGATCATTTGCAGTTTTAATTTTTCCATTAACTGATATACCTTATTCTATAAGTTTCCGTTCACTGCATTATCTTCAATCTATATTCACTATTGATTTGCTCGCCTTATTTCTGTATTCCAATGAATGAAAATAATGTACATAGGTATACATCGATACGGTAGAGCCGTTCCAACACCTTCCAAATCGCAGGTAAGTAGGTGAACATTACCTACTTAGTTTGTGTTTTGAAATAACGTTGTTTCACATCATTGCATTTTGGTGACATTGATTTACAAATCCTTTATTATTTTTAGTGCATCTGTAGAAAACTGTTTATGTTCTTGTTTGAATTTGAGTTAGTAAATGCTAATTTTACATAAATGTTGAATTTTGAATGATTGGTGCCCTAGTATTTTATTTGAGTGTGTTATACATAGAATGTAATGGGATATCCTGTAGCTGTGGTGTAGAAGTGTATTTCCTCAACGTATTTAGAAAACTTTTGCAATAAATTATTGAAATAATATTGCATGTTTCTGCTGGAAATGTTTGCTCATGAATTTAATATGAAGTAAAAGTAGAGTAGCTGCTTCCTCTTAGAAATTGCCTCATTAGATGATGAATTGAGATTGCTTCTTGCACAAATTATGTCTTATGAATTTGAATCAATTGGTATGATTTTTTTACAGATTTTTCTTGAATGAGTGATTTGTCATTAGTGAGCATTAGATCAAACGTACCTATCATCTTTCACAGGGATGGGAGTTCATATTAAGGAGTGGTGAAAAATTTGCAAGAATTATCCATATCACAGTAGTACTGTAATTTTGAGAATTGAAATTCATTCTTGATAATAATTTATTTATGATCCAATAATTCATTTACGGAAATTTCCAAGTCCTGTTGTTGAAGAATGGAGTTTTGTTCTATGTTGGGAAAATAATATTAAGAAAATAAGAAAATGATTTCTCTTAGTGTTGATACCAGAGAAGAATTTGTATGAAGTAGTCCTAAAATCTGTGTTCCACTCCGCATCAAAAATTGAAAATCTAATGTTATTGTCTGTTACTAATATTAATTAGATACCATATTTTATTTTTTGAAAAAGCAACCAATTAATTGAGAAAAAATAAGCATGACAGTTTAAAATTTATTAATATAATGACTTAGTTAAGAATTAATTTTCACCAAAGTCCACCCTTATCAATCAGATACTGTCAAAGTCTATCAATCAGATACTGTTTACTTTCTACCACAGGATACTTCTTTCATGAATAATCAGATTGAAAAATTTATTACATCAATGTCAACTTTGGTGATCGAGCTGCTGAATTTATTTATTTATTTTTTAGAAATGCCATCTCTTCTATTAGAGGATGAAAATTAACATGTTTCAAAAATAATTCCTCACATCCGGATCTTTGTATTGTGAGTGATCTCTCGTTGTGACAGAAAACCAATTTGGAAAGTTTTGCTAATAAACTCACAAGTTGAGAATTATAAAAAACTTTTTTCATTCTCTCGTTACGTTTGAAGTAATGCAACCTTGTGTTCATGAGACTGATTGTTTTTATAGATGAGAATTTGACGTATAAAGATAGAATTGCTTTAAATCAATAATACCTACTGCACAATATCTAGTCTTTCTATTATAATACTGTACTTTACCACCTTTTTTCGATGAAATTATTGATAAGCATTATCATTGACTTTGAATATAAAATACAGTGTTTAACTGCTTACTGTTTGAATTAAGGTTTTTCATTGCAAATTAAAAATTATAGTTTTTTCATTGTTTCTTCATCACAATGTAGATGTTTAAGATCAATTCTATTTATTCTCGTGATATTAGTTTAGTGTATACCGTGTCTCAAACAGATCTTTTATGTGGGAAAAGATACTGGAGATTATGTAAAACACAGAGATTTTAGATCATGATATTGGATTGGTCACGCTTGTCCACGATTCACGAAAAAAGTGTGCATAAGCCGACAATCTCAATTCCAAAAATAGACCTCTTGGCTTTCTTGTATTTCTAAAATGTCACGCCTTGCTCTTGATCTTGGGATGAGAGCTAACTCAGTTCCGCTGGTGGTTTTTCACTGATTATTTAGCAGGAACCGATAGGCCGGCCGACGAAGCCGTGACATTGCCAGTGTTTTTCGCTGCTCCCCGTGTTTTTCCTCTGTCAAGGTCGATTTTCAACATTCAAAACAAGGATTTTCCTCTAACTTGCACCGTAACCTTTATTTGCTTTTATTGCCCTTGAAAATAAGTGCCTACTGTCTTTGTGGCGAGTTCTCATCCGTATTTAATTATAGATGTTGGGCTGCTCGCCCTACCCATCACCCATCACTTGCACACGCAGGTTATACTTAGCCTACTGCTCAACTAGCAAGCAGGCATTTGCAATTACCTTTGATTGTGCTGAAATCGAGAACTGTTTGATTGATTCAGCTCCATTTCATTTGATTTGAAACAGCGCCGTCTTATTTCAATTGGCTCTTCCAGATTATACTCTGGCCGCTACCCTGTAATAACCTTCATCAACAATAATCAAACTTTTTTGCTTTGATGTAATGGAAATCTCTCAAGAAATGCAAACACTGATTCACCATAACATATTTTTACTGTGATATAGTTACAGAAGAAACTACGTCAGCTACTTCATATCAGATTTTTTTAGGTAAATACTCATCTAAGTTATGAGTAGAAACATTTACAAAACCAGATTTTAATCTGGATTGGAACTGGACTTTGGTTTGAATTGAAATTTGATTACAACGTAATATTAGAAATTTAATTCTCCTGTTTCTAATAAAATAACCACACTTAAGTTATTGCTTGCACTAGAACATGAGTTATCATTATTTATAGTAATAATCCTTCATTTTCTACAAAAGTATAGCATAACAATGTATACAGTTGAAAAACGTCACAGATGAATTAATACAATAACAGAAAAAAGTCATAAAATAAAACACTTTAAACATTCTACAATTCATGAAATTTGCAAATTTATAATAATTTTTCTCATTTAACATGAATTCGTCTACATCATAAAAAGCCTTCTTACTTAGAAATGAAAATAGATTTGCTTTGAATTGTTTTTCCTCAACAATACCTCTCAAGTCAGCTGGAATTTTAGTAAAGAACCTTTATCCTCTGTAAGTTGATGTTTTCTCAAATACCCTGTCTACGAGTATGTCCACTACCTCCGTAAACGGAGGTTTTGGTTTGTCTCTGAACAACACATTTCAAGCTCCTATTGTTACAATTATTTTTCGATTTCGAAACAAGTTTATCCCTATGCTAGTGATTTAGTGATACTTTGTTAGATAGTGATACCGTACTCTCCTGAAATCAATCGACACTACAAACCTCACTAATGTAAAATAATGTAAAAAGATATTTAATCTTATTACGCGTCCTTCATTCTTGCACTTTGAATAGATACAAAATATCTATTTTAAACACAATAGTACAGTATAGTGAGTTTCAAATGGGAATCGTGATTTTGATTAATCTGTAAATGCTGATGATCTTATTGCAAATTCAGATTTATAGATTTTAGTTGAGATAAAGAGTGAGAACTATTATTCATTTATGTAATATATGGTACATGTTTCTGGCATTATCATCACAAAGTTGTAAGAAAACTATTGTTTATCAAACTTGTCAGATAAACAGTATCTGTTTGATGTTTTTGAATAATTTCATTGTAGATTTCCAAGTACCGTACTGAATCATATTGATAATATTTGAATAGCATTAACAGCATTGTTATTAAGAAATAAAACCCAAGTAAAGCGATCATTTTTTGTCAATAAAACATTTATTTTGTGTAAGTATCATGACTTTGTGTTGGACTCCAATCAAAAGCACAATTCTAATTCCATATTTGTTGGATCATTGCAGGTTGTTACATTGTCAGTTTACTCGTACTTTTTGGCAGCGCTAATGGGAAGACAGTTTGTTGTGCATCCTCATCCGAATGACGAGCCAGATGTCTATTTCCCATTCTTCACAATGCTTCAGGTGAATACTTTTCACTGTGTTATGCTGCTACCACAAATTAATAGTTCTTGTTTACTTACTTTTGTCTTAAGATGGCTCCATTATCAAAATGTATTAATATAGATTATAACGACTAGAGTAGGCTATTTTAGAATTATCCTATCTAAATTTCCATTGAAAAATTATAAATATTGCAAGAGCATTAGGTTCAATTTATATCACATACTTATTTTTATAAAGTTGATAATTATTCAGCCTTTGTTATTTCACATGCTACATTTCTGTTTTCTAAAATTATGTTATTTTCTTGTTTTTTAATGCAGCCTGAGAAATCGAGAAAAGGTAAATATCTTTTTATTAATTTTCAAACTTGAAAATTTCAGGAGGAATCAATTTGTTGTTAGCGCTAACATATTCAAGCGATTCTAATTCAAAGATTACTTGACCAACTTGTCTAGCAAACAGTATTACTAGTAGTTCTGTGAACAGTAGACCTCGCGCTCAGTAAGTTGAGGTGTTGTTTTGTTTTCTCAAAAATTAATAAATAATTTATTAATTTGAAATGTCTAGAAAAAATCCTAAATAAACATAGAGCTTCCTGTCCTATCGTACCGTGACGTGTCGTCCCGGAATGTGAGTGTGAGCGCTGTTATCAGGTCTGGCTGCCGTCGTTACGCCAATCCAATTAACCCATCAGAGAACATTCTGTGTTGTCGTGTGGTGAAAAATCGGTGTGTTGAAATCAACAAAATGAACTACCATAATGCTGATTTCCTACAAACTTCATTTCTCACTCTTCATGATTTTAGAAATCAATTTCTTTTCAATAATATTTGTTGCAATTTTGATCATCAGATTAAAAAATGTAAAAAAATGTCTTCTATCAATAACTTCAAACTCCAAACTAGAATCATGGCCTCAGCTTATAGAAAGACAAAGTTAGTAGACAACTGTCTACTAACGGTGATGGAAAGATACATTTTCAAGATGTTCCATGTTTTTGAACGTGTCGTATTATAGTCCACTAGGCAGCTGATTTATGATGAATAATTCTATAGTCTGATTTTTATGGTAATATTGGTGTTCGAGGAAACTCCTTTTCCTTTTGTATTAAAATGCCTTTTTGTCCTTAAAATGCAAAATTAAAAAAACCTTTTGTATACGTCGACGCGAAATTCAAAAGGAACATACCTGTAAAATTTCATGAAAATCAATTGCTGCGTTTTGCTGTAAATGCGCAACATTTAAACATAAAGAGAAATGCCAAACCGCGACTTGAATCTTGAACCTCACTTCGCTCGGTCAATTATTTTAATTCGAGTTCTGAGCTGACTCTGAATTAAGCCTCACTCTGTGATTCAATAGCATACCATAATCAAATATCATTTGTAGTCTTTGAAATGTCTATCATTTTCTGTGCGAATTTTCTGTTGAAAATAAATTTATTTTTAGCTTATACTGTTATTATTGATAGGGATTTCTTCTTTTTTCCTTTTTTTCGGTTATATGCTATTTCTTCTTTGAGATTGAAACGTAGTGGTTTCATTCATAATTTCACTGATAACAAGAAACTAACATTATTAATGTTTTTTTTTCACTTATTACAGTTTTGCTTCTACATTGGATGGTTGAAAGTAGCTGAAGTTTTGATTGGTCCTTTTGGAGAAGATGATGACGATATTGAATTGAATTGGCTGATCGATAGGCACATAAAGGTGAACTATTATTGTATTAAGTTTGAACCTTTTCAACACAAGAATATAGTTTCATCATATGCACTTCCATCAATGAATGTTATAAACTTTACTTGAGGAGTCCCATCTACATAAGCTGTAAAAAAATTTTTTTAGCGCCAAGTGTGAAACCACATTGGTGTTTTCAGAACAATATTTATACTTAATTAATTATAGTAATACTTTTAGATACTGTACTTATTTTTTAGATATATTTTGAATAGGAGGTCCACACATTATTTGAATCATAATCCTTTTAAATTCCAGTTCACAGCAAAAATGTGTAATAAATGGATAAATCAACTTATTCCCTCTTTCAATACCATAAAGTCTTGAAAAGTTATAATTGTATAATTTGTCATGATTAAAAAAAAACATTTGTAAAAACAAGTGCATAATATCATAGAGAAAAGATAGCATAAGAAGATATCCCATGGTATAGGGCGGTTGTTTCAAATTACACTGCCGATATTCTCAAGCCGATAATAGACATTAGTCGACCGTAATCGGTTTCAGTTAACAAAAATCGGCTAGAAATTTGAATCATATACTTATAGCATGGGATATCTTGTTACGCTATATTCTCTTTATGATAATATCCTAGAAATGAACTGATTACTTCTTTTATTTAATGTGATCAATGACTACCTCCGAAAAGCAATTCAATTCATTTTATTCAAAAACTTTATACATTACATAGTATGTAAAAACAAAGTAGAGACGATACATTAGTTTGTAACATTGATATGAAAAACAAGTAAAAAGTAAATGAATAACTCCATGCTTGGACGACAAGTCAGTGTGCATGGGGGAGTCTTCTGACAATCGATAAGAAAAATATAACTATACTTTAATGACACTAGATACAATAAAAAATCTAGTAACTAAAAACTTAATAATATAATAAGAAATTGAAAATTATAAGCAAAAAATAATAGGGTTCAACTAAGTGACGAACTAAAAATAATTATTAAATTAATTTGCGGCATTTAAGGTATCATACAATCAAAATATAAATAAAAAGTACAGTATCTGTGGTTGAAGGGGAAGAAAAAACTGAACAAACCCAATTATAGGTAAGGACGAACTATTAGGACGGGCTATATTACAGCTAGACATATTGGCCCATATGAATAAAACCAGAGCAAATGCTCATGAGTAAGAGCAAGGAGCATAAGTTTTTGCTCATGAGCAAAAGGTAGAAGCAAAAGCATTTGCTCATTTTTATATTAATAAGCTTTAGCTTTTACTCTTACCTTATGCTCCTGAACTCTGGAGCAAATGCTCACGTATTTTAGAGATTTTTGATCAGCTGATTCGCTTTTGTAGCCTTAGTTTGTTTTTATAGCTCACGGAAGCGCTAAATATGCAAATAGGGTGCACCGCTTGTGTTTGCGTCGTCTGCTTTGTTTTCTATTCATGAATAGAGTTTTAGGTTAGTTGAGTTTAGAATTTTGAAATAATAGCGTGAAAAAATATCATCTCTATAATAATCTTCAGCATATTTTTATAATATTAATAGCCTTCTTATAATCGTCTACACTTTCATCTTCTTAAATACCTATTTTCTATTTTGTGATGGCTATCTTTATAACAGGTAGCTATCTTTTGTACCGTATTTATTCTTTTGTAGGGATAATGGTGATATGTATCATGGTTGAATTTAAAAAGAGTTTTATAGTTCTCAACTATTGGTTGTGATCGTATCTGGTATAGTTTCCTCTTCCTCATACAAATTAGTTGAGCCATTTTACTATGAGCAAAAGGTGATAAGCTGCTCTAGACTAGACTCACCTTTTTTGAAGCATTTGCTTCAAAAGTTGAGCAAATGCTCTAGTTTATTCATACAATTTTGAGCAAAAGCTTTTACTTTTGAGCAAATGCTCAAACTATTTTTTTATGAGCATGAGCAAAAGCTGTTTAATATTCAAAACTGGAAATTCGAGGAACAACAAATGAGTAGGGTTTCTGTTATTTTTCAAAAGAAGCGTTTTAATGAGTGATCTTTATGAAACTGCAAGGGGCTGCAATACATTGGATGAGGCACCCCCCACGCCAAGATGCCATATTCGAGCAGGGACTGAACATAAGCATGATAAACGTTCCTACAGTGACCGGCACCCAGGACTTGCCCTAGCTGACCAAATGCGTAGTTCAGCTTTCGCAGCCGCTGCCTAAGGTACTGCGCATGAGCCCCCCAGCTCAGCTTATGATAGAATACAACACCCAGATACCTATACTGTTTAACTTGTTCAATAGGTGGACAGCCACAGACATCAGACAATGGATTGCCACATGAATGCAACCTGAGCTCAATTGGTCCTGGGCTGTTACGTTGGAAAACTGGGAGGCACTTAGTTTTTTTAATATTAATTGACAGGACATTGTTGTCAAACCAGTCCTTCAGCTTGACGAGATCGGTGGATGCTTGATTGAAACATTCATTCCAAGTTGAACCCACTGAGACCAGGGCAGTATCATCGGCAAAAAGAAACAACTGACCCTGTAGGTTCAACCTTGATATGTTCTTGATATAAACAAGAAAGAGTAAAGGCAAACAACAACATTCCTCAGCATATTCTGTAAAATATCTCGATAACTCCAACACATTTCAATAACACCTGGATTTGCAACGAACTATCAAAGGGGCCGAAATTCATTGCTTCATTATCAATTGAAGAAGTTATTTCAAGGCACTGAACTTCCACTATAAAATAATATTACCCTATAGAGATACTTAATATCGACTTTCTCATCTATTTCATTTTCCATGACGAAAGTAGTGTCGTGACTACATTATGGTAGTGTTGTCAAAAATAGTTCAAAAACGAATTATCGACTTTCTCCTGTAATATAGTTTTGAATCGGTCTATAATATCGGTTGTGTTTGTAGGCAGCATACATGATAGTGGACGAGATGCACGAGGAACACCCGGAGCTGCTGAAGGACCAGTACTGGGACGAGGTGGTGCCGAAGGACCTGCCCTACACGGTCGCCTCGGAGCACTACCGCCGCTACGAGCCCAAGGGCTCGGCCGAGTGCTACAAGGTCAAGGAGCAGGACGCCCTCTATGCCAACCTCATGCACTCGCGCAAGTCTGTCAACCAGGACGACGTATATGCTGATTATGTCAGTACTTTCATTACAATTGCTATTTTCTGTAATATTCTTTTGCCATAGAATTAGCTACAAATTTATTCATTTGCAATAAAAGTAATTACAAATTTATGAAATTAATATTATTAATTGCAATATGACACTACCGGCAAAGTACAACTTGTGCGCCAGCAGTGAGTTCGAACAACTATGATAAACCTACAGGTTTCTATTCTAAGATATAGACTATAAAGTAACCATCTAATCAGCATATTGCTTTGCCATCTTGTCCGTCACTAGGCAAAGCAGATAGATTTTTTCTTGTGTTTAAGACTATGTAGAAATATGATGAACTAACGAAATATTTAATCTCAATTATGAAAATTCATTATCAAATCATGGAAAAAATTTTTTGATAGAATTCATCATTATTAACAAGAATGAACATTCAATTTCAGATCAGAATCACCGGGAATCACGGCTATGTACAAAAGAAGGTGGTGGAAAACGTAATTCCTTATAAACTCAGGGTAAACAGAGGCCAGAGTCTGGTGCTTTTGGAGTTCAAGCAGTAAAATTTGTTTTTCATTGAACTTCGAATGAGTCAATCCTTTTCCAATTTGCTGTTAGTTTCAGGACAAATTGACAATTAATTAATTATCTTATCATAAAATGACACGTATTTTATTATTCCTTCTATATGTTTTCATGTACAAAAATGTAGTGTGTATTTCAGATTTGTATGTTTTATATGCATTCATAATATTTCAGTGTGGGTTTGATTTATGTAGTATGTTTTTCGTGTTTGTATGGCTGGAGTTAGACCAAACGAACATAAAGCTAGAACACAATTTTTGGAGCATGCATTTTTCGTGTCATTTTCAGACTCAAAGAAACAACTCGAAATATGAAAGGCATTATAAATACCTATAAAAAACAATTAGAAATAAGTGATCAGATCATGTCCTTAGAATGTCACAAGACCGTCTCCCATTGAATGCCCTACTCCACAAGAAAATAGGCAGAAGAAGTATTGGTAGACCGAGGAAGAGATAGACGCTGCAGCAGGCTTAAAAAGCCAAATTTATGACGACGAAGATAATGATTGTAAATTATGTTCCCAAATTTATAAACCCACTCTCTTCTCTCATGGATCCATAACTGTTAATTTATTCAATTGTTTGTTAATATTTTGTTCAGAACAAGCATTCGCTCGGGCCTTATACGCTAAGGGTCATAATTATGCACAATCCACGTTTACGTCCACAACCTAAACTACGATTATATAAATGTATGGTTCCGTTAATTACAATGTGTTTCATTCCAGGTTTGAACCAACAGCTGATATATCTCCGTTTAAACTGAAGTGGTGAATATGGTTTTAAATAAGTTAATCTTATCAAATAAACATAATTATACAAGCATAGAGTATTTATCAAGTATTTCAACCTTTATCACTGAATGAAACTATTGAAGAATTATTTCAACAAGTGTTTGTTGTGTTTGTGTGGCAGGAGAGCGTAGACACGCCGCTGGTGGAGAGGCGGAAGAACTGGTTCCAGCGTCAGATCCAGCGCGTGGGCTCGATTCGCTCGTCGTCCACCACATACTCGTCAGGTCTGTTCGGCCGGCCTCGGCACAACTCGGTCTACTCGAGTCCGGACAACGGGGGCGCCGGGCTGCCGGGCCCTGGGGGCGGCGGGGGTGGCGCACTGCCCCCCAATCACAACAACAACAACCCGGCCGCCGGTCAGCCGCCCAACCCCCACAAAATGTCCATCTACGACCGCCTCATCGGACGCAAGTCCACCCGCCAACGCACAAGATCGGGCAAGTTACTACACAAATAATCCTCAAATAATTAAAATAATAAGGTATTTTATTAGACCCATTTGTATTGTTTAATTTATGTAGAAATAACTACATAGTACCCTTTTTAAACTGTTTTATATAAACACTACTAGTTTCAGCTTTCAAAGCATTGTCAAGTGCCCTGTTTGAAAAAAATAGGAATATTGAATATTATTTTGATTAAAATAATATTCATATTCATTAAGTGCTCCAATCATTCAAAATTGTAATAAAAACACTACGTTTTTTGTCATTAAATGCAATGAATTAATAAACTCATTAGAATGAAAGTGAAATCATCCTGAATCAGTTTGAAAATATACCATGGATGGATGTAACTACTCTTAATGCCATCAATCATTGAATATAATGATTTGTATTGATTTTGGATTTCATAAAATGAAAAATCCTCAGAGTGGGAGTGAAGATTGCTTGTGATTGAATGAGCCTATTAGTGTTGGCTCATTGCAAATAAAAATTGGGTATTAAGGCGTGTTAGATCATCCCAAAGGGTAACAAGAAATATAATAATAATTATAGTAATTAATTGAATATGATAATGCAGTAACAAAAAACTATTACTTGATAATTGAATGATTGTTTTCCGATTGTGATCCCCATCAGGGCAGTATTTATGAACAATGTTTACACCAAAACTTGGCTTAGCATGACCTTTTCGCCTAGCATTATTTTCGTTCTAGAATTGCACCCCAGTGACATGTGTGTGCTGTTGTAGTTGTGTGTCATAATGCCTTTGAATAGAGTGGAAGCCAAGCACTACCCAAGTGCTTAGTTGTTGGGCAAAAATGAGTCATGTGCTTAGTCAAATTTTGATCCGTGTATGTTTTTGACATCAACGTGAGGTAATAAAAGGAATAATGATGAGATGAATAAATCTACTGTTTTAGTCGTTGGCTTCTAGAAATATTTTTAAAACGGAAGTTTGGTACGCTACTAACCAACAAGAGGTGACTACCGATTTGCACTTGATTCTGTAAAAATTATGCAGTGATGCGGTATTACTTTGACCTCAGGGCTACAATAAATTCAAATAGAAAGTGGAAATATTTATGCTTCTTTCAATTTGTAAGAACTGTCACGTTTTGTCCCGTAAACGTATTAAAACCAACCATATTCAACAAATCCCAAATCGAATTATCATGAACTCTTGTTTTTATATTTTGATAAATTTGACAGAGAAGAAAATGTATCTTATTTTGAGTGGTACTTTGTGCAGGCAAAGCGAACGGCCAGTTGCCGGTAGGAATGAAGAACCGACCACGCATCCCAACTCCTGACGTCACCAAGGAGAGCTCCGACAAAGACAAAATTACCAGCGTCGTCAACGCACCGCCCTCCTACCCCATCAACTACTCGGCCGAACTGCCAGTTGTTCAGGTAAACAAAATAGATGAAATACAACACTTATTTCTTCCAGTACGATTTATAAGGAAGCATAACAGTCGTGAAGCCAATTGACTGCTGGAATCATATCTGTATATCAAGCTTGGTGTTCCTTCTCGTAATGTGCTTTCCACCAACAAACTCATACGAAATTTTTCAAGCAGTATTTGGTTTACTAGAATTTAACACCTTTTTCCAACAACAAAAAGTCATACGAACTATTTCAAGCAGTAGCTAGTTGATTAGAATTCAATGTCTTACCTCACTATCCAGATTGTCTGTTATTTATGACTAATCATTGATTGAATGATCCTAATCGTTGCTCGATGGCGGAGATTATGAGGAATAATACTTACACTGAACTGGACACAGACACTGAAACTGTCACTGACGTGAGTGGGAATCTAGCTTTATCTTACTATCATATCATCTTAGATCCACTTCAATGAAAAGAATGAAGTTCATATGGCTTGTTATTCTCGCAGATGCACAAGCAACTTGTGTTGCTGAGATGAAATAAAATCGAATTGCTCAAAGCTTAAAAGCGTAAAAAGTAAATAAATTATGTGGAACTGACAATATCGCTTTTATTCCACCGTAATATGAAGAAATTGTACAACATTTCTGTTGATGAGTAAACTTGTGTTGTATTGTAGGTGGTGCTGTCACCAATCCAAGAGCTGGAGGGACACCAGTCGACGGTGACGTCAATCACATCGACGAGCAGTGGCACCGCGGCGCTAGCTCAGGCAGTGCTCTCACCGACATTGTCGTCGGCCGGTCTGACGGGTGTCGGTGTCGTGTCGTCGGCCGGTCTGACGGGTGTCGTGTCGGCGGCAGGCGGCGGCGTTACCACTCCAATGACGGTAGCCGTCAGTCCCGTCACGCTGACGACCGTCTCGATGAGTCAGCCGCTGCTGTCGTCGATGGGAATCGCGTCCGCCATGCCGGCCTCGTCGTCTCCGTCCATCGTGCTCACCGAGCTGCCCGCCGCATCCGAGGACGGCAGCGTCACGGGCGCCGACGACCGAAGTCGCAAGACTAGTGTCGCCTCC
This sequence comes from Nilaparvata lugens, assembly GCF_014356525.2. Lineage (NCBI taxonomy): Eukaryota > Metazoa > Arthropoda > Insecta > Hemiptera > Delphacidae > Nilaparvata > Nilaparvata lugens. The sequence continues at coordinate 45,996,928 of NC_052509.1, forward strand.
AAACGCGGAGAAGTTTATGTTTAACGACCGCCTGTTCTAGGTAATTGATTTGTGTATTATGATCATTAAGATTAGTAACGTCTTTCATGTTGAGGATTGGCCTGTCCTATCTGAATTGAATTGAGGATGATTGTTATGAGTTATGACTAGTGTTGACTTGTATTTTGAGTATAGCCTGTTCTAGGTAATTGACTTTCATGTTGATATAATTGATATTGCTTGTCCTATCTTTAATTGAATTGTATATTATTGTTATGATTAGTATTTGAGTATTTTACTTTAACTTTGAGTACATCCTGTTCTAGGTAAATTGAACTGTGTGTTGTCTGATTACTATTTGACTTCTATATGCTGAAAATCGTACGTTCTAGTTAGTTGAATTGGTTATTGTACGATGTCTACTTTATTATGTAGTGTTGACTTGTGAATTGAGGATAGCCTGTACAGGGTAAATTTCAATGTGTATTATTTGATTGTAATTGTCAGTATTTATTTGATGTTTGTAATGTAGATAATGCTTATCATATTGTTAGCCTGTTGTAAGATTGTGAAGACTAGTTGTGATTTTTGTTCTAATTCTAATCACAAAACCTTGGTGGCATTTATTGAATGTTATTGGATTGATTATAGTGCGTTGATGATGAAAACGAGTATCAATCTCATATAATATCCAATGCAGTGTTAGGCGACTTGAATTGTAATATTGTTGAATTTCTTCAGTGTAACTGACTTGATATCTGGTGTTTATTTCAAGATTTTATCGTGGATGACATTTATTGAATGCCATTGACTTGATAATCAGCTCATTATAAAGTCAATGTTGATCGCATAATATGTAATTTTAAGGACAGCTTGATAAGGTCAATTGAGAACTATGTACAGAATAAGTTTTATGACTGGTAGACTAGTGTGAATTTACACTACCTATTTTAATTATGTTGTAAAAGCCGTAAATGCCATATAATTATAATTTAACCGTATCCTGATTGGACCGATTTTTTTCGAACAATAAAAGAAGAGAAATCTCAGAGTATCTCGAAGTATGTTTAGGATTTATTAATGAGGAAGATATATGGGATGATTCTTAGTTTGAGTCAGTAAGCTAAGCATATTCTTAATTGAATAATTGATAGAAAGTTCATATTGATACTTCAGGATATTTTATCCATTTGAAGTGATCCAAAGATCAGTAAAATCGTTGTTGGGTGTGATAGAGGTTGAAAGAGATAACATTTCTTTGAGCATAGATTCAAGTTTCCTGTACAGAAAATATGAGTGTTTGGCTAGTGGTAGTTTAGAGATGGGTACTGGTATGATTCAATTGAATAATATTCCATCGTTTACAGCATTATGATGGCAGCTGGTAGGCCTACATTCCATTAATTTCAATGATTTTAATAAATTAACACGGAGTGCTGATTATATCTCAGGGACGAGACTCATCTCCAATATGAAAAGAAAATAATCTCATTCCAAAGAATTGTTTCTATGAATAACTTTCAAAAAATAATGTCCAATAAATGGAAGACTAGGTGCGTGGATTTCAAAGAAGTACATAATCATGTAATATTATTCACTGTATTTTGAGAATGAGAGTTATGGAAAATAGTATTATTCATATAAAACACTTGGAAAATCAAGTTTATGGTTTGATTAAAATGTGAATTCAGTATCGTTAGTGGTTAAAATATAAATTAGTTCTTAAACAAAATATCCACGTTTGCAAATTGATTGATTATTAGGCTATGTATGATGTGTTGAATTATTATTTCCAATTCTCCAAAAATTGTGAATTTCTCTAAACTTTCGTAGTACGAGGGCTATTTTTTCAACTTCCGATGTGGTATAAAAAAGAAACGAGTGAGAGTAATTGAATGAATTTATTATCAAAAGTTATTTACATTATTAGTTACTTCTTAACATAGTCACCATTCAGATTGAAGCATTTTTCATACCTGGGTACAAGCTTCTTAATTCCTTGTTATAACCGTCAGAATATCCTTAGAATATAGCCGTCAGTGATTTGAGATGGTTTTTCACAGCATCTTGCAGTGCATCGTCTGTTCGGAAGCTCTGCCCTCCTAGCATTTTCTTCAGTTCCGGGAAAAGGTGATAGTCGCTTGGTGCTAAGTCTGGGCTATACGCCGGATGGTCAAAAACGTCCCATTTAAACCCGTTAAGAAGACGCTTCGTCACAGCAGCACTGTGAGGACGGGCGTTGTCATGAATGAGCACCACTCCCGATGTGAGCATTCCTCTCCTTTTGTTCTACACAGTTCCTCTCCAATCACGCACTGCACTGTCACTCATAAAGCTTTCACCATATACTCGTTTCATTCTATGGTGAATTTCTGCTGTGGATAACCCTCCAGCTTGCAAAAAACGAATTACACTTCACAACTCACACTAGGCGGGAGAATCTATCATATTGACCATGTTTATGTGTCGCTAGATGAACTGGTAATGACGACAGATGGCCGAAAACGAGTGAGGTTATAGTGTGAGATGTGACTAGTCAGCTGCCGCGCATTGTTGGCCAATGCCGCTCGCATTGCCATCTAGCGGCACGATCGGGAGTTGAAAAAAAATAGCCCTCGTAATTCGGTATGCATCGATGGCTCGTCACTATATTTTCTAAGCCTGCTAGTCTTGGAAATTTAGTCTGTATTTTTCAATAAATTTCAATAATTTAGTCGTCGTATTGTTTGGAGTATGAAGAAGTAATAGTATTTTATGTGATACGCGCATTTCATGTACAGTAGATATGAATGATTTAATTAATTTTAAGTAAATTAAGAATGGGGGTTTTCAATTTGAACAGGGAGATGTACAGCATAATATTCTTATTCAAGTTTAGAATAAAGATTTGTAAAAATATCAAATTGTATTCAAACATTTGAATTGAGTATTAGTAGTGATGAAATTAATTCTTCTTGATCTTCATTGATTAATTCAATTATCAATTAAGGTAGCCGATAGAGTAGGAAAATTTCATAGGTAGCTGTTTCGAAATTTACAACTTGTGTATTTGTATACCGGTAGCCTAATTGCAATATTTATTGACCCCAGAATATGGAGATATATTTGGCAGATGGATTGAACAATGTTTTCTGATTGATGTAACTATCTTTTTGTATATAACCTTCAATGGCTAATCTGTGCCATGAAAATACCTAGTAGACATGATCAGTTCAATATTCAATAATTAAATTATAGAATTAGTATTGTCATTAATGAATTATTTAAAGCAATCCTCCGCAATTATTTTTTAAAAAATTGATGAGAAAAAAATAAAATATAATTTTGGGGCAAAATTTGTATTTGTTATAGAAATAAAATATATTACTGATCATCAAAGAAATTTTAGAAACTCAATTTTAGAGATGCTATTTGAATAAATTATCAATTTCATAGATGATAATAGTAGAGGTGGGGAGTAGAATATTGTGATATAAATTCTACATTTCAGTGTAAATATCAATATAGACTACGATTATTCTTTAGAATATTGGATTACTGTAAATATATATTTTTAGAAAAACAATTTCTATTGGTGAAATTGCAAGGTAGAATTGGTTCACTTTTCAAAGTATTTTGTGATACACAAAAAATTGGAAAATTGTCAAATATTGTATCTATTAATATATTAGTATCATTTCTGTACCCCTCATATATATGTGTTAATAATATTATATTGTTTTGAGTGCACTGTATCAAGCACAGAATTAATCAAAATATAGATTTCCATTGTTATTTAGTTGGCAATATTATTGTGTTTGGTTTATAGGTAGACGATCTACTCTTAAGAATAGCAATGTTGACTTGATGCATTATATTAAAACATTGTTTGATTAGATGATTAGATAGGCTACACTCAGAATAATCTTGATGGAATCGTTGAACAAACTATTGACAGTAATATCAGATATGGAATATATTTGTGATTCGTTTTAACTATAGTTGAGATATTCGTGATTCTTGTACTTATAGCCTACTTTTATTTCTTCCGTTACTAATTAGGTATAGCAATAAATACTTTGATTATTTTTACTCATATGAAAACATGGCTGTGTTTGTGAAGTGTCATTATTATGTAAATATTTGTTTTATTCCAATAGTATCATTTAAACTCATTTATCATACTTCCAACAATTTTAAAAGCAATGAGCGTTTAATAATGAATTTCAGGGAAGTGGAACTCACGTATGATCTGACGATAACAAATTATCAAATTTGTGATGAAAATGTTCAATTCTGAAAATATTATGACATATATTCATTGATAGTCATCAATTTTACAGTAATGCAATTCTTTTAAATCAAAGAATAATTTCTCTAGAGAAAAGTCTGACTTTTGGAATTATCTATTTCATCTATATCCTCTTATCATAAATTGAACAAATTTCATAATATCAATGTAATTGTGAACCTATAAATTCGAATAATAAAATGTGTAAATATTCAGTGTCAACGTTTTCCTTGAATTGCTAGTCTGATCAAAATGATTCAGTTTATCTTGAGTTTTTATTAAAGAAAATTGATAATTCAGTTTGAGACATTGGATCTCTTCTGCTGAGGTGCAAGATTTCAAGATTTACAAGTTTACGATTTTTAAGATGCATCTGATCAATTTTGAACAAATAGATTACAGTTCAACTTCATGTCATGAGTAAACATTCTATTTTCAGAATAATTAATCATATTGTTCTCATGAATGAGGTACTGTATGAACATAATTGCTCTTCTATATTACCAGATCAAATTTAATTTAATTATTGTCCATTTAGTTTGTCATTCTAATGGAAGGAACAGTTTAAATCGTATTAAAAAAATGATATGCATGCAGGATTGATTCCTGACAGCGAATATTTGTTCTCTCTCATGCTGTTGCGTGGATTTGAGCAGTATACTTGCGCAAATCAATGTGACTTTATAATAGTTACTGCAGAATTATATTAGAAAAAATACTTTACTATAAATTAAATTGCTGAATTCCATAGAAAAAACTTCTGTTGTGTTTTTTGAATTGTATAGAGATAATAACTACTGCGTTGATAATTAGAAATAATGGTGCTCAACTTGTATAGAATGTTGTATGAGTGTATATTTGTTATGTTAGGCAAAAATATAATAGAAAAATAAATATTCAATTTTCAATTTATTATGCGTATTCTTCTACACACGAGACTAAATATGCGTGACCTGATATCCATTCGTTTGTCTCTAGTATACCCTTTATACCAGGTATGGTATTTGAAAACCATACCAAATACGTTTAGCCTACATTAATGGCAAATAAGTAATTTACAAATTTTGGCAAGTAAGTTACGTCCAGTTGGACTTCCGGAAGTCCTTTTGGACTTCTGTTCTTGTGAACAGATTTGAAAATTTCCCCGAAAATATGTTTAATATAGGCTTTTGTGTTTTCCCAGAGAAACCAAGTCAAACCAAGTCCAAATCAAGTTCAGTAAGAACTAGGGATAGTGAGTTGGCATTGGGATGTTCATTGAAACTTACCAGAGTTTTGTCCAAAATTCAGTCTTCATTTCTTTTAAAATCTATGTTATTCTTGCATTCTCTTAGCTTTTTTCGAATGACTACAGAAAGTGTTCGAAGTCTGATCAAAGTTCAAGCTGAGGACTAGGGAGAACTCATTTCGAGTTTTTTTTAGAAATGTCTCAATTAAACGCGCAAAATTGCTAGTGATTTCTAGGTTTTACAAGCGTTTTGAGAAGAAATATTTGAACTGACTAAACAGGGAAGTAATATGGAGTGTATTTATTACTCAACGACAATTTGTAGAAGCTTCTATGAACAAATTTAAAAAAAATCTATCTCCTATAAATATATCTTAGTGCGTTTATAATATTCTATCTGAGCGTTCTCACGCCATATTTTCCCAGTAGAAAACAAGCTTCTAACAAAACAAAATTACAAAATTCTTTAGCAATCAATAAATTATCATAAGTGAGTTTGCCAGAAGCCCCAATTCTAACCAAAACAGGTTTCCAAAAATAGTTTTATTATACTCCCCAACAATATTACATTCCAACATTAAACTGTATACAACTTTGTTCAAGTTTATAGGTACTGGTTGTGTGGATTGTTTGCAATTATATTTTTATTATATGCCTAAGCAGGCAAAAATATTATCAGTACCATTAGGTGGAATTTATATAATACTGAAAATATTTTAATAAATTTTCAGTAATCGCTATTGTAGCCGCAGAAAACTCGAAAAACAAATTTCGATTTGGTGCTGGATGGCAGTGAGAGTGCTGTAATATTGTGAGCAACACATTTGAAATTTATTAGCAATCCATTAGCATTACAGTGGTCACAGTAGCTGATTATTATACTCAACATTTTTGTCTTTTTCTAGTACAGTAACGTTACCATAATAGGCTGCAACGTTGGGACCGTTAAGGAAGAATGCTGAAAGTGATCCCAAGTAAAGGGTGAAAATAAAGAAGAGGATGGGAATGCAAATGACTGTTTGAAAACTTAAAGATGACCTTCAAGGTCGCTCAAGGTTGTTTCTGAGTGGTATCTTCGGGCGGGCACAGTTCCAGTAGTACTATATACGCATTTGCTTACTATGTCAAGAAGGCCTGAGTTTGAAATTTCCAACTAAACTTTTTTAGAAGCCGGATCAGCCACTAATCAACTTCTAATGTCATATTTTCTTCATATTCTATAAGCCGAAAAAAAATGAGATGAGAGAACAGCACAATAATGATTATGAGCTACACAGTGAGTGGTCTAGTGTGTAGGGACTGAAATAGCAGAAAATTACATATAGCACATTGAAGTAACTCAATTTTGTTAATTTTTATAATCTATTATTATAAGGAAATTCAAAATATATTTCTGGTGGTTATAGATTATTATTCAGCTCTCCATGCATATGGTTGCAAAAAGTGTAACGTAAGTGTTGCATATAGTAATTCATATCCTTGAAAATGGCCCAGAAACTTTTTATAGAGAGCACCCCTAAAATTTCCCAGTTATGATCAACGGGTGTAGTCTCCACCGTGGACAGGGGTCACACATTCCCTCAATATTTATAAATTAGAAAAATGGATTATCCCCCCCCCCAGCTAAAACAAAATCAGTTTGAGTGAAAATCTTGAAAAAAAATTCATGTTTGAGTAAAAATCATAAAAATTTTAAAAATTAGTATCAAGTTTAAACTAAGCCTATGATATTATTGAATTTTGTTTAAAAAAATGTTTTGGAGCCAAAATTATACCATCCACCGTTATACAATTATGAGTAAGCCTATTCAGCGATACTACAATCTTATTACTGTATTTATTTTTGAAACAATTCAATGACTAATGAAATTCTATTACAATTCATTCTACTTTTATTTATTTAATCATGAAACATAAATTTATGGAATTTTTGAAATAATAAGTAGTCTTGTGAACACAAAAATGCTTGAATGTTAGTTTTTTAGGAAATTGTCTAAAGTCGCACCAAATTGAAGGCATATTTTAGAAATTATCCGGGGGGAGACCCCCGGACCCCTCTTCGGTGAGAGTATTCCAAAACCCCACCACCACCCTCCAATGTTTCACCCAAAGTTTAGATGCTTGCTACGACAATATTTTACAAAATATTGTAAATCCTCGCCCGAATTTTTATATGTTTATTTTTTTATACGTCACTGCCACCATATTTGAAATTCTTCAAATACTTAGGTTAATCATTGTGATTTCAACATTGAATTTCCAATGGTTCTGTCGAATTTTCTATTTATTTAAGTTTACAGACTCATTAGAAACATATTTATAGTCCAAGGATGAATGCTCAAAGTAGGTTATTGAGGGAAAAGTTTACAAGACAATTTTTGACCTCGCAGTTCTTTTTAGGGTAACTGAGGAGGTAAACATATAAAATAACTCCACCCCGCACATACACCCTGTGCTAAAGTGGTGGTGTTCTTGAAAGGTATCATTTTTTGGTTTCTCCCTATATCTCGAAAACAATGCGTCTAACGTACATGATTACTACATACAAAATTGAAGCTTACATAGTTTTCTACAATATTCATCTCACAACTTTTTCCATATCTTCCATGATTTTCAAGATACCCGCTCTTGAAGGTGTGACATTTTTGGAAAAAACACACGTTTGCCTCGAATTTTTTGCTATTCTTGCTCTCATAACTTTTTAAAAATTGATGAAAGAAATTTCTGTGCTGATTTAGAGCTAAAAGAATATTACATTCTCTTCAATTTGATGTATAAATTTCACAATCTCACGCATTTCCCTACCCGACTGTTTTGCAGCAGCTTTAGGGTTGAGTGTGAAATCTCCAGTTCTGCAACAAGTTGACAAAGGAATTTGCCAATTTGGAGTGAATGTTTTGAACACAATTTTTGACTTTACACTTTTTTGTTGATAGCAGTTGAGAGATGAACATATCCAAAGTCCCCATTACTACCCCTTGTGCTAAAGGGATGAAGGATGTGGTTTAAAAGTCACATTTTTTAATTTTTTGCTTACATGTTTAGGCTTATACCTTACTTATCATGTGAATAATGGGTTCGTTCCACCGACATGACTAATCAAACAAAAATGAAGTTTAATAAATTTCCTACAAGTTTCGTCGAGTAGAGGTTTGTGATATACCCAAAAATTTCCTAGATTGCTATGTAAATGTAAAATATTTGTCAATAAATTGTAATAACAGTTTTTCATCCATTTTTTCTATCAAGTACTCGTCTCCTGCTGCATGATCCCCTCTTCAGGACAGTTTTGAGTCTTATTCAATGATTTTGATTACGAATGAAACCGCCTTCATTAACTTCTTAAACTAAAGGCAGGAGTAACGTAACAATTTACCTCATGATTGGACCCACTCTTTTGTGTCCTCAATACCGTACATAATTAGCCAATAAGAGAACAAATAATGGGGAAGAATCATGTGGCAGCATGAAGCATGACGGTAAGGGATGAGAGGAGAGGGTGAGTTAACAAGCTGTGATTGAACAAAGACAGAGTGGTGAGAGGGTCGGTCAAGCAGCGTTACAAGAGCATAAACTGAGAGACCTCTTGACCCCCGCGACAACACAGACGTCAAGGTTGTGTGTTGATTTGTTGCCGCTACATGAACAAGTTCGCGTCACAAATAATCCAACACACAAAGCGAATCAAATGTCAACAAAAGCAGCAGCTTATTTTGTAGTGTATTTACATAAGGATAAGGATGGCACTCATGCTGTGCAGCTGTGCTGTTGTTCTGGTGGCAGACAGAGGCGATCAACATGCTAGGTTGTGGCTTGTGGCGTTTCAACATGGCAAGCAAAACTGAAGAAGAACAAGAAAAAAGAGCGCCTGAAGAAGAGGCAGCCACAGTGCTGCAGACGGGTTGACATTGAAGAGAGGGGAGGCTATATAGTGGCGGCTGCGTCCTTACCGGCTTAGTCAGATATCAGAGCTCTGCTAAACAACACTAACCTACGTTCGTTTCCTATTGAGGATTATTATTTGTTTACAAATTGTTAGCGAAAATGTGCGCTCGCGAAGTTTTCGTTTTGAGTGTGCTGCTGATCGGCTTTGCTTCTCCCTCGGCCATACCCATGTGGGAGTTCCTCAGTCGTGGCGAGAAGGTTCGTTACATTTTCACATTATTATCTTTATTTGACAGTTTAATCAATTTTGGGTTGCTCAATCCTACTATCTATTAACAGAAGATATAATAATAATTTTTCATGACCATTGACCAATACAAGTACCTAATCCAAAACAATGGTAGAATGGTAGGCCTACCTACTCATCAATTTCACATAAGAATTCCCCATATCGTAAAGGAATAAACACTGAAAAGGAAGCAGTTATATGGTTTATGAAGATGAGAAACAGAAAATATGAAACCCATTCAATAAATAACTATTAGTCTAGAAAAAATAAAATTTTTAATTCATGGATATGCTCCTGTGAAGTAAGTTTTTCTTTCATCAGCATAATATGCTTGTGAACATCAATAAATTAATGTATTTGATTCAATATCTTATTATATACTGAAGATTTAGGTTACCTGATTAGTTTTAGTTTTATATTATTGACTTTATAAAAAGAGAAAGAGAAAGAAGAGAGAGAGAGAGATACAAAATTAATAAATGTTGTGAAATTGAAAATTGAGGTGGATGATTGTAGGCTAAGTAGGTCTATTCACCTTACCTTAGTTGATACATTTGAATTATGTAGAATGATCACAGCTGTAATATACAATAATTGTTGTGCTTGCCCAACTCGAAGATTTTTACCAGAAAAGGGAAAGGAGAGGCCTATGCAATGCATGCCTGGAGACAGATACTTTCTATAAACTTGCAATTCAGGTTTTCTCACTAAGACCATGATTCAGGTGGACATTGAGCTTGGGAGACAACAACGGCAATCATTTGTTGAATTATGCCTGAAAGTTGAAAAAAGTCAAATTCATAAGAAATGGAAATGGATACTGATGTGAATGTAACATTCCATGTTATGAAATGTTCTACAGTTCATCCAAATGTAACTAGTTCATTATCAATTCATAATAAGAATATTGACATAATTGAGTTCGAAGAATGCATCAAGGATTAAGAAATAAACAATACACTTTTGGAACGAGATTTTGTTTGACTGGAAGTAAACATTATCAATGACGCGCTAATTTTCAAGGAGCTTTACTTGTTGATCAACAACTTCCAAATTTCAACTATCATCGTGACACCTGTGATATTTATCCTACAACAGTACTATACTTGATCGTTTAGTAAACACTTCCTCTTGCACCGACCATGACTTATTGAGAATTTATATGAATGTCAGCAATAAAGCTCAACTGGAGTATAATGTAAGGCCTCCTGTAAGATATCAACATCCAAAGATCTGTTTGCGGCATTTTTGTTTACCTCTGAATCATCCGCCTAAAAGCTCGCAAAACGAGAATAAATGCAAGGACTTTCTCAAACATTATTAGAGACAAAATGTTGTGCTGTAGAAGATTGAATCCAATTATAATGATCACCATCAACCCTCCACTCAATCATGATATAATAATTAATGATCAACCCTCCAATTGCACTTAGAATACAGTAGGCTATTGTACAACTTTCATTTTGTTTAGTAGGCTATTGACTGTATTGGTTTTATCAATATGACAACTTCTCAGTACGGTAATTTTCGAGAGTGCGAGGAATAACTTTTGATGTGTTTTTAAATGTGAGAACATCTCTAGCAAAAACAAGATAACACAATCTTTAAAAAACAATAGATTTTGAAATAGTTTTGTTACATCATTTTTTTTCCTAGAACTTGTTACATTGTCACCTATATTTTCTTGTCCTCTACGCAACATTACAATTCTTGGTCACTTGTTTTGAAACTATTCGAAAAGAATAACAAAAGGTCTCACAAACCAATTCATTGACATAATATCTAATGACTGTTCTCAATAGTGTGAGATCTAAATGAGTTTATGACATAATTGAAATATTTCTCATAGTTCCAATGCAGATAATTCAAATGATCTTGGAGTCAGTTATTCATTAACTGAATTGAATGAATACATGTGGATGTGTATCTGTCTTTTAAACTCTTGGAATGCTGAATTGTTAGAGTGTAATCAGTCTTTCATTTAATTTGACACATTATTACTGCTGAATGCATTCAAGCTCAACTAATTACACTGTAAACAGTTTCAGGACAATTCAATTACAATATGAATACAAAAAATACGTTTTGTTATTTCTTCCAAAATATAAAAAGGCTGTTCTATCAAGGCTGTGTACAACCTTGAAACTCAAATCGTGAAATCTTCTTATCTATATTCTATTTGAAAATGAAAGTGAAAAATTAATTTCATTTCCACCATAACAAACAAAGAAATTTCACAAACACTTTTTGGAAATTAACTTACCACTACATCAAGTATGGCTATTGTAATTGAACAAAACCAAAAAGAAACAGAACATTTTACAGAAATTAGGAAAAAACCTGCAAATGCATAAGCCTGAGCGCAGGAAAACTAAAAATAAAATAAAAAAATATCAAGAATATCTAACAAAAAAATCTGCAAGTAACTCCAACTCCAACTATTTTCATAGTGCAACATTGCTTGCAAGTTTTTACTATGTTTACTTGCTCTGTCACATTGAAGTTTGAATATACAGGTATCTCACATTTGGCATTCCTCATTTCTCATTCTACACTGTGTAGAAGCTAAAAGAATTAGTAGCTAGAACATCCTAGTTCAACTCATTCCTATGCTATCAGAGGTAATAGAATATATCATAATATTAAATTGAGTTTTATAGCTTTGGACTCCAACATTCGCATGCTACATTCTACATTATCCTGTTTGTAGTTATAAATTCTCAAATCAAGGTCTTTCTTACATTGTATTGCATTAACTTTGTGTTCTCATCTCCATGTTTTTCATTAAGAAGAGTGCTCCAAACGCTAAAAGACTAATGAATTCCGACGAAGCCAACTTGAATTCAACTCGTAATTGGATTTCTAGAATATGAATGCGAGTGAGCTAATGTAAGCGTGCCATAGACATTTTTCACCTGCAAAATTACCTCATTTACCTATTAATAGCATGCTGTTACTATAAATAGATATGCGGACACCTGGGAAACAATGGATTCATAACGAACACGTTTTTTCAGCTGTTGTTTCATTGGCTCTAGTGTTATGAGAGAGCGAGATATGGGGATGAGTTGTAAACGAATAAATTTCAAACGTGCCTGTTGTTGTCTTGAAAAAAGAGAAACTCCTTGCATTTATTGCATATTGTCTTCTCCAAGAGCTGAAAGTTTCTATATTCATTTCGAGTATCAGCCTCATTACTTTTTCTGGATAGGTGAGGAGTAAGAGGTCAGAGGGGATGAAAGAGTGTGAGAGGGAAGCTTATGAAAAAGAGATTCGCAGGTTGGAAGTGGTGATAGTTATTTTCCCAAATAATTCTGTGGACACAAAAAGACTTCGTTTTGATCACAAATCTCGACGTGATGAATCGGATTTAAGTTTTTACAAAAACTAATGCTCGAAATGATCCCACCTATAAAATAAAGATTTCGCTTTTAAGTTCTCTCTTATTCTCTCTCACTTTTTTTTCGTGCGGATAAGCAATCTGTTTTCCCCCCTTCATAATTTGATAAATCTCAGTTTCGTTTCAATCTTATTCCATGATATTTGCTTCTTATACTATCTTTCTCTTCTTTCAAAACTTATAATAAATCTAATGAAGTTTTTCAGTCGGGCTACTAGATTTGTTAATTAATAAAAAATGATTCCATAGAACCCTTTTGTTTGTAAAAACTTTTGTCTTTAAAGATAGTGGATTGGAAATGCCGAAACTAGTTTTTGTTGATTTATATAAGAAACTTTTTAAAAGCAAAAGCGTACTATGGGATTATTTTTATTAATATAATAAATTTATTTTTTTCTTGAATTTCTATTTTATTTTCAAATTCCAACACCTTTATGGTTTTCATCTACATTCAAGTTGAGGAACGTAAAAGAGAGTTATTTTCAAAAAAAAAAATCCTCAAGAACTTATCCAATACTTATCCAAGCTACCAGACTCATAAGTATACTGAGAACCAATGAATAAATAAATACTAAGCTACAATATACTCAGAGCTACCCATGCTGTGACTGTGTTGAAGAGTTAACAAACTACCAGACTCCTAGGTATACCGAAAACCAATACATAGTCAAGATAGGCGGAGTCTTGTAACAGCAAGAGAATATTAAAACATATTTATAGACAGGACTGCACCTTGTACAAATTTCACTTTCATCGTTAGGAGTATATTCTCTCTAACCGTACACATGGATGAAAGCGTGTAGAACACAGACGATGAAGAAGAAGGAAGAAGAAGAGGAAAAAGAAGAAGCCGGACTTTCTTCTCCGAATAAGGGTCAAGTCTCGTTCTCGTCGAATTTCACTTTGTTCGGAGGTTGGATATCAGCGCTGCCGCCATCGTTCAACTGAATAAACTGGTGTCATTACAGTGAGACAGTAACAGGCTGGGCTGGCTCATACTCCTGCCATTCATTCAGATAGTTCTAAGCTCTGAGAACAAAAAAGGGGAGAACAAGAATGAAATAGCTTCTAGAGTTGGTTATCGGTATACAACTTACTGGAATCTGCTAGGATTACTAGCTTGATAAAAATGATAAGAATGTTGATGGAGCTTATTGTAATCATAATATGTGGTCGATGGTATAGCATGCAGAGATTTTGATGAGGTTGGTAGATGATAAGGGAGATATTATAAGATGATGACAAGAAGAAGTTGAAGGAGAGGAAGAAGAGTAAGAAGGAAATGACGGAGTAAGATAATAAGTAGAGATTAAAAAAGATGAGATGAGACAATAAGAAATTGAAGGAGAAAGAAATTGGGACAAATAAGTGTAAATATTATGAAGTATCGAGGAAAATTGGGGATGGTAAATATGAGTTGGAGAAGGAGGAGGATGATGAGGAGGAAGAGGTGAAGGAGAAGGAGGAGGAATAAGAAGAAGAGGTGGAGGAGGAGGATGATGATGAAGAGGAGGAGGAAGATGGTGAGAAAGAGGAGGAGTAAGTAGAAAGGTGATAGGGTGAAAAGGGAAGGAGAAAAATGTGAAGGAGTTAGATGAAGAGTTAAAGGAGAAGATTTTCATCCAATAACTGATCAAAATCCCTTCAATAAGCTGTGAAATCGTCTTATCGCACTCACACTGTTCCTAATAATGAATGTTACATTCTTGAAATTAAATATTCATTATCAAATAAATATGAAAGGTTCACGCTTATACAATATTTCATAGTCAAACGCCGTTATCTGATAAAAGTCATTCATGTATTATGTTTGTCCTGTAAAATTACATGTTTCTTTTTTGAAGAGCTCTAATTATGTAGGCATTACCCACTTGATAGTCATTGCCCGCATACTTGCTAACTGCCCTTACAAGGAATCTAAAATCAATACAAGTTGTAGAAACGATAGTCCAGTCACTATATACATTGGTGCATGCAATTTATATTGTAGTTCTGATTTTTTAATATATTATTTGAGTACATAAGAGAAGTCCAGAACCAATTTCTTCATGCAAAGTTTCTTTGTGCTAGATACAGAATGGCCCAAAAACCTCGTATTTTCGGCTCATTTTCCAGTTTTCAGCTATTTCTGCCAAAACTCATAATCGGACAGAAAATGAAATTTTGAATAGAAATTGGCCATTTTTTGTATATTGGAATATGCGCTTGAGTACTCTCAACAATAAATTCGACCGAATTTGACTTATGATGCATGATTTTGGACCGCCTTGACGAGCCGAGAAGAATGAAGTGTATTACGATGAATTATGAGCATTATGTCAAAAGTTATAAGTGTTTGAAATTTTGATCCTTGAGGTGTCCTTAAGCGCGCCTCTCCACTAGGAAATACTGAAATGAAGTCCATCTAACGGGTGATTCTCATAGAACTTGATCTCATGAACTTATGTCATTGAGCGAAATGTCAACATGAGGACAATGTAGTTGTTGATGGTTGAAGCTGAAAATTAGGTGATTTTTCACAATACAAGGAGCATTGTTGTCAGGTACCTGGAAATCTATAATATGAGATAGAGCGCTCTACTCGATCCCAGATTGTAGAGCACAAAAATACGCTCAGAGGGATTTTGAATTATACATCTAAATGGTAACAATCGGAAGATATTGTTGATCAAAAACTAAAATTCATCAAAATTGATTTTTTCTTCAAATTTCACTCATTTTTGAAAAATCATAACTCAGTACTCATTAAAGATAGAGAGTTTCGAATGATCTCGTTTTATTCAGAATTTTATAATCTGAAAAAAGGCAGGAGCAAATTTTTCTGTCCGATTACGAGATTTGGCAGAAATAGCTGAAAACTGGAAAATGAGCCGAAAATACGAGGTTTTTGGGCCACTCTGTATCTAGCACAAGGAAATTTTGCATGAAGAATTTGGTTCTGGACTTCTCTTATGTAACCAAATAATATATTAAAAAATCAGAACTACAATATAAATTGCAAGCACACCCCCTTTTTTTTTGTTCATATTGATTGGACTACGAGGAGGCACAAATTTTCATTATGCAATATTGATGAGTTAGACAGAACACAACCAATAATTAACAAAAATAGACCCCGAAGAAGGAAGCTTTATTCTGATAATTATACAAACATGAGCAGGCATAGAAACAGTATTGCATTCAAGAGGAGTGAGCAGTATTGAGAACACAGAAGTTATACAGAACAACTCTGGTGCTGGTGACCTCCTTGAACAAATTCCAATTCCTGTTTTCCTTCCCGATGCTCCTCGCCATACATTTTTTTCTTTATATCTTGCCAACTATTCCTTTTCTCTCTTATCATTCGCTCTCCTGTTCTATCTTCCGTTAACATCCGTCCTCCAAGTCCATGTCACTCTGTTAAGTAACCGTTGAAAAGTAATCAGTTAGAATTGAGAGGCCTCCAACTTGCCAAGCCACCTCTATATATCAGCTGTTGTTGGATTGCTGTTTACTTTTACAAAACATAGACGTTTCCGTAAAAATGAATGACCGCACTTATTCTATTATGTAATAAATTGCATAACATTTATTCACAATCTAATCGCTTACTTTCCGTAGAACCTATATTACACCTCTCATCAGTTGGACAGATCTAATTCAATTTGTAGACATGTTCCACCAACTAACTCATTCAAACTATGCCAACAGAGCGATACGTTGATGCTTATTGATTCCAAAAGTTTTGATAAATTACGTATGCTCATTCAATCTTTGACCTAAGCAACCTCCACAGATATTCTACTACATTCTTCGTCTCTATGCTTTCCTTCCCAATATTATCGATAATCTCGATATAAATATATCTCGATATATTCTCTAATCGCCACCTTCTTGTTCACACTCAAACTTTCCACACTTGGTTTTCCATGCTCAATGAATTGTATTTTAATTTATTAGAAAATAAACAAATGGCTCTCTTCATTAAAAATGTGAATTGCTGTAACAAACTCACTGAAAACATGAAAAGATTATGATTTCCATCACTAACTTTCCACTTTGGTTGGCTCAATCTTCTCTACCTGTAATTAGGCTACTACTGAATTATATTATCCTATTAAAAGAACTGTTGAATTTGAAGGGTTGACAAAATCACTATGGCCCGGTTTCACAAAAGTTTGTTAAATTTCAATAATAAATTAATGCCACGAGAACCAATCAGTCTTTTTTGAGAAGACGGCTTCTCTGATTGGCTCTTGTGGCATTTGATCATGGTTAAAATTCAACAGGCTCTAGTGTAAACAAGGTTGAGACTTTCTATTTGTAGACATTTTCGAGTATTCACAGTAGAAGTTGTGCATCATAAACCAATAAACCTTGTTCCACAAGCTCATTTCAATCAAGATAAATGAAAGACACTCCTATAGATTGAGTATCCTACCTGAAATTTTTCATTCAAAAAGAAGCATTTCAAATAGAAATGATCAATTGACGTGTTTTTTGTTATCGTTACATTTCCCCCCGATCGCTTTTCACGGTCAATTTCCCGACTTTTCGATCGCCGCTTCTTCAGAATCATTTTCCGGTGGAAATTGTTGGCGGCTTTCATATCGGGCGAGCAGATCGATTGCTCCGGAAATGCCAGCATCTTCTTTATACCAAATACCTACCTATATTCTGTAAAATACCAATGTATTACCTGTATACAAACTGTAACGTATTGAATTTAATCGATTTCGTGTATTCCTGTGAGCATACATTGAAAAATTGAGAAAATCATCTCATAGAATTCTATACATCGTGAGCCATTGATAGACCAGCCAATGAGTCTTTCAAGGAAAAAGACATTCATCAGAATCATTACTTACTTATTGAGATATACCTACTCGTTGAAGAATTGAGATCCAATTATAAACTTCAGTCACTTTCCATCCTTGCTGCAAACTCGCATTTTCCCCAACATATCTAAATAATATACATTTAAATTCATTATCTACGAATATATTATCACTTTAAGGAGATGAATGATTACATTTTTTCAAATTAAAACACAAATATTTTCGTCTTTTAATTGAACATCTACAGTGAAACTGAGATGAATCTCACTGAGATTAAATGAAACAGCAGAGTGAATCCCTTGTTAAAATTATATTATTATTTCGCATTTCTTTGCGTATACGCTTTACTTAATAAGGACTCAAGTTCGTAGAAGTTAACCCCTTTATCAAAATCCCTTGATACAACAATTTATTCAACTCATTTTTTTAAAATATTTATTTTACTTTGAGCTTGTCACTTTTATGTGAAATTAATGAATAATTCAACTCATGTTGAGAACATGGAACAAGGAGATGAAAGTTGTCATGTTGGCAACAAGTATCAAACGATAGCTTCACGTAGGCCTACCAGCAGCCAAACTTTCTGGAAAAGTACGATTGATAACCGACAATAAAATGAGAAGAAGTCTATGTTGACATTTAATTCTTTCACCAGTAAATTGAATGTCAATCCTCAGTATTTATGGGCATTACTCTCTCAGCCATCTTCTGTTTCGGTTATTCTTGACCTCTGTCTACAACGTTCAAGGCTCTCTCAAATACGGCATGACGAACGACAGTCTCGATTCGCTCGCCTCAAGCATGCGCAATAAAACCAAAAGAAAACAGATTCGACGGAGGAAATTAGTTTTGATGGGAAAGAGGATCTGAATAATGCACTGCCGGATTTGTACGTCTCCTAGTAATCTGTAAGTCTTTTAGGTGTATGAGTTATTGGCAGTGTTTGTCTCCTAACTAGGTAAAGGCCAGCTAGTCTCAAGTGGGATGACACCTTTATGCTAATCTTCATCAACAATCAAGCCTAATTTTCCCCCCCCACTAGCCTTATAAGTGGATGCCCACTTCAGGCCTATTCGGAATACTCAATTGAAATAAGACTTGTCCCAAGTCTCCAATTGCATTCTATGGAGATTATATTCATGATCATTGATCATCTCAGACCGAAGCTACACAGTTGTCACTTAATACCTTTTAGGGGAAAGTTATCACTTTATCATCTATTTGATCTTCCAAGAGTAATAGTCATTGATATTATAATTAATATCTATTAGCTTCATTTCAATAAGTTTATAGCAATAATGACTAATTTATAATAATTTATGACTAGCAATTTATGACTAATTTATAGTTATAGAAGTAAGTATATGGAAAATGATATATCTTTAGTAGAAATTTGCGTGTGGGTCTGTTGTAAGGGTCTTTCTCAATGCTGGCATGGTACAGTATCTACTTTACTCAAGGCCCCAACAATCAAATTACAAGAGTTATTTCTTGGAAAACTCAAAGAACGCTGGTATGCTGTATGAAAATTTCCAGTTGCCACGACTTCTATAGCTTAGAACAAATTAATAAAGTTTTGCATCGTGAAAAATTATATAAGTATAAACCTATGTACTAATGCCATATAGAAGATATACCGTTAGCCATTAGATATCAAAAGATACCATTGCATTATTCGTCTCCGGTGCTATCTTATCAATCAAAAGATGAATCAGTTCTGTTGTTACCAAGTAAATTGCAGGCAAAGTTCTTCTTGACTTCAATCAGATTGTTCTTGCGATAGAATTACTTCTCATAGTATGTTTATTACTTCATAATTCCAATCACATTGGGACAGTTCATTGTTGGTACACCGCTAGCGCATGTTTAGAGCTATTGTTGAGCATCGAACCAGCTTGTAACTATTCCTTTTCCTCAATTTCCAATAGGATAATCTCCAATACAGGATTGAGTATGTTATGTACGGTACCTTATTGCCAATATGCTGTCTTCAGATAGAAGTGTCTCTTACCGGCTTGTCAAAAGAGAGGTGGTTATAGACTGGTGAAGAGAAATTTTCAATTGTGAGCCGCACCGAATATTATTACACTTGAAAGTTTAGAGCAGAGCACTCCGTCAATCAACATTTGAAATTGAATTGGAGAAGCAACATGGAGTCACGGCAGATTGTCATCCAGTTAATAACGAGGATCACGACAAACTCTATCAGTGTTTGCGCTCTGTGACAAATTGTCGCATTATAATTGGGTGTATGTCAGTAATTTGAGTAGGGAGATTCTCCTTCAATTGTCAGTATTTCTCATCAATAACATGAATGCTTCCAATTCAAGCAATGCTGACAGTTTGAAGTGAATTTCAGTCCAGTCATAGAGCCCACAGACTCACAGTAACAATGGAAATGGAGAGGCACATCAACATCAACATCAACATCATATCACTACAGGACAGCGTTGCCTACGTCTTGGTGACAGTAATAACATTTGCATTGTGATTCCATTGCCAGTGTAATTTATGTGAAAGTACAACGGTGACAAGAGAATGAAAGAAAGAAGCAGTTATAAAGAAAGTTTATTATTACTGGGGAAATGAAATGTGACGGATTTATGTCAAGAAATATGTGTTGGCCTGTGTGTGATGAAATTCGTTTATAATTGCGTAGCGGGGGATTCCCCACGCACGATGTTTGCTTGTGAATAATGAAACATTGATGATATACTAGCTAGGATCTTCAAAACAGTACCTACTTACAAATTTTCATAATATTTTATCGCTTCGTTCTTGTTGGGAAGCTCTCCAATTTCCGGTATAAAAGATGCTTCTCCTCCTGCACTAGCCTAGTCGGAAACTAAGATTTTATTAAATTTATAAAAGACTGGAAATCGAATGTATGTTCAATCAATGAAGAAGGTCAGTCAGTCAGTCAGTGAGTCTTGTTGGGAATCGCTTTTAATTTGAGAAAGATTCAACTTGTTTGTAGCTTCATGAAAAAACGAATTACCTTCCGATGAGAGGAAATAATGAGTTGAACAAGTGAAATGAATTTCCGGTAATGTGTTTGGATGCATTTATCCCATCAAAAAACATTTCCTTCGATTGAGCTGGTCGGGAAATGGCGCAGGCTTCAATATAATCCGCAAGGACAATGATGTTCAGTAATGTAAAAGCCTATAATTTTCCTCAATGTAATATTTAGAGAAATAGTGGTTCATATTATTCCACCAAATAATATATATTTCAGTTAATTATTATTTATTGCGGAATTGAATTCCGCTTCCGGTTGTTGCAGGATGTGGGCTGAATTACAAGAACCTTAAGAATATACTTTATAAAACGAGAGCCTATTAAAAAATCATTTTTCCTAGAGCACTCACACTATAGAACTATTGAAAAAAAATCATTTGAATTTGTATGATTATTAACAATTTACCATGTGGAAAGTTGAGGTTTTAGATTAATCTTTTATTTTTTCAATCAAAGAATTAGATACATTAAACAATTGAAAATTCTTAAAAATTTCAGATTTAACAGATACAAAAGGTGAGTCGAAAATAGCACAAGAGTGTTTGTTCATGAATGCGTACGAAATACGATGCTAAGAAAAACTAGATATGGTAATAGCTTAAGCTAATTTCTATTTCAAGTTTCATTTTTATATCATAGTTATATAAACACTACGGTGATATTATTTATAATGGATGTCTATTAATGCACTATTTATTTACTGTTTGCTAAACTATATTCTATTTTTATCAGAGCTTTCTAAATTTCCCATCGGCCTTCATTGATTGCATTCAATAGATTAATTAATCTGTTAGTGTGACTCTTCTGACATTAGCCACGTATGTGAAAATTGATTTACACTAGGTCAATTTGAAGCTGTCAAACCAAGTAACTTCAAAGAAATTGTGGTAGTTCTCGCTCCAAGATCAGAGAAAGAAGAAAGTTTTTGTGCGTCACGCGGATGGTCATTCTGCCGGTGAAAACGTTCGCTTAACGATAAAATAATTTGGCCGGCTAGAAAAAGCCTACGGTTTGGGAAAATCATCATCATCACCAACAACAATAACTCTCCAGACTTTGGACAATTTTCATGCTACAGATATCCGGAGTTTTACGGAGAATGCAGTTTTTTAATGGCGCTAGACTACGCTCGGTTTCCATCGTTTACGGTGTTGACTCGCGGCAAAGGGGACCATCAAACTTTAGGAAGACATTCACTCTCACATACGCACACCCACGCACACAAATTAAATTGAGCACCGTCGGTGCAAATCTTCTCATTTCTCGCATTTTTAGCATGCTTTCCCATCTTTGTTATAGCCTACAGAGTACAGGGTCACGGTCTCTGTATCTAGGCATTTGGGAGAGATATAATCAGTTACCATACTCCAGTAAAATCTTAATCATCGTTCAAAATTGATAATTATTGACGAAAGTGAAAGGCCAGAATCTCAGCCATTTCCTTAGTAATTAGTGGGGGTTACTTGATGGTGAGATTAAAGAGAGAAGAATTCATTGTCAACCCAGTAAATAGAGATATTATTCAATTCCGATAACTCATTCAAACATTTTCGTCTCTCATTCCCTTTTTTGAATCTGACATGAATGTTGTGAACTTCACTGATTGAAACAATCTTTGATATGACAGTAATACCGTAATAATTTCATTGCCTACTGTGGCATATTGTATGCAACGAAGACTTTATTTAAGACTCGTATAACTCAGGGGCTCGAGGCTCTTGCCTATATTACAGAGATCATGAAAATTGACAGGCAAATGAGATGAGTACGCTTCCTCAAAAAATAATAATAAATGAAAATTATAATGTAACAAATTCTTACCAACTAGTTCAAAAAATCAAGGGAATAACTATTCCAAAGTCACGCAATTTTTCTATCATTTGATGTAGTCAACATGTATACTTCTATCCCAACTAATGAAACTATTAACATTTTAAAGCAAAACTTGATTGAAAATGATGTGAACAGTAATGAAATAGATGATTTAATAGCATTAGCAAAAACATGCATAGATCAAAATTATTTCACTTTCAATGACAAAATTTTTAAGCAAAAGGAAGGTTTAGCTATGGGATCACCATTATCAGGATACCTTGCTAACATATATATATGAACAATTTGGAAAAGTCTAAAATTATGAATGATAATAATAATCCTTTGAGAGAAAATATCATTTATTGGTATTTATAATATTTATTGTTGATGATATAATATGCTTATACAATAATAATAATGATGAAACATATGAAGATTTAGAAAAAGATTTAAACTCAATTTCACCTTCTATAAAATTTACTATGGAAGTTCAAAAAGAGAAAATAAATTTTTTAGACTTGGAAATAAGTAAGAGAAATGAGAAACATAATTTTAATATCTTCAGAAACCCACGCATACAAATACTCTTATTCCAAAAGACTCTAACCATCCATGGCAGCAAAAAACAGCAGCATTCAGATCAATGATTTATAGATTGATAAATATTCCTATGTCAAAAGAAAATTATGAAAAAGAAGTGAAAATTATAAAACATTTTGCAGTAACAAATGGATATGATACCAAATTTATTGATAAGATGATATATAAGCAAAAATATAAACAAACTAATCCACAAAATGATAGAAATTCAGAAAATAAGGAATATATTTGTGTTCCATACAACACTATTCTCAATAAGGCAATTAGGAAGACATTTGCAAAACAATTTTATTTAGGATACAAAACAACAAATAATGTTTTTAATTTAATAAAGAAGATTTCTAATAAAAAAATACAACAAGAACAATTTAAAAAATCAGGCGTTTATAAGCTGGAATGTAGTAATTGTGAAAAATTTTACATTGGTCAAACACGTAGATGTTTTCAAAAAAGGTTCAATGAACATATTCAGGCTTTAAATTCAAAAAATACTACTCAAAAATCAGCGTTTGCTGAACATTTAATTGAGAATAATCATAATTATATCAATAAAAATTCTAATATGAAAATATTAAGTATTGGTAATGAAAGTAATAAATTGAATGTAAAAGAAGAATTTTATATCTATAAAACTGCAAAATTGAATAGGGAATAATTTAATAAATATAATCCAATTTGACTTAAATAATCCTATTTTTGATAAAATTAAAATGAATAAATAAAATTAAAATTTTAAATATAAATTTAAATTTAATAACTTTTACCATAAATAATTAGTCATATGAATTTAAACATTATGTCAGTTTTATATCAATTAGTAAACAGTTATTGAATTTTATTTATTTATTTTAGAACCTGAAGATGGTTTTAGAACCGAAACTAGTTGTTCAACTATTTTAAGTTTTTTAATAAATAAAGGGTGCTACAAGTTTTATTTTGTTTTATTAATTTAAAAGCAGCCCATTTCAATAAGTGTTTTATTTCAACATAATATAGTATATTAGTTAAGTCGTTCATTGAATTGACAGTGGTGTAACATCAATGAGTAATTATAAGAAAGAACCAAAAACCAAAATATTAGTTTGAAGAAGAGTAGAAATAAATTGGAAAAAACAAAAGAAGAAAGATCATATACATTCTTATCAATCAATGAAATAAATTGAAAAAACGATTGCTGTATCATTCAATGTTTTTGATGACCTATAACATAGTAAAAGAAGCCTTTGGTATTATTTTTTTATTGTATAATCCATCAAAAACTTATCATTCTTATGCTATCTTTTCTCTATGATAATACTTTGTTGCAATTTTACAAATCGAGCTTTTTAGAAGACATTGAATTACAACACGATATTACAGTTTGACAGATAACAAGTAGGCTAAGAACTGTTACTGGCTAAGCCTGACAATTGGCATGATTAATGTTTGTTGAATCTTCTTTGAAGAGAAATTTAATACAACTTGGCCTCAACATAGTTTTGTCTTTGTTGCAGTAGTATCCTTGCATGCCCTCCAGCAGTAGCACTCAGACTCCAATGTTCTCTTTTGTTACAAGGATTAGCTCTTTCTCCCATCCTCTATTTCAGGCCTTATCAAAGACGGGTAGATGAACTCGTATGTTGGAAGTTTGTTAATTACATTTTTGCTGTAATCCATTCACAATCGAATCTAACAAACCGTCGCAGATCATTAAATAAGCATTAACGGCAAATTCGTCGTGAACCCGGGAAGGCTGACTATCTGACTTGACTTTATCTAATCGTACATCAGAATTGGGCATTGACCAAGTTTACTAAGGGTAAAGGTCACAATAGATACTTGCCGTAGAGTACTACGAGAAATACTAATGCAAATTGATATGAACTATCACCTATACTTATAATAATGAGTTCTGTGGGTCATGACATTTGGCATTTATATTCCAGTTGTTTGCTTATCGAAAGTATACTCAGTGAACTTGAGCGCCATGACAGAAAATGGAGAGAGAGTGAAAACATTATGATACTATTATAAAAACATGATCGAAAAAATATGTATGACAGTGGCTGCCGGTATATAGAATAGGTAAAGTTAATAAACAAGTACTCATCAACTCTGCACTTGAATTATTTTATAATTATTTAAAATTGCAGATTGATTTATCAATCACTTCCAGCTATGGGAAAATATGCAAATAGAGAAATGTCCTTAGAATAGTCTAGCTATCGATACTCGTTGCCGCTGTTGATTCTGCTGTTCTTAATTTTCGCGTCTGAGACATTGAGATCAAGTCGCATTCAAAGTGAGCCTACACTTTTCAAATGTGAAATGATATCAGACGAGGAAATTCATACAATAGAAAATCATGTTAAATATTATTCAATCGAAGTGAGCCCATACTTAAAATGTGACTTGATCTCGAGCGAGCAAATTCATACATCATAAAATCAAGTTAAATATTATTCAATCAAACTGAGCCCACACTAAAAAATAATGTGAATTTTTCTCAGACGAGAAAATACATATAGCAGAGAATCAACTTAAATATTATTCAATCAGCTCTCAATTTTTTAAAAGTTCGAGCTTGCTGTTTGATCTTACGACAAAGGTAACGATACAGAAACGTACTGAAACACATAATGAGAGCATTTTGTAAGAAAGACACGTGTTGTGTAATTTTACAAAGGCATTGCCCAAAGTTGACACTTGGCACCCGCATATGTTGGACAGCAGCCTGTTAATTTGTAATAGCAGTTCAAAAGTCACGTGACCGACAGAATGGATGTCACGTGGCCTCCAAATTATATTGAAGTTTGAAAGGGCGTAGATCGTCCTTGACCGATTGATTGATTGATCAATTGATGAGGACATTTTCAAATTCTCAATCACTCTTTAGTAGGCTAGAGCAGATAAGTATTGCAAGGTGTTGAATTACTACTCCAGTTCAAATAGTTCACTTGATATCTTGGGAATTCACTGTAATATATTTTTGAGAAATAATTTTTAAACTCATTATTGTATTGGATATTTCGACTTTTCATATTGAAGAAATATTGTATTAAGCACAATATGCCTTTTCTGTTTTGAAAGAAAATATATTATTCGTTCAAAAATAATATCTTTATTTTTGAGAAGTGATTCCTCACTGATATCAACTTATAAGATTTACGATGAGACTTAATACCTATATATATCAAATCTAATGACACTGTGTCACTGTGCCTGTGAATTTACATTACAGTGTTTCTTTATGACTATCAGTTTTATTTCCATTTTGAAAAAACGTATTTTTTTCGTAACTTGTTAAAAATTGCTACTATTTGGAAATAACTCAATTATTGCATGTAGGTACTAGAGTATAGCTAATCTAGAGTGGTGTATTACTAATGCATGCTGTATGTACGGAATGTGAAATAATATATTCTTTTTGTTCTCTCACTTTTCAACTGATAATAGTCTGGAAAAAATCGGGAAATTCCTGTATGAATAGAATCTTTTCTCAAAAAAGTGGCATCCTTCTTACGTATCCTGAAGTCTGAAAAATAATTAGTCAAGTCGAATTCAATAGTTAGATTGGTTTTATATTGAATTGCTAATTGCGAGGAACTCATGTCAAGCAGCTTATTTCATTTCATTAGTGCTATTGTTGTGATTGGGAAATCCCATGGGTAGTTGAATGATAAAATGGGCTGAGGCTGTATCCACATAAATTATACAGAGAGCTTAGGGCGTGAAGATGCTTCATGTTTATGAATGCAGTGATGTGGATGAGAGGAGGATAAGGATATTGCTCCTCCACGATCCACTATTTAAGACCTGGAGGGTATCTGAGAGACTTCTCACCCTCATCTTTGTCGGATTGGAAGTCTCCTAGCTCTTTCATTGTCTAGTGCAAGTGAGCGAGTAATCTCTTGCATCCTTAACCTTGATATTTTTAACTCAAGTTTAACTCTTTTGAACCAGGATTTGGTATGACACCACTGCATGTCGCCTAATCAACATATTCAATGAATAAAATTATCTATTGTATATGGAACATTGATTTTCAAAACAGCATCATTTATGTTTTATCATTACGATGATTTAGTCGATTATACTTTTAAGAAAAAAATTAGATCATTGCTGCTACATTGCCTTTTATTTACAACTGATTAGCCTACATCAAAGAGCGAAGCGCGGAGGCTGGTACCCACCCCATGAGAGCGAGTCAGAAAATAACATTTTAAAAATGCACTTTTTTGTTGGATATTTTTGTTACCGCGGTACCGTACTGATCACCTGTATATCTTATCACTTGTTTATCAGGCTGCTGATGGTAAATTTTCATTTACCTATCCAAATGTGTCTCAACAATATATTGATAAGTTACGCATCATCATTTATTCTACATGACTATATGTGAAGAGATCATTTTAAATGATAAATTATTTATAATGTTAAATCTTTTATAAAATAAAAGAAATTGAATCAATTCAATTACCAATTAATTTATTTATAATCTGTGTACACTGCATTCGAACACCAACAGTTCCGTGCCAGCTCTGGTACTATTATCCAATATAGTACCTACACTTTTACTTACCAATACTGTTTTAGGATATTTCCCAAATCATTAACACTACTGTATTGATTGTTCTATAGGCATAGAAACCTCAAATATAGTCTAGCTTCGATGCTCATGAAAGCACAATCTTCATGCATGAATTTGATGACTCGCAAGAACAAACAATCATCATTAGTTATGCTTCAAAAAGCAGAAGTAGAAGAAGATGTTGGCAGTGGTAACTACTTATCAGGCAAGGTATATCAAATCCACTGAATATTGTGAATATACAAAACCCTTCATCTTCACCCTTATATAATATTCTTTGTCAGATGAACTTCATCCAGACCTATATGTAGAAAACATATTAATCGATCATACAATAATAAAATCAAATCATATATTATTATAAAGCTGCAGTGTGAATTGCCACATTAGGAATGGTGGTGTTCTTTTGATCATGCACGTTCAAGTCGTGAAAGCCCAGCCACAAATCGATTTGCACTTGAAGGTCACCTCCTGAGGAAAGAGATTCTCAGAAGTAATTGGAATGAGATAATAATAGGCATACACGAGTGTAGGTGAAAAGAACAGCATGACTTCATTCAACTGTTAATGGAACTTGATACTTTCTGCATGCTACAAAGAAAATAAATCATATTGCATTCCTGGACCATTCCCTGAACATCAAGTAGGAATTCTGTCAATTATTTTCAGTCAGGACCTATTTGAAATTAGTTTAGGTGAGCTGATGTCTGTGTTAAAAGGATCGACTGCTCTAGGGTTTTTCAAGGTTAAAATCACTCAATGCTGACCTAATGCCCTGTATTTTTATATCCGTAATAACATGTCTCGCCCAATGTATCAGTTCCAACTGCTTTTTTGTTACCGTATCTGAACTTTGACAATGCATCATTGAACAACCTTGATGGATGACTTTGAACTGCCATTACCGGTAGGCTACGTATCCATCCATATAGACTAACTTACTGATTCAAGATACTGTACCCAAAAAAGATTTGTTTAGTAACATACCGGTATTCACAACCTGTAATATAAATGGAATAGTTACCAGTCGATCTTATCGAGAGTGTATAGCTGTATACAAAGCGTGTGTTGATAAGGCAATATTTGAGTTGAAAAAAATAACTTAAAAAAAAAAATATTTTAGAGATTCATTTTTCTATCTATTTTTAATTTTTCATAAGGTAACTTTGATAAATTACAGTTCAATATTTTCAACTAATTTTACTTAGCCTACCTATCTCCGTCAATCCAGATTGAGAAATTTTGTTCTCCTTTTTCTCCAATTAGGCCTACTAGCCTTAGGCTAATATTTTCGCAATATTATTCATACACGCGGCAAGTCCTATTCTTCAATTGAAGATGTGATTTCGAAGGACTGCAAATGAATTAATAAATATAACTTAAATATTGAACAAAATTAGAAACAGAATAATAAAAAATATACAGCCTATATAGATTTTTTTTAAATGTCTGGTATAAATAAAATTCAATTAATATAAAATTCGATGCCAGTCAGGGTTGCTCCTCACGTTTTATTTTGAAGCCTTTAATCCTTTAATGATTTTAGAAACAAAATAGTAATAAACTTGGACTGACGATGACAGAAGCAGTCTTTTAATATCAAGCAGTGAATGATGTTTCAAAAAGAATATAGCAATTTCTTGACAGTCTATTACCTTTACTTGACTTGAAGCAGAACTAGATTGCTGACAGGTGATGTAGTGGGCGGGGACACGGATTCTCCCTCCAGCAAGCAAGGTAGGTTAGGTTGGCAAGACAATTATCTTGAATTGAGCTTAATAATTGCAATGTGGAAGGTGTGCGAGTTGTACAATGGATGCAGAGTTCATCATCGCCTGTAAGCGGATGTACCAACCCGGAAAGTGCCCCTCTGTGTCTTATTTCGCCGGCGGGAAGCTATATGATAGTTAGGTTGGGTTAGCTGAAGATCAGCTTCATTTGTCGGGAATTATGCTCTGTAGCAGCCAACTATTTCATCTCACAAGGAAAATTCAATCTTAGATCGCGACTATGCAAGTGCACTTCACTGAGAGGAGCACACGTTTAACCTTGACTTTTAACAAGGTTTTAAACCATTTAGACTGGCAGTAACAATTATAAGAGCTCTAACATTGATTAAGTGTGTAACAAAACTTCAAACAAAAGCTTCAACATTGATTTAGTGTGTGATCAACTTCAAATTACTGTTCATAGGCATAGGCTGCTCTTCACTTTTTGCTTCGTTTTGCAAGTTGAAGGTTTATAATAACTTTTAGATATTATTCGTTGCAAATTCCATCTTCCAAAAAAATCATCTTACAGCCTGCTACTTGCTGTGAGATTAATTTATAATAGGTGCACCTTATATTCCCTACCTACGAGCCTGATCCTACATCAGGATACCATACAGAATATGTATACGTATATAGATAGGTCTAAGAAGCTGACAGATAGAAAGCAGCTGCTGGAGGTATAGGAGTTGACGAATGAATAGAAATTATAAAAAACTAAAATGAAATATCAATTTATAATTTCTTATTGACAACAAACAGCTATACTATCATCTTCAGACAGGTGGTAAATAGTTATAATTATTTCAAATCTCTAATCAAACTTGAATATGCATGGTGCACTTTAATCCTTCTATCTAGCCTACTTTATCGAAAAGGTTTCTCATATTCCAATTTTCCAGCTCACATTGATTTTTATAATGCGATTGTAATCTCGCTCATCCATTTCATATTTCTTAACTTGTAGAGTATGGTATAGTATTATTCATTGATGAATAGACTGATAGAAGGGCTTTTTTATTATACGGTATTTATTATCAATGTTATAATCAACACACTAATCTGATTTTATCTGATCTGGCTGAAGCCAACAAATTCGTATGAAATATTCCATCACTGTATTGCATCATTAGAGATAAAAGTGAACTTTTCTGTCGTTATATAATGATCTTATTAATGCCAATGGAAATTGAATACAATATTCAGTAACCTACTGAGGTAAGCTACCGTACGCATAAAGTTATGTTTTCTCAAGCACATTATTCAATCACCATACCTACATAGGATAGCTACAAAAACGAGAGGTGAGTGTGAGATTGGACTAGATAGATGCGTGATATGTTGCGTGGAAATGGCTATGGATGTTTCTAAGAAAGACACTTTAGAATGGAATGAGAAACATGATTGATAAGTAGGCTAAGTTGAGAAGCATGAATAGGACTGATGGAGATTTTAATTGCTTCAATGAGAGGTGCAAGATAATTGACAGAGGAATAATTAAAGCAGTTTTGGGCGGCGGATGGCTGTTGTTTACACCTGCATTGTATCCTATTGTCCATGAATGAGTAAATAAATAAATTTGTGAGTAAATAAATAGCTGTTCAAAAACGGCACACACTAGTGAAAACTGAACACATTCAGTAACTGTAGTGAAAACCAGTGCTGAGGGGATTCCAAAAGAAAATTTGCAAAAATGTAATATCAATATTGAAAAATCACTTGAGAACAAATAATTTGAGGCTCATTGACTTTTACTCGTTCCCTCACAGTCAATAGCCTCAAATGTATAGGCTATTATTGGGAATATTTTTGCAATTAAACGTGACAAATTATTTTAAAGAATGCTTCTGATTGGTCTCGTATTTTACCAAATTTGGAATCTAGACTTGAATTATCACCACTTCCAAATTTGATTCCATCATTGATTGCAAAGACCTTGTTCTAATTTCGAGTGATACTGGTGGAAAAAATTGCAAAAAATGGAAAGGCAGTTTCTGATGTAGATATTTTCATATATTATTATAGGCTAAGCTACTGTACCTGTTCATTCCAGATTACTAATAAGATCAATATTTTATTCAATTGAAAAAATACATAATAATGTATAATCATAACATTATAACAATCTTCAAGGGTTATTCCTTATTTTTCAGTAGGTAAAGGAAGGAAATACTTTTTAGTTTTTCTTCAAGCATTTGATTTTGTATCCTACCTATTTCTTCTATCCCTTTTTCTGTACACTTAATAAAAGTTCACTTGGAAGCTAGTATTATGAACTCAGTATCAAATTAATGAAAAAATGTTAAAAATTTATTAGAATGTTGTTGATATCTTAGAATATCGTCGAGCTTCATTTCCTCACAAAAGTGAAAATTCTGTTCCCATGCAGTCCATGAAGCTTAATTGATAATTATACTTACACCGTCAATTACTGCCCACCAAATTAAAACATTTTCATTAACTACTCAGTTCAAGAGATTTATTAAAATCCAACTTTTGAAGGAAACTAATTGCTTCAAATGAACTTCCTACTCCAATTAACTATAGCAATTACCGGTATCAACGGAACGAACTAATAAAAATATCAATCTTGTGGAGAGTATGATAATCTTCTAGTAAATTAAAATTTTCTTGCTTTCTTGCTGTTTCCATCTTTTTTAGATACCGGTTCTTTTCACTTAAATAACTTTTAATTCCTCGAAATTTCAAATCATGCTATGGCATATTCCAGAGTTATAAAAAATATTGCTCTGAAACTCACCTTGAACCAGTATTATTTCCAATCTTATACTTAATTTGGAATAGGTAATAAATTTCTCATTCCATTATAGTCTATTATTATTCTTTCCTTATTCATCTATCAGCCTAATTAAATTAAACAGCCATTTTTTTCTATGTTTTTTGATTAATTTTAAATATGTACCGGTACCGTATTTTTTCTCTAAGCGTGATGACCACATTATCAGCTTGTGCGAGATAATGGGAGCAGATCTTCTTAGTACCGTATGTAAAAAAAAGGTCATAACATCTTGTGTAAAGTCCTGCAACTCTGTCATCTTAGGCGCTTTTCTAGCAATATAATACACACTCAAACATGCAATTGTTTGTTAGAAGTGGCACAAATTTTGGGATCAATCAATTTTGTTACTTAATTTTATTATGTTTTTACTTTGATTTCAGATGAGTCACCTGTTCAACATGTTCGTGAAACAAGTGGCAAGCCACTGCGACACTTCGACAATGCCCGGTAAGTTAAAAGGAAGACATTCGGCACGCCACTTGGCCTTGCAACTTGCAACCTAACAATGCATAACGGACCAGCGACTCGTATAACATTGGTGCACTGCACACTCTTTACCCAAGTCGTCACTGCGCTGTAAAATAATAATTACTGTATAATGGCATTCCATTTAGTGAATACTGCGTCAGCCAGCAATGACTCGTGAGTTCCGCAGTCGCTAAATGGACAATTCACGACTCCCAATTAGATGTTGATTCACTTGGGTCCACTCAAGCTCTACCACAGAGATTATGGCCGGTGGCTAATCAAAATCACAGAGTGATCGTAAATCACACACAACTCACTCATTGAGGCGTTTAAATTAGAGATTTGAAGTATCTCCATGACTTTTGCAAATAATAGTACATATTTTATTGAGGAAACGTATTATCTCCAGAATGGCAGATTTGAGAATCCTCGCATTTTTTATAGGCTACTTGAACTTAATAAGGAAATTTCGGCATAGAGAATAAACTCATCAGCTCGTCTCATCTTCTTGTTTTTGTTCTTTAGCTACTCCTTCTGACTCGGTTGATATTGAGCTCCTCTAAATCTGGATGTCAATATCTTTCGTCATCGTGTATCTCATCTCTTATCACCCTTCGTGAACATTTTCCTCAAAATTCAGTTGAGTGGTGTGAACAATAATCAACTGGGGAAACCATTATTTTCCAGCATAACAAAGATGCGGTGTAAGGATAGAAGGAATCACAACAGACTCTCAAAAGATGTATACTTAATAGAAATTTAAATAGTAATAATTTAATATAATTTATATAGTAACAATTTAAATAGTAATTTCATCACTAAATAAATTGATCTATTTTATAATAAATGCTTAGATTTCATGACTACAAAAAATTATTGTTTTTTAGACTTCTTGGTGTAATTTATGCAATGATAGAAGAATATGATGGAGACCTTTGTAGGAGTCCTTAGTTATCCCCAATTGCACATCGAATGGATTTGGAATTTGAGAAAAAAATCAATTGAAATAAATTGGTAGGTACATAGGTACGTAGGCTGATTCCACCTGATCTCTTTTCTGATGAATTTTTTAAACTATTTAATTTTTCATTATCCATTGAAGAATTTTTCAAGTTATTGATGGATAGCGAGAAGATATCCCCCAAAAGAAATATGTGGAAATCCACAAACCTTCTCCTGATCTGAATGCAGTTCAGCGTTCGGTAATATATTTTATACAATAATATAATGCAAATCAGATAGGAGTTCGCCAGGGAGGCGACAAACTTATATTATGCAACATTATCATAACTCTTAACATCATCACCGACTTTTAGCAGCCTTGGTTAGTAAAAGGTAGCACACTAATATTCTATATAGATAGCCGGCGGGCATATTTCGTTACGTCTTCTTTAGACGATTGGCGGTCGGTCGGTCAGTCGCCACTAAAAAATTGCGTTACTATTCCATGTGTCGCAATGACAGCCAGAACTGGTCGCTCGCTAAGACTGGACCCGATCATCCAATCGAACAATCGTGGATTGAAAGGTTAATGACATCTTTGGCGCGTCCACATATCTAATAGGCCTCAACCTAAACGGCGACATGCAACTACTCACGGATAATCGCACTCACACACGCACATGGCATGCATTGCAATATTCATGTCGGCTGCTAAATAAGGACGAAATACATATACGGTCATTACTGAAAGTCAGTCGCGTCTCTGCCGTAATGGAATTGCGACCAGAATAATATTTCAGCTCGGCCACTGTGCAGAGAATGGCTAATCCGTCATTATTTTATTCTATTATTCGTATTCTATGAAACATTTGCGGCTGCAGATTAATCAATTGCAAAGACTGACATTCAAAAACCTATTCTGATAAAATGACAGGTTGACAAACCAATAATTTATGGGAAAGTTGAGTATTATTGATACATTGGTTTGGGTCGTATCGTCCCGGGCACTATAATTGATTAATCTTGATAAACGATGAGATGGGTAGTATTTAAAGTTGCAATAAAAACTAGGTGGTACGAGTCAGTTTACTATAAATCGACGAGAATTTTTTTTCATAATTTTTTACAACATTTAAAGGTGATAAGACATGTAGAAAGTCCGATTTTTCTCTATTTAATCTTCTTAATTGAAAATGAACATTTATACGTTCAAATATTCACACATTAATAATATTTCCAAATGGGACTTTCTCGAGTCAAAATTTAGAAACTCACTCATTTTGTAGTGAGCAGCATGGACAAAATGTTTATCATTGGGTAATTTTTGTGTATGGAACTTTTGATAATATTTAGGACTTGGGTAATAAATTCAGTAGCCTACCTAGCCATAGAAAACACGCACATCATGCAATCAGAATAACATAATTTAATCATTTCAGAGCAACTCATTTAAATCACATTTTTCAATTCTTCCATCATCCCAACCAAATCTATTTGCATCGATTAGCAATCTATCAAGTGATAGCTGTGCTATTAGTTAATCTGTGATCCAACATGATTCTCCACTGGCAAAGATGAACTTTGTACAAACGAGTCAAAGACTAAAGAGATAACATAAAGCGTGTAATAGCCGATAGAAAGCAGTAGGCCTAACTGCTGCATGGAGAAGCCGGCTACTAACAAGTGACCACTTTCTTTTCGCTCAGAAAGGGCTTCTCCCTGGTTGTTGGCATGTCGGCCTACCTGTTCAGTTATCCACAAGCTGTTAACAAGCAGCTGATCCTCCTTGCTGCAATCTCCCACATCCGACCCCACACCAAGTGAAAGTGTCACTTGCTACAAACTGGCTTAAACTACTCAAACTGATGGCGCTTAACAATCTGCACTTGCTTTGCACTGCTTCTAGAATAGCACATAATCAAGAATTTGACATTTAAATGAGGCTCCGTTGTCCTAATCACATCTAAAGATGAATTTGAGTGACCATAATAGTCTGAAGTTTAATGGGATGGATGATTATGAGAGGTGAGTTTTGGGGTGGATGAGTTCTGGGATGATGACAGATCAAAATCTAGGGATAAAATATACAGCGATAGGCTCAATCATTTCCAATTTGAAAATTTACATAATTACTAGAGGAAGCCTAGAAGCATACTAAATTTTTCCTGAAGCTGCTTAATTAATTATAAATAAAAATCTTCTCACTCAATAATAATAATAATAATAATAATAATAATAATAATAATAATAATAATACTAATAATAATAATAATAATAATAATAATAATATAATAATAATAATAATAATATTATTATTATTATTATTATTATTATTATTATATTATTATTATTATTATTATTATTGTGTATACAATTGATGAAATACACAATTTACTGCGATTCCATGATCTTTATTTCTATTAGAACTGTAGCCTACTTTTATTAAGAAATAATAATTATTATGTATAATATTGATGAAATACCGTACAATCATTCACATTTCATAAAAGTGTTTCCGCAAAATAATTTCGCGTTTTAGTTATTCACAAATAAAAGTAGCAAATCGATTATGGTATTCCAAATTTTCAGAATTTTTATCAAATAATTATAATTTTACATTACTTTCCTCAATAAAGACTTTTAAATGTCACACAAATTTACCTCACAAAAATTTTTCCAACAAGCAAACTGGAAATTGAGACTATCATAAAGTTATTAAATCTCAAAAAATTATATTTTCTTGAAAATAGTCTCTGGAATGTTATATCCTCGTTATGATCTCCGGATCGGCTATTTTTAGCTCATTTCTTGAACTTAGCTGGAAGTTGTTGGTATTTTTAGACATCATAGTTTGTTTGCGGTTGATTGAGAAATTCGTTATTTTACGAATATAAGTTTTATTCCACTTGCACCGCATGCAATTCAACTTGTTTTTGAATAGATAATATATTCCAGTTTTCTACGTTTTAGTTTCAAATAATCGTGTATAGATATGATTGAGCATCAGATCAGCATTTTGCCAGTAAACATTTTAGCATGCATTTATAAGTGAGGTTGGCGTTAGAGTTAGGATAACAATTTCTGTACCCATATAGGTGGCTTCACCTTTTCTTTTTCTCAAGTAGGCTACATTATAAGCGAGTGGAATGCCGCTTGTAGAGAATCAGGACTTTCCGTCAAAGGGTTGATCATTATAGTACCGATTTATATTAGAAAAGCCAGAAGCTTTCAAACGTAAACAAGTACATATAGCCTACTAATTTTATCTGTTGAATTTTTAAAAAAATATTTCATTTTCATGTTTTCAAGTTGAACTCCTAAATGAATTCATTTTTAATATTTCATTTAAATCGAAAAGATCACCGTATATTCAATTATTGAATTTCAATATAATGTAGAATAATCTTGAATGCATTAATGAATAAATTATTTTTGAGAATCAATCATTTACCGTACCTATTCATCTTTATTCTAAAAAAAATAAACTTGCATGATTCATTTTAATGCGGGTTTCAGATTATTGTAAAATTGTTTAGTCTATTTATTGATAAGTACGGTACGGTATTATATATCTGTTCTATAATTAGCCGGACAGATACTCGAGTTGACTAAGGCGTTGCACCCTTCAGTCTGCTAAAGCTACCTGGTCGCGGGTTCGAATCACGCCGAATCCCATAGAATGGGCATATGGACGTTTTGTTATCTCATAATTCACCATCTTACTTCCCATTACCCACGCACAAGCAAAAAGCTCATCTGGGCATCATCCGCAATAAAAAATAAAATAATAAATTACCATAAGAATTAAAAAACACAAGCTTAAGTCGGCCTTCATTATTTGAAAAAATGTACAAGGATAAAGTGTTTGGGAAAAATATGTTTTGATCAAAAGTCAATAATCAATAATAATAATATGATTCAAATAGAAAAGAAATAAATATTATGTCTCATGTGCACAACTGACATTTAATTCCCCGAAAAGTGGGTTTTATTCAAAATTGAGAAATAAACACCATAAATTGAAGAAGCTACTGAATTATTATTGCTGGAACACCTTGAATTTTACCAGAAGGTCTGTTGAACTCGTTGTACCATTTGGATGTTCCTGGAACTAGGTAAATAAATTTATTATTGATGTGAAGATGACCTTCTGCTGTAAATGCGGGTTCTCGCATCAATGAATGTAAGCAATGCGTCATAATAGAAGTGGTGGGCCTGATTAACGACTTCATAACCAGCTAAAATTATTGAAACAAGTTCTTGACATTCCATTCTATTTGGGAATTCATTGAACGTCACGTACGGTAGGTAGGCCTAGTTATGAATAACTGTTTTACACGCCAATATTATCATTCTAACAAAGTAAACAAATATAATTTATTCTCATCTCAACCTACATTGGAATAGTAGAATAGTTTGAAAAATTTTAGGGGACCTTGATAGACATATACAAATAAATAACATGAACTTCTCGAAGGTTCAAGATGAGCCTTAATCAACATATAAACAGTAACCATATAGAACTGTAATATGGGGGTCTTAGAGTTATTTGATTTGAAATATAGACATCTTACGGATTTTTATTATGAGCACCCTCTGTTATTTATTCAATAAAAAAAGATTACTATGAAGGTGCGTTTTCCATAGCTTATTCAGAGACCCTTGATAGAAATGTATGGTAACGACTTTTTGAAAGATCAAGTGGCAAATGCTATAATAGGGAAATGATTAATAGTCGCAGGCCTATTCAAATAGGTCTACAGTATTTTTATAGGCCTGATGTGATGATTGATTTACAATGTAGTTACACTTGTTTACAAAGAAGCAGTAGCACTTTTAAGACACAAATCTTCTTTTGAAAAATATGAAGAATGAGATTGTGCTATACACTGTGGGACTCCTCATCGATTTCACTTCCCTCAATACAAAGGTCAAATATGAAATGATGTTCGTTTATTTGTGGTACCGGCACTTCTAGTTTTGTTATTGAAATGGTAATGGGTAATGGCACTTGTAAGTCATCCACAATAGATCACGCTCTGTCTAAATTTGCATCTTTCTTAGATCTTCTCGACTTGAGTACATAATGCAGTAAAGTATTTCAAAGAAGGAAGAGGAAGTTGAGTGCGTGTTGTTTGTGAATACAGATAAATAGTCCCTCACTTTCTGCCAATTCATCTTGCTTGTCCTTGGTTGTAGGTGACTTTTTGAAGCGATCAAAGGTTATAAAATCGATCGATTAATCAGAATGAGTTATGTGCTAGGATTTCAAATCAACACTCATTCATCTCTCTGGGATTACCAAACTCATTATATACTGTAGGCTCCTAAGAGTAATGTGGGCTACCACTGATGATGTATTGTGTTAGGAGTGTCCTATTTACATAATACTTTGTCTGTATGTTTGTAAACCTAAACCTGGAATAAATCATATGATATGTACCTACTTAGCCAACAGTCTCATTAAAAGTTTGTATTTCGCTATTGTTGTTTCACAAGAATTAATTTATTTGAAATCTACTCAACAGTCCACACTACCCACACTACCCACCAACAGAGACCAACACCTAATAGAAAGGAACATAATTTTATTTTTCAAAATTGTTATTAATACATTTAAATCATATTGAATTAATTATTCTACTGTATTTACAGAAAAATACTTCATATATAATATATTAGATAAACATAAATTCTAATACTGTAATGTAAGGCTTATATTGTTTATTGTTTTTGAAGGGACAGATTCAAGGATACAAAGGTTCAAAGAACCCCACACGTCAACCGAAGTTTATTGTGTTCCCAAGTACGTTTGTTAGGCAAACCAATACCTGTGTCCTTTACAAGAACCAGGAGTAAGTCAGGCTTACTTTGACAACAACGTACGTGTATATATAAAACCCATAATCTTAGAACTCTCAATACCCTCCCAACCCTCTCCAAACCTTCCCACAAAAAATACAATAATATAATCAATAATACGGTAGTGTAGTAATCAATTGATCTACAGAGCTCACTAGAAAATAAATTCACCATGATTCAATTGAATAGATAGGAAAAACTCCTCATAGTAGTGAGGCGATGTACACCTTTTGTTATAGTGGACTCATCAAATTACTAAAACTATTCGAGAAACCCCTCCT
Organism: Nilaparvata lugens; assembly: GCF_014356525.2. Lineage (NCBI taxonomy): Eukaryota > Metazoa > Arthropoda > Insecta > Hemiptera > Delphacidae > Nilaparvata > Nilaparvata lugens. The sequence goes on from NC_052509.1 coordinate 46,036,924, forward strand.
GTCTTTCAGAGATAATAAGAATTAAAAGATGAAATGTTAAAAATGATTTTTGATGAACAGTGTACGTTAATAAATGCTATTTTGTACTGTACCTGTTACCTGTATTTAAAGTTTCTATAGATCTACGTTTTTGGTGACAGAGTAGAAATATTTTGATAGTGAGTCACCGTATTTCCATAGAACAGTGAATGACTTGCCCGCCTCTATTTGGCCCGCTTTCCCCAGCCAGGATTCAGCCACAGACTACTAGAGAGAGCTATTATCACTATATGGAGATCTCTTCTATTTTTAGCCGACCGTCCGATACCGGTACTGGTAATACCATCAGCATCTCCATCTCTATGACGCATTCCTGAGGCGGGCAGAGAGCCGGAGCTGTCTGCTATCCTTGCGTCACCGCATCCTCCTACTAGAATCTTCTAAGGATCTAAAGTAGTAATCAGTTCGTTACTTGTGAATGAAACGCATTTCGGTCTCGTAAAACCACTTTTGAAAGCGTCATATATGCTGAAGTTCAAGGGCATTTCAACTCATCAAATGTTTATACCTGTAATTAAATTAGATGACTGTTTAATGACTATAGAGTGTAAGTGTCCATTTGCAGTGAGCATTAAAAGACTTCACTAATACTATACAATAGCTGAACTGTTATAGAGGACTACGTATATGGGAAGCAGAATTCAAAACAAACTGCGACATTATAGACACTTTTCAAAACAAATGCGGTGTTGTTGAAAATGGGGTAGGGTGGCTAGAAAAGAAGAAATAGAATGCTGTCAAGATCAAGTTCAGGGAGAAATGAGAATAAGAAGCATGAAATAGTAAGAAATCGATAGACGAATCAAGAAATAAAAAGAGGTATATAATAAAAGAGTCAAGATGATCAAAATTGCAAGAATTATGTAACGTATCCGAGAACGATTTTAGACAATAAGATAATTTCAGATTTCAACAGGAGATTCAAGCATTTTCTCATAGAGAAGAGATAGGAAATATCGGAGTAATATTCCAAGTGCGATTTATTTTATTAGGCCTAGCCTATCTGATACATTTTGATTAATCTCAAAATTTGTATCTGTTTTATACCATTTAATGAATTACTCAGAACATTTACGGTATTTATATATTATATGTTACGTCTGAATTTCAATTCACATACACATATAGAAAATTAACATATTATATTAAATCTCAAATTCAGTTTACTATAGCATGAATGTATTGTTTCATTTCAGATTGCCAGAAGGTTCTGTTGGTTTATGGATTGACAAACTTGGCTAAGATGGAAGATGACAGCCTTGATCAAATGGACCCGTACCAGAGGGGGGCCACAGATATAAGTAAGTAACTTGAATCAGTAGAACTACTTAAATTCCAAATAAATGCTACAAATAGATGTTATCATTGTAGCTTATGCAAGCTCTTTCAATCTAAGTACCGTAGCGTATATAATAAGGATAGAAATAGACAATTTGATATTTTCTAGAATAGATAATTATAATTTATTTCAATTTTGTTAGTTCATTGTCTAGACTAGTTTACTTTCATCGAATAGTATACCTACTATTTATAATTCAATCAATTATGTCATATTAAACTGTCTTCATATTGAGATGGAATAAAATATTATTTGATCTGTTCCCAAGTTATAATTAATTCACTTTCTACTACACCATATAGTTACACTTAGCAGAGTTGGTTTTGTTTCACCCCATTTTCTTTCTTAATAATATGGGAAATCAGTTCTATGAAAATAATTGTTTATCATTATTCGGAATCAACTGAATTGAATTAAATAAAACATTAAAAAAGGAAGAGTTTTGTTAATATGAAAAAAGTAAATATCTGCCTTGAAATTATTTATGAGGAATTACAAATTTAACTTAGAATGGATTTAAAGTGTGAAAAATTATTAGAAATTGAAAGAGATTTACAAGAAATGATATCAAATCGCATTTGATTTTTCATCAACTTTTTATAATCACATTGGTCATTAATTATTGATTCTATTCTAATATTGCAGTTTGGGAGTCTATGATGAAGGGAGGCTACAAGTCATCTGGACAGGAGGAGAATGTTAAAGATGAATACGATCCATTGGGTGAGTTGAAAAATTATCACACTGTTATATTGTCTCTAAATTAATATGCTAAAAGTATAATCCTGTTCATGTTTTAATCATTGTTGAGAATAGTCCAATCTGTTTGAAAGGAATAAATTCAAATTTCTCAAAATATTTTATTCAAATTGTGACTTTACTGTATTTCAAATATCGGACCCTCTCTGATAGTTCATGTCAGGGTTTTCACTACTCCATCAGGCCTTCTAGTTGAAATCAATTGAGGCACTTTACTGTAAACGTGTAGCTTGCACCGTGTGAACACGTAGGCTACTTGAACAGGTTACAGGTTCATGTAAAAGCTTCCACATAGTTCAAGTACGATATGTAACCACCGTGACAACACGGTTACGTTAAATGCTTCTGATAACGATGGCACCTCCAATAACTATAGAAGACTGGGCGTTTATTGTAATCGTGAATACCAGGGACCCGTCTCTCGAAAGTCACAAATTTCAACGCAACAGGTGACTTTAAATTCTCTAGGGAATCTGATCACAAGCAGAATCGGCATTTTTTCGATCAAAGATTCATGATTCAACTTGTATTTCTTAAGGTCGTATTTCTCTTCACACTTAACTATGCTACGCTAAGTTGAAATACGTCCTATCTCCCAATGTTAAATCCAAGCTACGAATCTGTCTCGTTCACATCAGCGTAGCGTAGCTTTCAATATTGGAAATAGAACTGAGAAATAGAAATAGCTACGTCTTTCGAAGACGTGTTTAAAGAGACTTTTTGTGAATGTATACAATTTACTTACTTTTTAGCAATTCAAAGTCCTGATGTGAAGCTTCGTCAGCCTCTTCCACGTATATTGATTTTGGAGAAAATAAATAGAATTTTTGTTCTGTTTGGCAGAGCCACACACGAACGGCAACCAGCTGGGTTCGCAGGAGGAGGCGTCGAGCAACGTGGAGGAGTACGCGGCGCCTAACCGACACGTCATGGGTCCGATGGTCGTCCGAGTGCTGCCCGACGGTCGTCCGGTGCCCGGCGACGCCCAGCGTCCGTTGCCGGCCGACGAGGACGCCGAGGAGTTCCTTGCCATGCGCGCCAAACCCATTCCTTCCATCAGCGACATCAGCAATGCCCGACACCAGAGGATACAGCCCGCCAAAAAACTATAACCGCTCGGCCCACCAGTAAATTCTCCACCATGCAAAAGACAACCCTATCCCAACTTCCCTGTCTTCACTGAGCTAAATAAATACTGGTAGTAGATTTTTCCTCTACTGGCATTTCTTTTTTGGGCGTGTGCAGTGTGCACACAGAGAGCAGCTAACGGTTAACGGTCAGAGAAAGATCTTAAATCTATATTCTGCTAAGACCGCTGAAATTCAGAATTCCTGACCGCTCTGTACGTGTACAAACCCTTGATACTGAAATTTTTCACCTATTTTTTGTACATGAATTTTTTGTCCTTACTGCGCCAACGTAATTAAATATGAGACAGCAACCTCCCAAACCTGCTCACAGACAGGGAAAGTGCAGATGGTAAATTCAGGTAGCCAGTGTTACGTCACTTTCAAGTTTTCACCAATTTCCATTGGACAGATGTTCCATCCGGTAAATGAAAATTTGTGGAAAGTAAGGAATGGCCGTCAATAACTTTCCATCTCTAATTTTCCCCTCTACAAACAGGGTTCCAACTATTTTTTCAACAGTTTTTTATGTTCCCATATTATTATGTCCCCACCTTACTATAAACCTGCATTTAAGCTTGTTTAGCATGTCTTCACTTATTGCCTTTAGGTAGAATTAGAAGGAACTGCTACCTCCAGTTAGTTATTCAGCTCAGTGACTATGAATCCCCTCACTTAATGAATGAAAAAGACAACTTTAGCCCCTCTCCCCGACCCATAATTCCTCATCCCTTAATTTATATTAAATTATTTGTGCTGAGTGTGAATGGGAGCAAGTTTGTGTTGATGAGTTGTGTTGAAGGCCGCTGTGTTTTCTGGGCCCAACTAAATGTTACCTTTTATTTTTTTTCATTTTTGTGAAGCAAATATCTTTTAGATTTTAATAATAAAAATAATTGTTAAAATTGATCGGTACAATCAATTTAAAAATGTAAACAATTGATGTTGAGAAAGATGTAATTAATTTCTCAATTCTAGCTGGTTGTGATAAAATTAAAAATTATCAAGATCAAATGAGCAATATTAATAAATTCGAAAGAACTCAATACTTGAATTACTAGTACCTTGAATACATTCTAGTACAATGTATTCTAGATACATTGCTTAAATCCATAAAATCAATTATTATCATACAGCATTCAACTATCATGCATCCACGGCCCTTGAAATACAGCGGTTATCTAGCTGTTTAGGATAATTAGTATTATGCATGGCCACATACATTGTTACAATTGATGGATGATATTATTAAAAAATATAATTAGTGAGATTTTGATTTTAAGGCCATAATAAGCCTAATTTTTCACATCTGACTTGTAATTTTTCTGTTATGTCACTTTTAATTCGACGTAATTGTTTCGCGTGAAACATTATTTTCCAGTTAACTAAATTATTAATAATCTTGAGTAGTTTTGTTTTCTAGATGATTTTGAGGTGCTTCACATTATTTTAGGCGCTCTCTTGTCAAATTAACCTTCCTCTAAATCTTCGGGAATTATATTTATGTATTTATTCACAGCCAAAATACTCTGAAAGCTTTTGAGCTGAAAATAAATTGTTAATTAAAAAGTAATATTTGAGGAAGTATGTGGTTAAAAAGCTTTTCACAATGAAATCTAGTATTCAAAGGATGGCTGGATTAATACTTTACTTTTTAATTTATTGAAGTGATATCTTATCAATACAGATATGCATGAGTGCCTTGTGATAACTGTATGTATAGAATTAGTGTTTTGTGTTGAAAGTGTATATTATTCATTTAAGATTTACCAATATTGGATTTTGTACTGGAGTTAACAATAGATTCAATTTTAGAGTAGACTACGGTATGGTAGGCCTACAGTATTAATAATTTTGGTTTTGGATTGGATTACAAGAGTATTCTTGTAATCAAGTTCATCGAATACCGTACCGTGATTGGAAAAATTACGAAGAAATATAATTATTGTGTTTCTTGACTTCATGTATCTTTAGGGATAAATTATTCATGTCATGTGTAGCAGCCTTGTGCTTATTGGTAATGGATTATATCAATTTTATAGGATGATGAAATTTGGTGACTCAACTGAATTATAGGTGAAAATAGTTGTTTTCATGGAATGTATGCTACCCAAGCAGGGTAAATTCAGGGACACCTGTGAACAAACTAAGTACAAAATTAAGTTCTTAGAGTAGCTTACATGTTGAATATAATTCATGCATAACTTATTTTATGATCATTGATCCTTATTGTATGATCATGTCTGTATCATCAATATAATCTATTCAAAGAACATTGCAAAGTGCAAATGCAAATTCACAACAGCCAATTGGTTCATTAATTTCTATTTAATACACAATAATTGTGCAAAATTATTCAAATAATAATTATTATTAAAATAATTATTATTATTTAATTATTGTTTGAATTATTCAAACCCGTCATCCAATTATGAGTTGTAATAAAGTCAAGAAAATCAAGAGAATTCAAATCAACTCTATCCAGGATTGAAAATTCAATTTAGGATAAGAGCAATACATCAATAATGCTAATGTAAATAATGAGGTGGCTACTGGTAAAATAATCCAAAGCAAATTTGGTTTAGTCTTTTTATGAAGAATGGCATTAACCAGTGATCACAAATTTGTAGATAAAGATATTATAATCTGTATAGAATATTATTTATTATTTTGTTGATTATTGTACTATTTGCTCCATTTAGTGTTAATGCATTTATTATTTTATATTCAAAAATAAAACAAATTCAAAGGAAGTTTTGCAATGCATTATTTAATACCTTGAATACATGCATTTATAGAAGAAATAGATACCGTACCTGGGAAATTATAAGATGCAAACTTCTTATTTAGAGGAGAGACACCTCTTTTCCATAATGAGTCACTAAGGTGGCAGGATGCACTCCAGATGGCGTAGGCCTACTAACCGTGAAGCAAGTTTCTCTCTGTGAGGATACCAGTCTTACTGTTGGGAAACACTAGGCAGTTTAGTGGGTAAATACTTAGTATGGATAAAAATTCGGGAACGGAACAGTTGGTGGGTTGCCTGTTGAACCTTCCTCAATCATTTTAATTATTTTGGTTTTATATATCACTGAATAAATAAATAAATAGATAAGTCCAGAGTTGAGTGTGTGGCTAAGCCGAGGACGCACGCCAATGGACGTTTTTATAATTTCCGATTTCTCGCAGACATGGCCGGACACGAAGCTCTCTGATTGGCTATACGTATAGACAATCATCCAATCAGAGAGCTTTCTATCCTGTCGTGTCGGCGATACATCGGTAAGTGTGAAAGCGGCCATTGGCGAACGCCTCTTACATGGCTACAAGCTTGCATAGCTTAGCTTGCTAGGTTCGTATATGCATTCTGCCGTCCTTTATTTATAGAAAAAAGGCTCAAACCTCACCATATCCATCTAGCATGCATATAATCGGCGGGTGGCGTCGCCACCATAGGAGACAAGGGGGAGAGGAACACGTCCTTCCCAATATTTGTAATATCAGATTTGTCCCCCCCCAACATTTTCTCAGCCTTCCTCAATATTTGAAATATCTCATCAATATTTTATTTGATAATAATAAATTTATCCAGTTTATTTAACATTGACCGGAAAGATCGCTTCGTTTGCATTATCAATCAACGAAGTAGGCTTTGCCCACTGGACCACCAGCACAATAAGCCAGTAGACTCGCTTCGCTGACCTACATAATTTTTTTGATCTTCTTTGCTCGCTATATCCGTCATTAGGGATTTTCAGGCTCGCTTCAATTGTCTGTTGATTTGAAATTTTCGAAGTAAAAGGGATAAAAAGAATGTCGATCTACCTTGGATGGAAAAAAGGGTGTAGTTTATATTTTCGCCCCACCGAATAAATGATGACCACAGTACAAACAATTCGCATCGTGTTATCAATATGCCTACACTTTGAGTCAGCATCAATCTCAAAGGGCCTATCTCCGTTACCGTTATCTTATAACTATCCGTCACTATCCTCTCTGACAACGCAGATATTGGCTCAAGTCATGAAATGCACTATAATAACAGTCAATGTAGAAATAAAAAGTCACCGATATTATTTGAGAATATTTTAATACAGTTACATTATCAAGTTACATAATAGCTTTGACTTTGTTCTCTAAAAACTAACTAACGATAACTTATCGAACATATATAAGTTAATATTAGCAACAACTGACAGATTAACAATGAAAACAAAAATAATAGATGATATATATCATAATAGTAGACTACTAGATTCACTGAAACAAGTTAATAGTGGAAATATGAAGGTAAAACTAACTGCCCCTTTATACTCTGTCCAAATTGGGATGAGCTCTGAAGGATTAGGCCGACCCTCCTACTACTCACACACACAAGCGCAGTCTCCTTTTGTGTGTGTGTGAGTAAAGGGACGGTCTGCCTACCTGTACACTACGTAGTATACAATCATAGTATATCAATGACGCAGATAGGCCGGGCGTGTGTGCCTGCGCGTGGGGGAGCCAGGGTCGGTTAATCTTTCAGCGCTCATGGCAGTCTGGACAGAGTATAGAATCAATAATATACAAGATAGTGGAAGCATTGAGCTCCTGTGATAAAAACAACATCTCAGACCACAACCATAGAGAAAAGATAGCAGAGGATATCTTCTCTATATGCTTCAACTATGAAAATATAATGTACATGAGTGATACAATTTATAGTAAAATATGGGACAGAAGACGGGATCCATTAGCATGCATGAGAATAATTGTTTAACTGTTCATTGAGTGATTATGTACCATCTAAAAACTATAGTACTGAAAACTAATTACAGTAAAGTTAAATTTACAATATTTTTTCTATTAAAAAAAATTAAAATTGAATTAGTATAATTATGCAATTAAATGCAAGAAGCTAAACTAGGTGATGAGATGTTATACAAAAAAAAAAAAAAACATTTGATTGTGTTTGAATTCTATTATAAAAGTTATAATTTCAATAATTTATTTGATGAGTATTGTTTTTTTTATAAATGTTCGAATAACATGAAATATGATAGATAAATTGACAGCTACTCATCTATAAGAACGAAAAATAAAAGGAGAATATGGGGATTATACCTTTAAAATAAGTTTAACCACTATAGATGTGTTTGACATTTCTGTGTATGCATTATTTTATGTATTTTGGTAATTGAAATTGAAAATTATGAGGAAACGAAACAAAGAGCAAATTTATTAATAAGAGTACAGTATCTGAGCTCATGGAAATCATAAATGCAGAATTATTTGATTATTACTATTAAATTTTGATTTTTTGATAAATACTTTTAATTTTTTTGTTAAGAAAAATAAGAATAAATTAAAAAGCATTGTTAACTAAAGAAATAAGAATAAAATGAATGAACTGAATTGAAGGTTGAATAAAGAAAGATCTATCCAATACAAATAATTTTTTTATACATCTTTTAAATAATTATCAAGTTTAAAAATAGTTTTACACAGCCTGTTTTTCATGTTCCACACGTCATTATTAAAATTAGTACATAGAGCTTATTATGAAAAGCACAGAAAAGATGTTCAATTTGCAGATGAAGATATAATGAACGTGTTTAAGAGAATCACATGCAGATAGTTCTAGTATGTATAGAGCTTATTAATGAGAATTATTGAGAATTTAAAAAAACGGATCTGTAATCAAAGGTAATAGAAATACGATTTTCCCTTGCTATTGATTATTTTACAAGCATATATGTTGGGATTAAACTAACAATAAAAGAGAAGAAGTAAAAATGATACATACAAATATAATTATGAAGAATAGAATAACGGTACAGAACGAATTTCAAGAGAATTATATCTAAAGGCCTCGTGTGAGTCATTTATTTAAATATAAGATTTTTTTGGAAATAATAAACTTTTTGGGGTTTACTATAAAAGCTTTCAACTCCATGCTTTCATTTATTAGTAAAATTATGTTGAAAACATTATCATTCGACTCAACTTAATAACGGAAAGTATACAGCTTTATAAAAAATGTTCTAGCCATTGGAAGTTATAAAGTACCTTACAAATATATTTTTCCAATTTATCAGAATAATAGTATAAAATACCTTTTCAAAGTCAAATGCAACAAAAATATAACATTTAAAATTCACTTGAGTCAACAAGCTTCATGAGGACTACAAAAATATTCATGAATTGATTATCATGAGAATAACAGGAAATGTATGAAATACGTTATAAAATATATACGCTCATGAATAATCAGGAGGAATTATTAATAAGAATTGGCACTTCGTGGTTAAGGCAAACAAATGAATCAACAGGATGATCTGTTTTATTTATGAATGTAAGGAATATGGTAGAGGCGCTTTGACGATTGATTCAAAATATGAATTGATTGGTTTTGTCGATGAATAAGCCCCATATTCAAAGGTTTTCATTTCAACTCTCTATAGGCACTTCAAAACTACACTAACACTACAAAAATCGCATCTTTATTCAAACGTAGAAAGAAATTTGTACCGTACGTTAAAACAATTGATTCACATTTTGAGATAAGACTTACACTAATTGATTTGATAAATTAAAGTATCCATCCAAGAAAATCAAACAAAGTTCTAATTTCATATCAATTTTATAAATATTGCTTCAATATCATGAAAATTTACACTAATAAATAGCCCTAGTGACTTTAATACGAGTAAATTTTATCTATGATAAATTTATGTCATTAATAATCTTGTTTTTCTCATTCACTATTGTAACATATCCATATCATAATACCTACATAAACCTAGGTTAGGTTTAGGCTAGGTGAGAAGAGATCTTGAGCAATCTACTAAATTTTATAAATTTTGAAAAATACAAACCGGTTGAAGGTGAAAAGCACAATAATTAATTTTATGCGATTTATCATTAAAATTTGATAGAATGATATAATACCTATTAAAGTATAGATTTTTATTAATATAATTTTCATTTAGGTATAATACTGACTGAAATCCGGATAGTACGGACTAAAATATGATATGAGAGCAAACAAGAATTTATAACTGGAATTGACTCCTGTTTTCTCTACAGTAGTGAATTTTTCAGTAAATTTATAGAAAATCTTTTGAATGAAAAATCCATCTTGATGAGTTGAGTAATCAATCACATAGAAAACTACAATAAAGCTTTGGAGTTCTAACGACTCATCTATTTTGTATTGTCTTGTTGGAATTCATAAATGAGCAATTTTTTAATACTGTGTAAATCACATAACATTAAAGATTTTGATAAATATATTGTCAAATATTTTTGAATACATCAACTAGTACCATTTTAACCTTCTATGAACACTTTCTTAAAATAAAATAATAAAAAAGTGTTTATAAGAGGTAAATTAAAGGCTACTAGTTGATCTGTTTGAACCTCAATATTTTTAAACAATTTAACTTGCCCTAGAAGACACCGTAAGTTACATTGTCAAATTTCTTAATTTCTAGATTTAATCTCCTTAATCAAGGCTTAAATGTTCAGAAGAAGATCTTCGCTTGGATTTTAGCAGAATTCTTTACAATTCAGTAATAGAATACTGCTTTATAGAATAATTATTTCCAATTTCATAATACCATGCCATGAATATTGTTCAACATTGTCGATGAAATCAAAGGTCTAAGCAATATGAGACATGCCAACTCCTTCATTTACATTTTGTAGATTTTATTAATGATCTGAACATTTCGAGTGATTCTATCTTTAGAAAATTGGTAAGTTACTATAATTCTCTAGCAAATTTAGTTCATGAAAACTATAATATATTATACTTTATTTGTGTTGAAGCCACTCTCACTCTAATCTAACAATCACTATGCTTGAGACTATTAAAAATATGGAAAGGTATGGTTAATGCGAGAGAGATCACACTCCTATCATTCCACTGAATTGAATTTCTCAAGTAGGCTTATAATAATGTGCGGTACTGATAATAAGTTACGATATATCAACTTATGTAATGTAAAACGATTATTTGATAACAAAATTTATGTCAAAGCAACAAAAAACAACATGAATTTTAAAATGATTTTTCAACTAATAACTTTGATTTCTAAATTTAGCGTATGTTACTTTTAAACACTCAAGATTCATTCAGTAAAGAATTATGTGAGTACTTTGTTGATACAGTAATAAACATTAATATCATGTGTGTAATAATAATTCATTTAGAGGGCAATAATCAATGAATTTTTTGTAATAGAATGAGTTTTAGTTATGTTCAAATGGAATCTTAAAAATATTTAAAATATTTAGGGCTTCTCAATCTTTACAAAGCGTTTAAAATTTAGAATGGATTTTAATCATCAAAGATCACAATGTTTCTTATTCAATTACGCTACAACAAATTCGAGTACCTTGGATGAGCTTAATTTTATATTACTCTACAGTCATTTTATAATCTAGTAGGCTAATTATTTTTTATGTGAATTGGAGCGTTACTTTAGTAATGGTTTATTGAATTACAGTACAATAAATCAGAAAATTGTGTTGAGTCACACACAGTATAAAAATTTAAAGCTTGTTCATGTTTTTAAACGTGCATCAACACGTTTCCTCAAATTTTATTAACGTTATCACCCGCTATAACTATTGTTTGTTGTGAATTTGGATTTTGTAAAATGTATGTGTGAATAAATAAATAGAAATATATCCTTGGGAAGAAGAAAATAACCTAGTCATTCATGAGGCGATATCTAATTCAGATAGGTAGTAATTTTCTTCAATCTAAAGTCTGCCGAAAAATATGTTTATACAATGAAGTAGAACACTCACTTAGAACAGATTCGAAGTTCTAGAAATTAAGAGTCCAACACTATATGAGCTTAGGTTGCTAAGCTAATATCTGTGCGTAAATGCATTCTGTCGTTCTAAATGTATGGAAGAAAAAATAGATTCCATGTGATTCTATTAAAAAATAATTTTATTGTGAACCGGCCAATATTTCAATATAAGATCATTGATGAACAAACTGATAACGAGAATGCTATGCCTTGTGTGCATATGTAGGCTACTAATCAAAGTCAACAAAAATCAATCACTATCAACGGAATGTACATCTATTGCAAATTCCCAATATTCATAAAATGTGTATTTGAGTGAGTGAAAGAGAAAAGCGTATTAGGGCGAGACCATATTAAACGTTTTTTAGCCAATCGAAAAGCTTCATGCCCTGCCGACTCTGAAAATGCCTAATATGGTCTCGCAATGAATAGCATTGGATGCAATCCAGAGCAGAGGTCAACTGTTCGCGATAAACCTAAACTAGCGTTTTATGGGAGAAGCAGCTCATTTTTGTTTGGTGAAAGTGAATACATTTCAAAGGATTATAAATTATGTAAATTGAAAATAAATCTTGTAAGTTTTATTATATAATTTTAAGATACATAAACAGAATTTAACTGTGGCATAAACATGAAAACAATAATCAGAAATTGAGTAAAGAGTTTTTATGAACTATCTTTAATTAAAAATAAACAAATAAAATGCGATAGTCTAGGAGAATTATACAATTATTTTACTAATATTCGAAATGTTAATATCAGTGATAGAAATACTACGGTAGACTACTGGTCTTTATAGAACTCATAAAACAATAGATATAAATAGAAATGCGAAAAATAGTTGTGATTCTAGAAATGAAAATATAAGAAAATTTTCAAGTGAAAAGAGAGCGAATGACAGGAATGAAATGCGAGTATAAAATGAAGTAATATAAATGATTGATGAATTAAAATCCTCAAGCTAACAGATAAATCATAGGGTTAAAATGTTAAATAACAATATCCGACATAGAAACAATCTAATAGAAGGACTAACTAATATTAAAACGAATCAAGTTGCCAATTTACAAATATACAATAAAATATGTGATGCTACATTTGAAATAAATATACAAAGAAAATAATAATAATAATTGTCTAGGGAAGTTATTTTCAAATTAGATGAATATAACCTAAAAGCTCATCAGCTTGGATCAACTAGTGAAATTTGAAATAGATCTATATACTTGTATCCTATACATTATCACTGATAGTAGTATTTCTAGATTGATTAATGAACTTCAAATCGTACGATATTATTTTTGATAGAAGAAAATAATATCAGACTCTAGGCGAGATCGTAAATGTTTATTCATTAGTTACAGCAAACAAATAAGAAACAGAAATAGGACGAATGTGATTTGTAGAAATATTATGATACATCAATACAGAAAAAAGTTGAAGTAATGATCATTATTAGTTGACCTATAATTAGTTCAATTATTTTTCCTAATTATTAGAATTGAGATGAGTTATTAGAGAGGACAGGAACATAATATTACAACAATATAAAACAGACCACTCTAGCTGGGGATGGAGCAGTACAATACACATTATATCCTTAAATTTATATAATTCTAGTTTGTATTTGGCAATTTCCCACGAAGTTAGTTTCACTGCACTTTAGATCCGACACAAATCGGAATTATATATTAGAACCTATACAACCGATCGAATGGCAGCCACATCTTGAATACAAACGACATCGATTATTTATTTCATATTGATCATATAAAAATGGGTTCAAAAAGATTTTTGATGAATGAAATGAGGTATTTCATACATTTCAAGATTGAATTACGCGGTTATTGATAATGAAGAATGGCACAGATGTAATTAACTTTATGAAATATGCGAAAATTCATGAGCTCCCTGCACTTACAAATATATATTATATATAATAATATATTATATCAGATACATTGAATTACTGAGTTTGTAGCACATAAATAGTTTAGAACTAAATTAAGGTGCAATACTTGTATTATCTACTGCGAAAAGATCTTGGATCATAGTACATTTTGTATTTTTACTTCGAATTATTCGAAAGAGCTACCCGAATAGAACGTGGCGTGGCCTATACCGAAAATATAACACCTGGTTCGACGCGATCAACAGATGAGGTTTGATTGTTTTTGTCAACACCAATCGGCCATGTATGTGAAGTCCTTGAATAGATTCTGTTCGTCATCAGTGAGAGCGCGTGGATCTTTGGGGGGAGTGAGGTGGGGCTTCTCTGATGTAAACTCTTCATCGAAATTGCTTACGTCCTCCACTGAGTTCTGTTGCAAAAATAACAACGATTTGTTCGATTAATTTTGAAAAAAAAAAACTATATTCAGACTATCAAAAATTAGCTAAATGAATGAGCTCAAAATTAATATCACCCAGAATAATAATTATTAGAAAGTCCAAAGTTATTCCAAAAATCGAAATCAAAAGTAATTTCCAAAATTTGTGGAATAGGAATTGATATTGTGCAATTTCTTCATAATTGAAAAAACACCGGTTTTTCTACATTTATTCAATTTTTACACAGGACTGCAGTTGCGTGTCGAAATTAATACATGCAGCTGCAACACTACAGCTGAAGAAGTTTTGGTTCCAACACGAAACTGCAGTCCTATGTACAATGTATGTTTTTTTTTATTGTTTCCATTTGTAGACTTTTCAAACTAGTAATTAAGGTTGAGAAATATAATTTAAGTACCAAAGTTTTCCATTAAATTGAAAGAATAAAATGATTTGCACCAAGGGAGCAAAAAGACTTGAGTAAGGTTTGGATTAAACCAATGACTGGTGAACGACCATTCATGTCAAATAAGTAGAGTGACCTTTTATTATAATAAAACTTGATAATTCTATTCTAGTCTAGAATCATTTTACAATAAAATAAACGAGAAAAGCAAAAATATTTCACAGACCTGGATGTTTCTTTTTTCAATTTTGATAATCATCCCACACATAAAAAATTGTTGTGAAAAAACTATAATATAACGAAAATTGTTTCAAATATGCTTTGTAATTAAATAGCAGAAACAAAATTAATAAATTATCTAATCATTAAACTGGGTGAGAAAAGATGGCATGATTAAGACTGGAAATGACCATGTTGAATAAATGCAGAATGAAGAGATAATACTAACCACAGTGGGCACGAATGGAGGTTTAACTTTACGCTGCAGGAGGTCGTCCCACGCGATGTGCCTGAAGAAGGCCTGCTTTTTCACATCCTCAGCATCGCGCTCACTAGAACCTAGTCGACGTTCCGGATTTTTCCTCAGCAACTGAAAAATACAAATGAAAAGTCAACAAAGGAAATTAAATCTCGATCATCAACTTAATAATATAATCATGAAACCATATTTATTATTTAATCGAATTTGCGATGTTTTATTCTGAATTTTCAGTTAAGTCATACACACACCTCGATTTTTGGATGTACTATTTTTTCCACCCATATAAATTCTACCAGATTGAATGGAACTTACGGCAAAATATCGTACGAACAAAAATCGATGTGTGTGTTACTAGACTTAGATTTATTCATCCAGTGTTTCTTATGTCCAAAATACAGTTTGTTATTAAATAAATAACAATATAATAAATTCCAGTGGCGAAGCTACCTATAACTAAAAAGGAAGTCTAAGAACTTCAAAGATTACCGCTTGTCTTTCAAAGCACATTTTTATTCAAAAGACAAAGAAGAAAACGGAGTTTGAAGCAAATACTTTACCAGATCATTACACTCATCCATTGTATAAGTATTAAAAAATAAGCAATTATGCTAAAAGTTCAACTAATCAAAGATAAAATTCAAAAACTGAAAAAGGATTTGATTTCATTATTGTTGAGTAAACCAAAGCAAACCGCAAAACCGAGTTGTAGGTTAAGAACAAGCCAATTGTTACACGAGCCACAAACCAACTGATTTATTTGAAATTGAAATCTTCAAATTTGGATAAGCATCGATGTTTGAAGACGATTGTTTCGATGTCGACCGTTCGATACATCGAGATCTAGACATTAGTCCAGTCAATATAGGTTGAGTTCAAAGCCACTGATCAATTCCATCGGGGGTTTTTTTACGTTCAGTAAAAAACCTGATCACAGATGAATCACAGAATGGAAAGTCGGCTAGTATCCTGACGCCATAATCCGCCATCTTGAAAGAAAGTGTAGCATTGTAATACAGCAGTAGTTTTAATTTCTAACAAGATGATGCAGTCATGTGTCGTGGTCTTGGTGCACTCAAATCTTGGTTAGATTGATACCTTCCATTTTGTGTGTATTCTGTGGAGGCTCTGTGTGGAGTTGGAGGCTCACCATGCGAATGAATAGATAGCCAGTCGGCTGTCGGCCGGACAGAGAGCCACAGAACAGTTTGAAAGGCGGTCTGGCCAGTTCTTATATCTAAATTTGCAAAGAAATGTATGCGTGCTAATAAAAAATAATATTCACATCCATAATAATTAATTTTGGGGAATCTCAGACTCTTAGATTCCCCTTCAGCTTCGCCACTGATAAATTCTAGTAGAATAGTGATAGTGACTGACCCGTCTCATGATAGCGATTGCCTCGAGCGAGAGGAAGCGAGGGTAGCGCACCTCATCATTGACTATCGAGTCGAACACTTCCTCCTCGTCATCACCAGGGAATGGCGACTGCAACACAATAACATCATTCCATTTTATGAACCAACATTACTATTGTACAATACATTTATAATGTTGAAATCTACTTATATCATAGCAAAAAGTATAACAAAAGTTGAAATGTACATTTCAATGAGAGCAGAGGAACTCTTTTTGGCGATCAAGTATTTTCTTGATGTTTGGAGTGTACGTTGTAGCCGCCATTCTGATGCAGTTGTCCAAAAAATGTTCCTATATGGATTTTTTATGAATTTTATACTTGAAAAAGATGATTCACACAAGTAGGTAGAGCTGAGCATAGCTTTCAACCTCAATGCAACTTGAATAAATAATTGGATATTTTTCTTTGGGGACTTGAGGCCAAATATTTCCAGTTGTAGAAAGTGATCTGAGAGACAAGATCATTTTAAAAATCCACAAATTCCATTTCAACTGAAGCCTGATCTCCACCAAAATCTTTTACAACACAAGCTGCAAAATCTTCTGCATCGATCTCTACAAAAGGATAGTTGACGAATTAATTGTACCATATTCGATATGCTTTTAAAATCTTGAAATCGTTGATCAAACTGTTGGCTCAAGTCTGAATTGTAACGTATTCTTATGGTTATTGCTGAGGTGCTGTGAAGGATTTTTCTTGTCATTGATTTACTTCAGACTGGAAAAGTGTTTATATTCAAACTGAACGACATTCTTTTCCCACATCTCAAACTCCTTGGAAAACGATTTTACAGTTCAAATCATTCTACCGATGTCCTTATCTTTCCTTGAAACTGCAAATTTAAATCATTCAACTTCTCAGTTATATCTGTGAGAAATGCAAAATTTTGTAGCCATGTTTCTCAAAGCATGGTTGACAACCCAAGCATTTCTGTGAGCTACCAAAAACCACCCCACGAGCTACCCGTAGCTCGCGATCGACTGTTTGGCGACCACTGGTCTAGAGCCTTCACCCAGCCGTACTGCTATAAGCCAGGCTACTTCCAGGGACGGAGTCACACAGTCATCATGTGTGCTATGGTTCCCCCCCTGGTTGGCAGTTTTCCCTTCACCCTTTTCTGCCATTATAACGTGGACCTAGCGTCACTAGGTTACAGTATTAACCCTTCATGACGCAATCCTTCCCACTCAGTTTCATTTTGTTACATTTATATAGGCTTACTGCTCCTTTCTCACTTCTCACTCTCTCTCATTTCTACCCTTGATTCTAACTAAATTTGATTCTCCATACCATTTCATTCTCTTTCTCTCTCTCTCTCTCTGAGGGACAACCATCCCTCACCCACCCCACCAATACAAACCTATAAACCTGTTATAGAATAAATTGTATATTATATAAACTGTTTATATATTATATAAACTCATGTTATTTCAATTATCCACTGCATACTGCTGTATATTACTGAAAGTTGATAACCCTGATCTACTTTCAGCCTATTTCATTTTATTACCATCAGCCAGCAACTGGCGGATCCAGCACTTCCTGAGATGTAAGCGAGGAACGAGCTCCAAAGGAGCTCAAGCTCAAGCCCGATCCCAACAGGGCCTTCTCTCGAAAACAGAGAGGCCCGATGCTCTTTCCTTCACTAATTACTCTCACTACCTAACAGCATTCTCCCTACTTTTGTGTCAGCATCCAATTGTACGCAGCATGCTCACTCCTCTCCACTACGCTGTCCATGTTACAAACTGTGGAGGGAAAAATAGGTTTCCCCACTTCATGTTGAAAGTAAAATTTCTTGGACTTGGGTAATTGCAACAGTATGAATTGAAAAATAAATGAATAAGTGAGAGAGTCATACCTCTCCGACGAGCATCTCGAAGATGAGTACGCCGAGGCCCCACCAGTCGACGGCGCGCGTGTACGAGGTCTCAGTGAGCACCTCGGGCGCCAGGAACTCGGGGGTGCCGCAGAAGGTGCCCGTGCGGTCGCCGAAGCCCATTCCCTCCTTGCACAGCCCAAAGTCGGCAATTTTCACGTAGCCGTCCGTGTCCAGCAGCAGGTTGTCCAGTTTCAAATCTCTGTTCGGAAAATAATAAATTATTCTCATTCGTATAAATAAGAATTGGAACCGTTATGGGATTGAGTCTGTGGTACTTTTCTGGAAGATGTGTTATGCTAAATGATTGAATAAAAAAATGATACAGTATTCAAGAAATTTCAAGTAGAAATCGAGATTCAACTCACAAGGATGGATAAACTACACCATAATCATTCTAATTATTGTCTTATTAGAATCAATAAAATATGGTTTCAGCAAAAATTACACTTTTCCCCTCCAGTTTGATCAATTCATCAAAATTAATATTATGCACTTGATCTCCATCTACTACAGAACGAACATAAAATTCACTTCAAACTGTCAGCATTTCACCAATACTTGCAGTTTGCAGTGAATCTCAGTGGAGTAAATGACTACGACCTGTAAATAAACTGGCTGATAGTGTGGACCGAGCTCGAGATTCACTTCATACAGTCAGTATTCTTTGTTCAACCCTACCCGGTGTTATTTCCTGTTGTTATCCGTAGTGATATTTATTGATACATTAAAGTCAGTGGATATCCTGGAATAGTTGTCAAGTTACATTTTTCGCCACTTTCTACAGTAGATAGCTGTGATTCAAGTAATGCGGTATACATCATCTGATAGCCTATTTATTGTTGATCCTTGAAAAAGTATCAACATTTATTTTCACATTCCATGATACCACATATAGATGATTGTGTATTATCTTTATTTATGTATTGTTATTGTAATTCTGTTGGAAATTTTATTGTAATGACATGGTATAGTGTACTGTATCTATTTTCTGACTGTAATAAAATCATTAATCATTGATCCGAAAAGAACCAACAGGCCTAGCCCAAAACAGTTACCATTCCGAATTTTTTTATAGAAGTAGGTCCTAAAAGTAGATTATGCTCTTTCACTTTATCAATGCGTGTCCAAAAATATACAAAACAAGGAAGATCAATTCAATATCAAATTCAAGGAAGATCAATTCAATATCAATATATTTTATCCAAAAATAAAATAAAATATTTCTCCATCGTTCAATAATAAATTTAAATTATTGTGATTGATGGTAGTTCACTACATTTTTACAAAAGCATAAACAAATTTATGGCAATTTGGAAACGGTGCGGTATTGGGAAAGGATAATTATGTGCTTTGTCTAATGACAGACAAGGACTTGATGTGACAAGTAGACGCGGAAACGTGGATCTCACTAGAGCTGAGTGGAGTCAATTAACTCGTAAATATGATGTTGTCAATAACAGACGAGGATAGCAATCCAACGTTAATCAGATGCTCATTTTAAAACGTATGTCTCACTGTTGCTGAATGAAGTAGACTACCAACCTGTATATGATCTTGCTATCGTGCAGATACTGTAGGCCGAGCACGACGCATGCGGCATAGAAGACGGCGCGTGGCTCAGTGAAGACGTCGGCATGAATGTGCATCATGAGGTCGCCGCCGGCCGCATACTCCATCACAAAGCAAACGTGAGCATCCGTCTGGAAGCAGGCGAACAGGTTCACCAGGAACGGATGCCGCATCTGGTTGGCCACCTCGAAGATGCGCTTCTCAGACAGCAGCGACTCCACCTCGTCGCGAGCGATTATGTCGCCCTTCTTTAGTGCCTTGATAGCAAAGTACTCGCCTGTGTTTCGGTACTGCGATAGGATTACCTGCAACACAACATTGTTCATGAGTTTAATTATAATCTATGAAAACAACAATAGAGGTGTTCCTGTGTGAAAGTGGGGGTGGGGTGATATTGTGGAAGACATTCGGTGAGAGTGCCCCAATACTGCCAGATTTCAATTTATCTAGTGTATGAGCATAATCTGAAAGCTTTTTCATTTTTATAAATAAGCGCGGTTGTGGTGGGAAATCAAAGAAATTTTTCTTTCACATGGGATTTCACTTCATGGGGTTTGGTCATTAGGTCCATTACATAAAATTACCTGAAGGTGACCTGGCCCCTGTTTCATAAAAACTTAAAGTCCTGTAATACAGGAACAGCTGATTTTATCGGCTATATTGAGCATGTAATTGGAATGGTGATTCTCCTGTATTACGTGACTTATAAGTTTTATGAAACAGGACCCTGGAAAAAATGTTTAATCAAGTTGATAAAGAAGACACTAGTTAAAGCGGAGAAAAGACTAGATAGCTTCGATACATCAATAATAATTATAATATTCATTTTTAAAAGTCTTACTCTAGGTAAGTACAGATGAGTTACATCATAGAGAAACAATAGCGTACGTAGGCCTATTGTTTCTCTATGGTTATATATATATATATGTCATTTATTCTCAGAAACTGTTTATTGTGAAGTTTGTCTAGAGAAGTAACTTCATCTTACAGGTTTTCATACGGTTATAAGAAACCTTTTTATTTCAATGTTTACCTTAGACATTTAAACCTTTTGAGATATTAAATGAGAGAAAAAAGTGCTTCCAGTGTGATCTATGCAATTTTTAGGTTTCATCACTTCACTGAAGAACATGAGATTAAATAAGAACAGGTGAACAATAATTATTGATATGAGAAACCAATGAACGAAGGAATAACTCCACAGTAGATTTCACGACTGGTGAACTCTGAACTTCATGACGCCAAAGGCCCGTCTCAGCTTAGCTCGTTACGAGTACAAAATGGCGTCAATTCAAATTATATTTTTTTAGTAATTTGCCGAGAGTATTATAATATAATGTGAAAGTAGCTCACCTTTCCAAAGTGACCTCTTCCGAGCACACTGAGCAGCCTGAAGTTCTCCATACTCATGCCAGCGAATTGTGATTGAGGCCTGGATATGTATGCGCTGTCTCTATACTCCAGAGAACGGACAACGTTGATATTAACAATGGCTCCACCTCCTCGCTGCTCGAAAGCCGGCTGAAATGTTACATTAAAATATTTCAATAATTTATATTGAGAATCACATTATTGAACTGCAGGGAATTATTATTAATGCTAATCAAACTAAGGGGAATAATTAGCAAGACTAAGTGATCATACGGTGGTAGAAAATCAGTTATTGAATAAAATGCAGGCAAAATGAGAAGCAAATGAAAAATTTACAACGCAACCCAACTCAAAAGTCTGCAAATTAATGAAACTCTCAAACATGCATAATGGTAGATTGTGTGGTAAAATATATGACAAGTTTTATTATAAACCTTCACTGGTTTAATCTAGTGAAGGTATATGACTGCCAATGACGCAATTAGGCAGTTATCAAGTCCAATTAATGGTATTTTCATAGAAAATATCAAAATGAGATAGAAGTTGGACTAAAAAGTGGATAAAATGAAATTTTATGATTTTTTTGCATTAGAACAATGCAATTTGCATTCTTAATGCATTTTTTGCATTAGAACAATATGGTTCTAATGCAAATAGTGAACTGAATCCATGTTTTGAGAATATTCTTCAATGAATTCGATCAAAAGTATTAGGTATCAATAGAGCTGCATTGTAAATTGCTTACTTTAATAAAATAAATAATTCTATTCAATCTCTCAATGAATTGTTTTCAAGAAATACAATGTAATTTTTCAAAAGAGAAGAATCCGAACACCAGTGTGAAAAATAGAGTAATTTTTGATAGAGCATGCGTGACATGCCTATATTCATGAGAGACATGCATGAACAGAGATTACACAATGTGATGAATAATAATTACAGATTACAGGAGAAATAGAACTGATCAATAAATAAATGATCAAAACTGAGCTGTAACGATTTTTCTATTGGATTTATTTTAAGGACATACATTGGAAAAAATTACATGATTCTATCTATTTTATATAGAAATTTATTTTGAAACTGTTATTATATACACTAATGAGGATGCGGAGTTTAGCTTATTTGATTAAAAATCTTTGGAACTATTAGATCAATAGATTTATGTTGATATCTTGAAATTTTGATAAAAGTTGTCTCTCACTCCAATATTTCCAATCTTCAAATATACAAATATATCCATATTCATTATCTTCAAGTGCTACATTTCTGGTGGAGCCTGCTATTCAGCAGTCTTATTTTATAATTCTGATTTTAGATGAATATGAAATATTTATTCTGAACAAAAATATTAATTTGTTCAAACACTCAATATTTTTCGAATCTAAAATCAAACAATGGACTAATGGAGTAGATCAAAATATTATTAAGATTGAACTGAGATGACATCATCAGATGATACTTGATATTAACATCCGGATGATATTCTGTAAAGCATTCTTTATGAATGATTTGATTAACGAAAAATTAATTACATGAATATAAACAACAGACTAATAATATAATACTGTGATTAAGGAGAGATGATGATCAAACCTGATGTTCATGTTATTCTGTAAAGCATTCTATATGAATTGAAACGTTGAATGGATCAAGATCAGATGGTTTTGTGTAGTGTGTAAAGCACAAATGTATGTGCAAATTAATGAATAAATTTTAATCGCCTGCATACAAAATCAAACAAAGAACTTCTCAAGTAGATCAATATTATTTTGATAAACAAACATATCATGATCAGATGTTGAGTTATTCTGTGAAGCTTTCTATATGAAATATGACTCCTATCATATGGGTAAATCAGTGTGTAAATCATTCTATGTATAAATGAATTCGAGTATATTGTATGTATGAACTTAAATAAAGCATTATATATGAAAGATGATTGATCAGTGATAAATCCTGATCAGATGGTAAAGAGTGTAAAGCATTCTATGTATGATTGAATTAGAATATACTGTATATTATGTAATTAAACGACCTGTTTATGCAATAGACTAATATTATTATGACTGTAGTGAGTTGAATGATTAACAGATGATGGTATTGTGTAGTGCATTCTATGAATGTTGTTGTATATTAATGAATTAATGTTGTGTACATTGAATTGAACATAGAGATAGATGAATGATGATGAGAAGTGACAGTGAGCGGTAGAGACACACCTCATCAGCGGGGAACTCGACGAGTGGCGAGGGAGAGGGGGTGGGGTGTGCGGAGGGCGTGCTGACCAATGGCGTGGCCGGGCTGATGGTCACCGTCGACTGCGACTGCGCAGTAGAGCTGCACGCAGCCGCCGCCATCTTGTCCTCTTCCTGCAGGAAGTCAAATTCGCTCAAAGCGCTGGCAAGCTGCAACACAACTCTACCCTGTCCAGTGTGTCGGTGCAAGTGCGTGCGCATGCGCAACTACCGTACTTATCAACATTAGTGCATGTCTACAACACTCTCCCTCAAACTAAATAATACTGGCGTTCCAATCAGATGTACTGTTTTTGTACATTGATACTGTTCGATTGGGTTAATGGGTTATACAGCGAAACCTCAATATAGAAAATCCCGTTATTTTTTCTGCAGTCCTTAAAATGTTCATATAGCACATCCAGATTTAGTACAGACATCTTAATAGTAATTTTTTGAGCGATCCATTGAGATGAACTATATCGAGGTTTCACTGTACAGTAGAACAAAGACAACAATTTTGATTTTTTATTTCCTCTCACAATTTAAGAAGTCCCAGTTGCACAGAATTCTATTAAATTTAAATCACGGTTAAATGTCAAAAGAACCAATCAGAGAAGGAATTTCTGAAAAGAAGTCCTCGCTGATTTGTTCTCTTGACATTCTATCACGGTTAATATATTTATAGATATAAATATATTCTATCACGGTTAATCAATTTGACAGGCTTTTGTGCAACCGAGCCAATAATGTGATTAAGTGGTGGAGTGGATATCATAGTCCAAACTTCACCATGTCATCACATTGTGTGTGTATGAAATTCATCTCTATATTTGTTAAGAATGAAGACTTTCTATCCCATTCAATAACCAAATGAAAAGTCGACTGTGAAATACAGTTTCGATGATTTTATTAGAATAATTAAGGATTCACGGAAAAATATTTCTTAAGAATCAAGTGGAAAATATCGTCAGTGCAAATTAACTTTTCTATAAGAATTCGAAACTTGCTGTTTCATATGAGCTGCAATAATCACTGAGAAGAAAACTGATTCTATAAATTTTAGTTTGTGATTGATCAATGAATTCATAACTTCAATGTGTAATTTCTACGTTTTTGCTGATAAAGCAAAATCAAATATGTGACTTGGTGCATGTGAGGGATGATACGAATAAAATAATCGATAGTTGAAAGCGAAAATCGATAATATGAGCAATGCAGTCCGTGATGGAAGAAAATATTGCTAACTTCAATTCTGCAAAATCATGAGTTATTTGAAGCAGATCATCTAAATTTTACAATATTATTTCTAGCAAATCAAAATCACAAAACAAGAATACTAGTACCAGCATCAAATGGAGGGAAAGCTACTCTTCAACTAATTTGGAGATTGTTAAATTAAAAAAAGCTGGGTTATTGAAAATATTCACAAAAAATAAAACTACCCACAGTACGTAAATAGGAGAAAAACATAAATCAAACTTGAGTTACATGATCTGAATGCAGTTAAGTTGATTATTGAAATTGGAAATGAGAAAAAATATGAAAAAACAATTTCTGCTACTACTAATTTTCTCGTTTAAATGAGGCCAGAAGAGTGAAGTGTGTTCAATACGATCCTTCAAACCATCTTCCTATGATTTATTACTGATCTTATTTATGAAACAAAAATAATCACTGATTCGAAAAATGTTTTAATAGTTAGTGTTTTGCAAAACAGTTTTCAACTATAGATTACTAATAATAGCCTACCTTGGAACGCCAAACTACAAGTAAAGTAGTACAGTAATATTACAATAGTAGAAACAGAAGTACTGTACCACATTTCAATAACCAAGAGTAGAAACGGAAGCGGAAGTATCATAGTGATTGAATAGTGAGAGTGAAGAATCAGAGACTCCATAAGCCATAGATTTCCTCCAAAAATAGTTTTGCTCAATAACCAATCATTAATTGAATACCCTCAAATATGTACAAGAAAGGTAAATAGAATTTCATATTCATACAGATGCAAATGTAATAATAATTACAGACCTTGAGTATAAAAAATATGAATTGACTATTGAGGCCAAGACACATGAAACGTTTTTGCACTGGCAGTGGACGAGACGGCAGGGCAGGAAACTCTCGGATTGGCTGATTATAATCTGATACCCGAACGCCACCCTAATCAGCTGATAACCAACACATCGGAGAGCTTCCTGCCCTGCCGATTTGTCCACCACCAGTGCAAAAACGCTTTATGTGGTTTGACCCTTATTGTTTTAAGGCTGTGCAAAGGCTAAAAATAAACTTTCTAATGATGATATTTTTCAAAGTTTTTCGATCTGTATATCATGAAGCTATCAAAATGAAAAAGTTTTCTCAGGAAAACATTTTTTTCCGATCATTACTTTTTGAGATATGAGCGCCTAAAGTTTAAATTTTTGGGACAGAACATTTCAAGTTCGGTAAGATATAAATCCATGAGATTTAGAGGATAGATTCTTCATGGTATTGTTGATCTAGTAAAACAATTTTTTTAATATCAATTTTTGAGAAAGTTTTTCAATTTACCAAAAATAACTCGACTAAGAGTTATTTTTGGTTATTTTTAGTAAATTGAATAATTTTCTCAAAAATTGATATTTTCAACAAAAAAAAGTTTTACTAGATCAACAATACCATGAAGAACCTATCCTCTAAATCTCATGGATTTATATCTTACCGAACTTGAAATGTTCTGTCCCAAAAATGTAAACTTTAAGCGCTCATATCTCAAAAAGTGATGATCAGAAAAAAATGTTTTCCTGAGAAAACTTTCTAATTTTGATAGCTTCATGATATACAGATCGAAAAACTTTGAAAAAAAGCACCAGTAGAAAGTTTATTTTTAGCCTTTGCACAGCCTTAATAAGGATACGGTGGTACAGGTCAACTAAGACCAGCGATAAACTTTATCGGGAAAGCTATAGTGGGTCACCCCAGAATGAACCATATTAATACTCGAGGGCCCGGTTGCACACAGGCATGTCGAACTTTAACCAGAATTAAATGCCACGAGAACCCTCCGAGACGTCTTCAAAAAAGCGTACTGTGGTTGGTTCTCGTAGCTTTTAAATCATAATTTTAATTTTAGGGGATTTTGTGCAACCGGACAAATGACTGTAATATATTAACAATGAATGAGACATTTGATTTGATGCTTGACGCGTTAATTGATCCACTAATTATTCAAATCAAGTATCTAATCGCTGATCGCTCGCCCAAATGGCTCTGCCTTTCAATATGGAATATTTATGGTACATTTCAGTGCACAGTATATTCAAATTGATATATTCTTTCGGTAAATTCATATTTATGGTCCAATTTGTAACATTTTTTATTTGTTTCATTTTGTTTCTTTATTTGCAAAAGTTTGAAAAATAGAAGTGAAGTAGAGATATTTTACAGGATAGCTGACCTCTTGATCGAGTTTGGGAGGCGGTGGCGGAGGTGGTGGCAGGGTGAGGGTGGGAGGCCGCTTTTTGGAGAATGAGGAGGGCAGCAAGTTGCCGCCGGGGGGCAATGGGGGCAGCACGGCCACCCCCAGGGGGCGTGCACCTCCAAGTCCGGCTACGCCTGGTTCCGGCGCCTCGCCTGGTGCTTCTGGCTTTTCCTCCACTATTTCCGGACCTAAACAGCACAAAATAACACCAATATTATGTTAAAGTGCAATAATAAATGAGCAATATTGTATAAAACTTGAATTTTAAAACACTTATGAAGTGAAAAATGAAATTACTATTAGTGAGCAGTGACGATCGTTTCGATCAGGTGTAGATCATCATCAGACTCTGAGGCCCGGTTGCACAAAAGCCGGTTAAATTTCAACCGTGATTAAATTCACGAGAGCCAATCAGAGAAGGCTTCTGAGTCATTATGAGCGTGATGATGACCTATACCAGGTCGAAAACGATTCTCACTTCTAATAGTAGTTTTTCACTTCATTATAGTTTTTAAATTCAAGTTTTGAATAAATAATGAAAAAGTATTGATATGCTACAAAGTATAAAGTATAACGTCATAAATGTATATTTTTATAATGTACAACATAACTTTTTGATAATGTACAATAACCATAATCATTAGCAGGCTAACAAAAGCGTGATAAGAAAGTTTCTGAGACCTATAAGAAGCAAAAGTTGAGAAAGGATTATCGAATATCTGTTGAATATTAAAATCTATTCTATTATGTCGAATAGTAACATTTAACTATTAATTTGTTGTGTTACGCATCATGTAGGCTAAACAGTATGTTTATGTTATATGACGAGCTTAGTATATAATAAATATCATAAATGAACATGGAAAATGGTTTTGACCTCTGAGTACAGGAGAGTTGTGACTGTAGTACCACAGAGTTCTGTTTGTGAGGAATCATCTGATTGTTTTAGGACCTTTCCTATTCTTAATATATGTGAATATTTGTCTAATTTGCCTGTGTTGTATGCTGATGATACAACCCCCCTCTGCTCGGAGAGTAATCATCTTTCAGTAGATTCTTGTTTGGCACATCCACTTGAACAAGCTAAAGCCTGGTATAAGGCTAACTCTCTGTTTGTAAATGAAAGTAAAACTGAAAAGATGATGTTCACATTGAAACCTGCAGTTGATATAGATGCTTCACGTTTGAAACCTGTTAAGCTTTCAGGAATATATTTAGACAGTAAGTTATGTTGGGACACACATATTGATAAGAGTAATTTTTATCTTGAGGAAATTAAGAAACTGTGTGAATAATGAGGTAAGCCTATTAGTCAAAACATATTTTGGCCTTTTCCATGTTCATCTATGTTATTGTGCAGGTTTGTGGTGTGATTCCAGTGCTTTTTAAAAAAAGCTTTCATTTGGCAAAAACGAGCTATCACAACAATTTGTAATATAAAAAACTATGTATCCTGTAGAACTTATTTTAAAATCTAAAAATTATGACTTTGGCATGTATCTTCATTTCTCAGCATTGAAACATTGAAAAGCTACAGTTGACTTGTATAACAAGCTTCCTTTATCCATTAGATTGTTGCCACTGAACATTTTTGAAGTAACTATTGCTGGATGGCTTAAGGTTAGGAGATTCCACTCAACAGATGAGTATCTAAATTGTAATGATTTTATAAATGTGACAAACTGACTCAATTACTTTTTTAATTAGAATATTGTTAAACTGACGATGCCTATTGTAAACTTGTTTTATTTTATGGCAAATAAAGATCTTGTATTCTTATCCATTTTGTAAAATGTTCTGGAAAATGAAGAATCTTGAATATTGTATTTTTATTCTATTATTTTTAGATGTATAATGTATTGTGTTAGTTACCCGTGGAGGGTGGACTGTCGGAGTGCGCGCGCATGTGCGAGGGAGTGGACCGCTTGATGAGGCGGCCCCACGTCGCGATGTTGATGTTCATCTGGTTGGCCCGCGGGAAGTTCTTCACCTGCTGCTTGAAGATCTTGCGCTGACGTTGCAGTCGAGGCTTTCTCGATATCATCGGGTTCAGGAATTTTATCTACCAGCGATAATTGAACATTTTTAGAAATTTGGTAAAAAAAGTTATTGAGAATGAATATGTTTCTGATGAGAAACTTCCATAATTATGGAAAGAATGAATAAGTAAGTTTGTAATCAGTAAGTTTGACAGCTACTACTTGGAGTTATCACAACTACACATTTATTTCCACACAGAAAAACTAAACAAGTAGAGAACACATTATAAGAATCTTTTGTAACTAACTATTGTATGTAATATTGTAATTTATCTAATATTTTTGTAATTGATATTGTAGTTTTAGTTTTTTGGGAAATAAACATTTATTTATTTATTTACTCGGGGTCGAGCTGCAGGATGACTTGAAATGGGGTGATCAGGTGCATAGGATATCTGCTATTCTGTTCTCGCTGAGGTGTGTGAGGGGAGCAGCAGGTTATAATTCCCTGATTGCGATCTATCATGGCTATCTCATGTCTGTCATTCGTTACAGTTTGATATTCTGGGGTGGCTATGACACACACCTTGGGGTGATTTTCAGGAGGCAGAAAAGGGCTCTGAGAATAATCTTTAACCTTTTTGCCCGAACATCCTGTAGTCCTTATTTTGTGAGAGAGAGTATATTAACTTTACCAGCCATTTACTTTCTGGAGATCATCAAGTACGTTAGTAAAAATTGGAGAGCATTCTCATCAGTTGTACTTGATCATTCCTACAATACGACGAGTGGCGTCTCAATCCTCGGCTACCCGGCACATAGACTAACTCTTCTGGAGAAAAACCCACACTAATGCGCAATAAAAAATATAAATAAGACTCCCCCATAATTTTATAAAGATTTTTCTAAATTTTCAAAGATGACCGGAAGGATAAGGGAAGTTCTGTTAAAAAGAGCGCCATACACAGTGGATGAATGTGTGGATGTCTTGAGGGAAGAAAATTACATATCATAGAATTATTACAAAATAAAAATTTCCTTAAAATCAACTGAAATTAATCGATTTCTTCCAGGGGGTGCTCCTAGAGGCAGTATTTTTCTTTGACGTCACCTCCTTGCACTATTGTACTTTCTGTGTGTATTATTGATTGTGACGATTCAATGTTGTGAAGATTGTCTTTTATATGCAACTACTTGAATAAATAAAATTTGATTTGATTTATGATAACAATATGATGGTTATGGTTGCATCATTGTCAATCTCTGGTAAACTGGGTGTAAGCTACACCGGTTTTAATTGTTACATCACTTTCAATCTCTGACAAACTGGATGTAAGGAACACCAATTTCAATTTCTTTACCCAGAAAAAGCTTTTTCATACCAGGCATTAGCTTTTACAGCATGCTGCCAAATGAGATAAGAAGGCTGGTACTGGTATGTTTCAAGAAACAGGTATAAGCACTTTTATGTAAATATAATTCAATTGGAGAGTTCAATTGGAGATAAAGTTTTATGATAATTTTTGGACTGAAAAGTGTGTTCAAATTTTGCATGAAATACTTAGACTAGGCGCACACCAGTTAGTCAAGACAAGACAAGACATGATAAGTCACAATACTCCACATAGTTGCTTATGAAGACATGTCTAATTGCAATGACTAAGGCTAGGCACACACCAATTAGTCAAGAAAAGACAAGACATGATCAGACACAATACTTCGCATAGTTGCTTATGAAGACATACATGTATCTAATTGCAATGACTAATCAGTATGTGTTGCGTCATATTTATTACTTATACTTAGATTACTTTCAATTACTTATACTTTCCTCATATTTTTCTTATGTATTTGTAAATTGCATGTACTGTATATCTTATTTTTTTAGTAACTTGCTTAATACGATTGTATTAATACCATTGAAGACTGTTTTGGGCCTTATCCCTGTAGTCTTCTTTGTTCTGTAATAAATACATAGGCAACTATGTGAAGTATTGTGTCTTATCATGTCTTGTCTTGTCTTGACTAACTGGTGTGCGCCTAGCCCAAGTATTTCATGCAAAATTTGAACACACCTTTCAATCCAAGAATTATCATAAAACTTTATCTTACTTCTGA
The DNA here is from genome assembly GCF_014356525.2 of Nilaparvata lugens. Lineage (NCBI taxonomy): Eukaryota > Metazoa > Arthropoda > Insecta > Hemiptera > Delphacidae > Nilaparvata > Nilaparvata lugens. The sequence goes on from NC_052509.1 coordinate 46,068,252, forward strand.
ATTGATCGTATGATAAAACTCAATGTATTTCTTGTTTTTAAATCAATCCATTAAATCATTCGTGTTTTAATTTGATTAGAATACCTCGGCAAAGAGCAGTCCCTGCGGTTCGAGCTGCAACGCCATGCCGTGCCGGATGTCGTCGATGAACTCCTCTAGGCGCAGGAACTTGATGGCGCAGAGCGAGCGCCAGTCGCGCCAGAAGACGCCGATCTCCAACTCGCGCGACCTGTCCAGGTCGATGGAGAAACGCTGGTCCCAGGCCTGCTGCGAGCACAGGCGCCAGCTCGTCTGCGCCACCGTCTGGTTGTCCAGCTTCAGCACTGCCATTATCTCGTCTATTCACAAAATATCAACAAATAAGAAAAGTGCATCATCATTAAAAATCCAACTCAGAATCAAACAATATCTGACTCAGAATCTAACAAGAATAAAAAAACGTCATTTTTAGGCACGGTTGCACAAGAGCATGTTAAATTTTAATCTCAATTAAATGTTACAAGAGCGCCAATCAAAAAAGACTTCTCTGATAAGAATCTAACAGACTTTTGTGCAACCCGGCACATGTAATGGCAATACATGTCTATAAAACTTTTTAATGTTCTGCCAAATGAGATAAGAAGGCTGGTACTGGTATGTTTCAAGAAACAGGTATAAGCACTTTTATGTAAATATAATTCAATTGGAGAGTTCAATTGGAGATAAAGTTTTATGATAATTTTTGGACTGAAAAGTGTGTTCAAATTTTGCATGAAATACTTAGACTAGGCGCACACCAGTTAGTCAAGACAAGACAAGACATGATAAGTCACAATACTCCACATAGTTGCTTATGAAGACATGTCTAATTGCAATGACTAAGGCTAGGCACACACCAATTAGTCAAGAAAAGACAAGACATGATCAGACACAATACTTCGCATAGTTGCTTATGAAGACATACATGTATCTAATTGCAATGACTAATCAGTATGTGTTGCGTCATATTTATTACTTATACTTAGATTACTTTCAATTACTTATACTTTCCTCATATTTTTCTTATGTATTTGTAAATTGCATGTACTGTATATCTTATTTTTTAGTAACTTGCTTAATACGATTGTATTAATACCATTGAAGACTGTTTTGGGCCTTATCCCTGTAGTCTTCTTTGTTCTGTAATAAATACATAGGCAACTATGTGAAGTATTGTGTCTTATCATGTCTTGTCTTGTCTTGACTAACTGGTGTGCGCCTAGCCCAAGTATTTCATGCAAAATTTGAACACACCTTTCAATCCAAGAATTATCATAAAACTTTATCTTACTTCTGAATTGATCGTATGATAAAACTCAATGTATTTCTTGTTTTTAAATCAATCCATTAAATCATTCGTGTTTTAATTTGATTAGAATACCTCGGCAAAGAGCAGTCCCTGCGGTTCGAGCTGCAACGCCATGCCGTGCCGGATGTCGTCGATGAACTCCTCTAGGCGCAGGAACTTGATGGCGCAGAGCGAGCGCCAGTCGCGCCAGAAGACGCCGATCTCCAACTCGCGCGACCTGTCCAGGTCGATGGAGAAACGCTGGTCCCAGGCCTGCTGCGAGCACAGGCGCCAGCTCGTCTGCGCCACCGTCTGGTTGTCCAGCTTCAGCACTGCCATTATCTCGTCTATTCACAAAATATCAACAAATAAGAAAAGTGCATCATCATTAAAAATCCAACTCAGAATCAAACAATATCTGACTCAGAATCTAACAAGAATAAAAAAACGTCATTTTTAGGCACGGTTGCACAAGAGCATGTTAAATTTTAATCTCAATTAAATGTTACAAGAGCGCCAATCAAAAAAGACTTCTCTGATAAGAATCTAACAGACTTTTGTGCAACCCGGCACATGTAATGGCAATACATGTCTATAAAACTTTTTAATGTTCTCCCTAATGAGATAAGAGGAATTGACTTTGAGAGTTTTAAACGTGTTTAAAGAATTTGCTCGTTGGAAAATGTTTGTATAAGGTAGATGAGTTTTTTCGAAATTCAATTTTGAAAGTTATTTGTGTAAATGTTTGTTTTTGACTTGAGAGTACTAGGCAATTGAATTTGAAAATGAAATAGATTAAAATAATTGAAATAAAATGTGATATTACTGTAAGCTGATGACGCTGTTCTGACATTTTTATGTTTTTGACAATAAATTATTCATTTATATGAATCAAGAAATTCAATTTTAAAACTTCCAAATCGTTTAGTAGTGCAGCTTGATCACTGCCATTATCTCTTCTAATCACCAAATATCAAAACTAGTATAATACTAAACCAAACCAGAACTATATATTTCACCGTTGCAGTTTCATTGTTGGTTTTAAAAGCTTCCCAGAGACTCTTATGTCTTATCAGAGTATAGGAATTGTCACAATTTATAGCACATATTCACAAAATTAGAAGAAAATCACACAAAGGAACCCTCTCTACCGTGGTATAGAACATTCCACCCATCAAAAAGCTTTTCAAAAACATCGAGATCTCCACAATTTTTCGAATGAGTATGAAGTTTACTCATAAATCCAAGACCCATATGTTCATTTTTTTTAAAAAAGAGCTGCTCTGTGGTATAGTGAAGCATGGTCTCCTCGATTTTTTGTATTATATCTATAATTATCGTCATTTCTTACCATAGTCTTTCTCTTAACGTACATAATCACCTCATAAAACATTTGGACTGTTGTATAAATTAGAATTGGAACCGTTTTGGGCTTATAAGCCTGTGGTACTTTTCTGTAAGTTGTGTAATTCTGAATGATTGAATAAATATATATAGAGGGAACGGTTAGTAAACCGAGTTCTTTAGAATGGTTCTTTATCATGATTAAATGTTACAAAAGCCAATCAAAAAAGCCTTCTCTGAATCAATGAATAATGTAATTTTGACATTTTCAAATCACTTGGTTATAAAACTTGGTTACTGCAATTATCTCTCCTAATAACAAACGATTGGCAAGATTATAATAGATGCAATAATCAAAAGGTGAATCTCATTTTTAATGAAACTCTAATTGTACAGAGGGCCACTCTACCCATGAGACTATAAATATTATAGCCCAAGCTTTTTTCAACACAATAATGAATGAAAACACTGAAATATTGCTAATGACAATTTTTAAATACTGATGGAAATAATGTTGATCTTGTTAAGTTTTTCCTGTTAAAGTGAATAGCTGGTAAATAACATCAAACGCTTTTGTTAGATTTAATTGAATGCATTTAAAAACTGGTTGGCATTATAATTCATCATCATGTATACATGATTAGATATTATCTTGTAAGAATCCGTACAAATATAGATTGTATTATTGAAGTGTTAGTATGAAGAAATCCAGCAACACATCGTGAATTTCAAATGAGTGAGATGGAGAGATCAATTTGCCACTATTATACTGGAAAATAAGTTTAGGGTATGATCACATTAAATGCGTATATGGTGCAAGTTCACGTCAGATCATGCTTGGGCCGAAAAACAAAATTTGGAAAAAAACATTGAACACGTTGTGACTTGCATTTAGCTGCTCACAAGTGGATGCAACCAGAAAGTGCAAGCGTCTAGTATGAGTGTTCCTATTGCTCATGCCAGATGTTGTTTCTCATCTGCACGCTTGGTCATGCATAACCACGCTTGCACTTGCACATATACGCACGCATTCAATGTGATCAAACCCTCAGATTGCTGACAGATGATTATAGCATACAGAAACGATAGCATAAGTAGATATCCCATGGTATGTCGCAACTTTTACTGTTATCCCAAGCCGATAGTTCACGTAGTTCTTTCCTATGCAGCTGTATGACGCTGGTAGTCTCTCAAATTGTGCCGTTCATACACTATCACCCCAACAAAACAGTAAACATTGGCAATAATCGACAGTAATCGGCTTGAGATAACAGTAAAAGTTGCGACATAAATTCCCTATACCATGGGATACCTACTTACGCTATTGTTTCTCTATGATTGTAGTGAGGTTGTGAAGAGGCACTTACTACTGGTTTCGTCTTTGACACTGTATGACTTGCTGGAGCTGCGACCGGTGACTCCCTTCACGAAAGAGCGCAGGTCACCCGGACTGGACGAGTTCTCCTTCTCCCGGCGGGATCGCCCAGGCACCTCTTCCAACAGATCTTGGCAACCCATCAGTCTGAAATGTATTTGTTATCAAATAGAATATCCTCAGTTACAAAAAAACAAACACTTTTCTATCATATGAACTCTACTGCCTGTAACGGTTTTCTGTAATAAATAATTTTTTATGGCCATATTTACTGTACTCTAATCAATAATTGAGTTGAATTAATTCGAGTATTATTCGCCTATTTCAACTTGATTTACATGATACTTTACCTTTCCAAACAATTTGAAAATATAAAAGATCACACAATAATTTCTGATAAGTTTTATTAATTATACAAGTTCACGACACAGTTGATATATTTAATAATTATAAGTCTATAAATTTATTATGGATTGGATGGCTAAAATATGATTGAATCAAATGGGATCATATTGATTACACCACATAAATTAATTATAGTACGGTCATATACATTTATAGTCGATTGAAATAATTTCTTCTTCAAAGTGTTATAAGATCATTCTACAAACTGATTTGCAAAGAAAATTATTTCAGGAATGCTAAAATGTGCTTGAATATTGAATAAATAGGGACATATTGACCCCGCGCGAGTAATAATGAAATGTAATAAATTCGTGCTAGAAGAGCAGAAGTAATGAATATTCCTTAAAAAAAATTTCAATATGCTAACTTGAAGTATTTTTGCTTTAATTATTCTAAAAATTGGAATTCCCTTCAAAGAATTTGATTTCTAGTTCGCCGCTTCTGTAAAATTACTGCTTCTTCTATTAGTCTTCTCTTTAATTTTCTTATTTGTTAGCCTTTCCTCTAATTAATGATTGTAATAATCGTACTCAAGATCAAAACCTTCAATTCCTTTATAATTGTTCTACATCAATTAGCAATTACTAATATAAACTCAACTCGAGGTTGCGCACAGGCAATATGCTTCCTATGTAAGCTTTTCCCTTTATTATTCAAGTTCTATATACTCTTCAGTTATTTAGTGATTTGGTTCAGTTGTTTAAATTTACTCCCAATTAAATGTATAGAACTAATTTACCCCAACACATATAATTCATAGTGAGGTGTATATTTATTCATTGAATTATATTTGCCTATTAAGAAATTATTCGATGCATGAAACTTCATTGTTTTAATTGTATTAATTGTTATAGTATTCTAATTTGTAATGTAATTGTTTTTGATGAATAAATTTTATTTTATTTGATTTGAATTAGAACTGCATTATGTAGTAAAATTAAGTTCAAAATTACTAATGTATAATTTGTATAATTGCTGTTATTTTTGGTGTATTTTATGAGGAAATAAATTTGATTTGATTTGCTATCGGGCAGTGAACTGTTCTAGCTTGCCAATGATAGTTCAATTAAAACAATGAAATCCAATCACAAATTAATGAGGAAAGTAGTGACTGACCTAACTTCGAGCTTGCCGGTGACGGCGGCGCAGCGGTTGAGCTGCGAGGGGGAGCTGTGTGCGGGCTTGGAGCTGTCGCCGCGGAAGGGCTGCAGACTGGTGTAGGTGACAGGCACAGGGCTAGCCGCCTGCACGCTTTGCAGCTCCCGCTTCAGCTGTGCAGCCGCAGACGAGTCGGCCGGCAGCTCTTGGCGACGCAGCTCCAGCGAGCAGCGCAACAGGTCCAGTTTGCGGCTTGACTCTGACAGACTCGCTTGCGCCTGAAAACGACAAATACCGGTGAGATGATTGTTGGAGGATCTGGGTTGAATTGGGGTTAGGTTAGGTAGATAAGATTAGAGGTTGGGTAGGTTGGGTTAGGTTAGGTGTATTAAATTAGAAAGTTACAAGAGGGCGTTCTATTGGAATACGAGGGTGTTGAGACGAAAAATGTGACATGGTTATGGGAGACATTGGTTGCCTGATTGGGTTGAATTGGGGAATATACAAGGGGGAAACTATTGGGAATTTGGGATACGAGAGTGTTGAAACGAAAAATGTGAGATGTGACATCGTCGGAGGCATTGGTTTTGCCTGACTGGGTTAAATTGGGGAAGATACGAGAGGGGATTCTATACGACTATAGAGATAATGAACCTGGTGATAAGAGGGATGAGGCTTTAGGGATGATAAATGTGAGGTGTGACATGGAATGAGGTAGGAGGGACTGGTTGCCTGACTAGGTTGTTACAAGATACAAGAAAGGTTCTATTAGGATACGAGGATGATGAAACGAAAAATGTGAAAAGATGCGGGATGGTTTTAGGAGGGACTGCTTGCCTGACTGGGTTGAAGTGACAAATATGTAGAGACGAATAATTCGTTTCTCTAATAAAATGATGATTATCAAAGAGGTATAGAGAAATTTGTACAAAAATTTCGAAGTAGAAGTGAACTAATATTGCAGACTAAGGAAATTGAAAATAGAGTAATGAAGAAGAAAATGAGGACAGAAAATAATAGAAACTCGTAAAACTGTTAGAAAATTAGTACAATCAGACTGAAGATTGTAGAAATTAAGTGAAACACACGATCAGATTCATTAGGTGTTATTCTGTTGGTGGAATGTTAGCTCATACACATTCAATTCCTCATGACAACATAATGAAGATTAGAACTTACTGTGATAGCAAACAACTCAGAGCTTGGAGACACATTCCAGTATTCATGCTATTTCATGAGTAGGGTGGGACAACCAACCAATACCAAATTCAGCATTTCTGAGTATTGAATATGATAAATTCAATGGAAATTGACATAATTAGAAAACAATAGAAAACATAATGAAATTGCATTAATTTATATATAAACTGGACTTTACTGATGTATTTTATTCATAAGAGCTTTTGTATTTATAGAGTATGTATTTATAGGGTTTTGGAAATGATAAATTCAATGGAAATTGACAAACTTGATAATATATTTATAAACTGAGCTACACTGATGTATTTATAAACCAAATTATAAGGGTTTTTGACGAAATCCCAGATATGATTCATGGTGTTTCTTGTAACTCACTCAAATCCTTTATGTGCTATAGATTTTTTTCAAAGCGGCCAACTAAAGAAATAATCTGAGTCTACACTGGGTATTTACCGCTCAGTTTTGAATAATACCTAACAGAATATATATCTCACAAAATATATTATCTGTGATAATGTGATATTAACACATTTGAAGAGATTATACCAAAAGCTTATTGAATGGCTAAGATAGTCAGGAAGTCGCGATTACTCATCAACTTCAAATTGCTTCAATACTGAAAATATAAATTGGTTTGCTCAAATGGAACTCACAAAACCCAGTGCATTACCAGTAAAATGTTTTGCTGGTGTAGTCAGGTATTCAACTTTGGAAAATGTATTTCAATACTTGGATGTTCTATTCTGCAGAGAGAATATAATTTACTAGTGATACAGTCACTAAGGACTGTGCCACGCAACACTAAACAAAATATATTATGAAGACTTGAATGCTTCTCAGAAATTAATGATGACTCTATCTTGAGTCAGTTCATGTTCATTCATCTTCCAGAAGCCTCGGCGATTAACTGACGACTTTTATCCTGAAAAATAAACCTATATAGTCACCTAATTTCATTAGTAAACATCTTTGTCTCTCCATATTCTCCTTACTATGATTAGAACAACCTAGAAAAGTTTTCTTTCAATGGAGCTGAAATTTCGGGCGATCCAAGGTTTTGGAAACAATCAAATTCAAATTTACAGCACAGAAGCAATACAAATGGAGTTAAATAGAATGCTTCAAAGAATAAGTATTAATGCTTCAAAGCTTACTTAACCAAGATTATTAATTGGTAGAAATGATTCCAATGAAATGATAGACACTTGTTGAACAGTGGAAAAACATTATTTTAATGGGTTGAGCAAGAAATACATAATGGTTCGTAAATGCAGTGGATTAAGACAATCATTTGGATAATTTTGGGTAGATTCAGCAGCACATTCCTCTTCACTAAAATAATGTTCTTATAAGTCCAATATCTAATCAAGTCTTCTATCTCAAAAAGAAAAATACAATGATATAATACGATGTTCTCGTGTTAGATAAACGTATTAGATTAAAGAACATATAATTTTCGTAGTTTGTTTCCTATATTGGGTTTTAATATTACATTGTCTCTTAATTTCAATTGTACACATGTAATAGGTTCAATTTCAGAGATAACTAGATGTTTCCTTGATCATGGATAAGTCACTGCTTTGTTAAAAGAAGCAGAGCCAAATATTTTCTAAAAATCATTATTATTACTAGACTATATAAAGTATAAATATAATTCAACTCATAGAATGACGTCTATATTAGTCTGTTGAATTCCAGAAATTGAGCTAAAGGGAGTGGGAGTAACATATTTTACCAAGATAAGCTATCGGCGAAATCACATCGTTACTAAAGCATCACTAGAGATTGAAGCGAATGTCAGAGTTGTTTTAGATTTAGACACAAGAGGAATCATTTTCGGCGGCGAATTCTTGCATTGTCTCAGGCTGTTTACTTTGGATGACGCTGTGGAGAGTGGCTTTGAGGCGGTCTCGCTGGTTGGATGCTTCGTTGCCGAGCGAGCGCGCTCTCCCTCTGCTCACAAGCCATCGCTCTTTGTAATGCCGCTGGCAGTTCTCACACAGACAGTCGGGGTTTTTGGACGGGCCTACATGGTGGCCTGGCTTCCTGAATCCATCGACTATCGTTCCAAACTTCCTCGCTTTAGACAGGAAATCAGATTCGGCACCAGTCACAGCTGGTGCAAACGGAGACACAACCACTGAATCGAGTTTGTGTTTTGGAGGCGAGTCAGGCTTTTTGCCGAACGGGCCAATCGTGTCCCTGGTTCGAGTCGACGAACAGCTGACGGCACCCGAGTCGCTCAGACTGCCCGAGTCACTGCGCTTCAACAACACTTTCCGATCGACACAACTTCTCTTAACCGTGTCTTCTCGTTTTACTGTGGGACTGATTCTTTTAGTCAGTTCATCCAGTCTCCCAAAACTCCACGCCATCTCACTATACGAACTATGATCGGATTCCTCGGACGAGTCGTCGGGTTTCCATCGGGGGAAAGGTGATCCTCTCCTCTGAACATACTGTTGACACTTTTGTTGCTGCAACAAATGTTTTCTTTCAGTTTCCGGTGACCTCCATGTTTTGCCTTCATCACAAGCCGCCCACTTTTTCTCCTTCTCCCTTATCCTCAGCCTATCGGCAAAATCCTCATACTCGAAACTTTCGGTTTTAGTGAGACTGATGTCGCTCTGGCGAAGTGACTCCATCTCAGTGGTGGTATCTTTCCAAGAGGTGGCAGCCAGTGAGTCATCACTGAACAGCGCACAGCTGGATGTCATCGACGTGATACCAGAGTTTGAATTCGTTTGAGAGCTCGGACATACGCTGATACTTGGGCCAACTGACACTGTTGAGCTTCTCACTGACGGATACAACGAAGACATAGATGTCTCACTCAGTGTTCTCCGTTTTTGTCTCACTATAGCTTGTGGTAGTCTCTCTTTCTCTCTTTTGTGAACTACTCTCATCTTATCATTCTCGTAGACTGTTTGAGGCGAATCTTCACCTTCTGACGAACCGAATCCACTCTGTTCGGACTCAGTGCAGTAGACATCAATGTGAACAGTCTTGGGCGGTTGTTGTTGTTTCTTCTGTGATTTCCTATAGCAACAACTGTCAGTGGATGACTGCAGAGGTTCTCCCTTTTGTTTGTTTACTAGTGGTGATTTGCCTCTGAGCCGCGCTGGAGATCGACTCAAACGTTTTGCACCCTGGAAAATAGAAAACAAATCATCAATAACACTGATATATAATGAACAAATTTGAGATATCTACTAGTTTATACCATAAATTGATTGGAATATGAAAGTGGAGAGGTTAGTAAATATCTATGAAAATTCCATTTGGCAAAATTCGAAGTGTAATGTTCATGATGAGGTAAAAATGATAGATAGAATTATAGAATACAAATTAATGTTAATTACAGAGTAACTCCCTGGCTGATAACAACAGTCAAAATGGAATTTTCAACTTTTGCCTGATAAAATTATTCTTTACAAGCGATAATTGTTGTATTATCTTTCAAAAAACCTATCTATATGCAATCCATGTATCTGAGTTACATACTACAGTCATTAATATAGGTGTATTAATTTATTCTACAAAAAGCATTATTGGGCTGTTATATAATTATTAGAAAAAAAAATATATATACTGTTGGAAACTAATAATTGAAGGTAAAAGAGATGAAATAATTATATTCAATGTGATAATGACGAGCTACCAAAACTAGTTGAAGTTGAATGCTTTTTTGCCTCAAGTATTTGGAGAGGTCAGGTGTCAATGATCCTTTTCCTACTGACAGTTGGTTAATTTACTCGAAATTAATATTCTATTAGTTCTTGGCCAAAAACATTTGAAAAGTAGTAGCATTAGCACTGGGCACAACTTCCTCATTTCTATTTTCTTTTGTCGTTTGGCTCTGAACCAAAACAGTTTGCATTTATTAGAAAATGCCAGTTTTAAAATCTGGATAATTAAGTTTTATGTCCGGACTAAAATATAGTAAAAACATCCAAGATTTATGTAGTTACTTTGGAAAATGAAGCGTCATAATCCGATTAGTAACACAGCCTACGCTAACCAGTATTCTCTGATTTATTCCCAACACTATAAATTAATAAAATCTCAAGTTTGACATTTGCGAGTGTAGTTAGACAAATGAATCGCAGAATTGAGTTGACTAGATATCATGTATGGCCAGCAGTTATTGATACATTGATGATTCATTTTTTTTTTTTTAATTCATGTTTTCGGGATTCCAAATACAGCCCAATTAGATAGAGATTTTAGAATTTTGAGAGCGATCCAAGTTCAGCAAGTCGAAAACACAGTTCAACAGTATCACTTACTCGACTGTCATTAGTAATACCACAAAGAAATTACCGTATCGCAACAATGTCAACAATGGTTTGTTGAGCTTCGAGATTGCTTCTAAAACATATTAGTACATAACAAAGATTGCCAGAGATCAACTATTATTAAGCTGTACTTTTTGCATGATTTACAGTTCACAGTCTCTGAAATGTATCTTGAAAATGAAATTTTTCAAATTTAAGTTACTCGTATTTCAATAATAATGTAATCACATTTTCAATTAGTATTCTAATCGAACATAGAAAATTAACTTCTCAATCATGAGAATAGAATTGTGATATTTGAATGAACAATCACTCTCAAATACAAAATCATCTTTGACGCGCTTATTTCGTACATTTTGACGGGATTTTGTAGAATTGTTGAATTCGTCATGATGCATTGACATTATTTTATGAGTAATTCGGAATGTTATTTGTTGAAGCTTGGCCCTTTTTCGTAGTACAGAAGTCTATTTGAAATTATTCATTAGTTTTTTAGAAACATCCTATGTTATGTTACTTTCTATTGTAATGTTTTTATTGGAGTTTTTATGGGGGTTAAATGTGTTGAGATTTATAGTTTTATTATTTGTTCGTGTTTTGTTTGTTCTTATTCTATTTATATTTCATGTAAGTTTATTTTAGTTCTTGTGTTGTTAGTTTGCTCTTTTTATATATTTTATTGTTGAGTTTAATTCTAGTGTTTTTCTTTGTACTTTTATTTCTATGTTTGCTGTTGTTTTATAATATTTGTTTTGATGTTTGAAGTTGTGTTTTCAACGAGTTTTGTGTTTTTGGTTTTTTTTAGTGTTAGTATTTTTATATTTTGTTGTTTTATAATATTTGTTCTTGATGTTTGAAGTTGTGTTTCCAATAGGTATTGTGTTTTTTGGGGTTTTCTTTTGTGTTATATTTGTCCTAGTGTGTTCTACACAGTTGTATGTGTCAATAAATAAACTAAAAATCGAGAGATGATGTGAGACTCACCTGTGCAGCGGTGTTGGGCAACTGCAGGGTATCCTTCTCGCAGATGGAGGCGCATGACGTCTGCGAAGCGGCGTCTCGACTAGAGGTGACGGCAGGCGTCTTGTCAGGCACACGCGTGCAGAAGTGCGACGTGAAGGTGTGCGCGCGCCGCGCTGAAGTGGGACTACGACCGCCACCCGCACAGATGTCACACGCGTCCGTCGACATGGCAACCGAGTGATGGCGGCATGCGCGACCGCCGCCCGCGCAGATGTCGCACGCGTCCATCGTCGAGTGATGGCGGCACGCCGGCGGCGGAGACGTGTGTCCCAGGACGATGTTGCAGGTGCTCATGCAGCGCCGGTTGTAGGGCTGTGTCGTGCGCCGGTGGGAGCCCGGCAGACTGCCGTAGTTGGCGGGCGGGGGTGGAGGACTGGTTGTGAAGAATATGTTGCCGCGACGGAAGCCATAGCAGGGGTGCACCCCTGCCCCTCCCCCCGACACATGCACCTCCTCGCCAGGACTGTGTGTGAACGTCAACTGGGCATGCACCGACCATTCCTGCTCTATCAATGGATACCTCTCCTGGTTGCTGTTTGTGTTGTTGTTCATTGCATTGCTATCAATTGGCAACTACAATACGTTGAGAATCATCAGCTCGAATACCTGTAGCTAGCCACTCCAAGTCCATGTCAAAAATATGTTGTAGATAACCCACGTCCATTTGAATTCTGTATATCTACATCTTGATGAAAGGTCGTTTACAAATGATAAAATAAATGTGCATGTCTTTTAAAGACATTCCACTCAGGTCTTTCACCAAGAACCAGTAACCAGTTACAGTTCCTGAAAATTATCCATTTAAAATTAGTGTTTCAATGTTTTCCAATGTTTTCACTTTCAATAAAAGTCTGAGGAAATTGTAATGATTACAATAAATTTCTACTTCAATAAAATCAGTGTTCTATTTCATCAATCGATTTGATCTTTCATATTATACTAACGTAATCACTTAATGCTAGGGTCTGACAAAATTGTAGCTTATCATTTACGGTTCGGTTCCATTTCAAAGGAGAATACATAGAATTGTTTTTTCGAGTTGTTTCAAAGTTCAACAATGGTTTCAAATTTAATGCTTTAGTCAAGTACTATTACAAATCATAATACGGTTGATTCCAGTAATATACATTATATACTGTCCAAAAGCTTCCAAGAGTATCACGAAATTGAAATAAGTCAACCAGGTTCAAAGAAAGTATCCCGATTATATCGGGATACACCTACTATGAAAATTGTTGATCAATTATCGAGACTAATAATTTACAAAGAGAATTAATTAACTATTCCTGGACAACATAAAAAAATGAAGCCAGAAAAATGACTAACGAAAAAATCATTCAATATAAGAATGGTTGGAGGGTGGACTTCATAACAGGAAAAGTTCTTGAATGTATCATTATTTGTAGACTGAGATCGATCAACTAGATAGGCCATCAAAGCAGGTGTTTTATCACTAAGTTGAAGGATTTTTTACAAAGAAACGTTTACAACATTTCAAAAACTGAATTAGGATTCCGTAATGAAGTGGAGTTTACTTTGTTAAAGAGGGTTTGAAATGTGAGTTGATAACAGAATATAAAGACACAATTAATTGAATTTCGGCAGAGCCATAAATACGCCAAGGAATGATTGGATAATTAACAAGTCTATGAAAAAGTCGTTTAGGGGTACGAAAGATGGTTAACTAAAAGTTATTGAATTCTGGCTGGAATGTTTCTGCTCAAAAACACAAATAGAAATGTGTGGAATTATCATTATTCGATTTTCTAGAACAATGAATATCAAGAAATTCTTCCAGTTTCAGGCACACTCAGTTTCAAGAATGTCTTTTGAACTTGCACAGTCATTACGTAACGGTCACTGGGTTCACAGATTCAGTTTAAATTAGATTTTTGTAGCTACTACGACGGTTGAGATGGAAATTTCAAAGTTTCTGTTGACAGTGGTTTTACACAAAACACCCAATATCTGTCTCGCAAAATCCCGATCACACAACGCACATTTTATTAGCATACTGGATTAGCACTGTGCAAAACATTAGGCGCGATAATAGTGCTACAATAATTGGCAAAACCCATGGTGAAGTTCAACGCTCGCGATTGAAATGTCAATAACCGATCAGATGTTGAGTTCTGGCGACAAAGGTTGGATAGGTGTGTGGGTAGGCTGATAACTACTGAGCTATCGATGGTTAATAATAATGAGAGGACATGCAGAAGGGAGGCCAGTTTGCGACAGACTGCCGGTTCGGATTCCTTGCAACAGTTGGCACGCCGCCATGCTTATATTTGACCAGGAGATGGACTGACCGGATCACATTTTGGATGTTGGCAAACTATTTAAAGACGCTCACTAGCACAGGCAACAGCAGGCGCACGCGGGTCACTGCTCACGAGCACACTAACACTAATAAGACTGGGGGGGGGGAGCGTTTCGACACGCATACACTGGCAACGAAAACAGTATTTATCTATTTCATCTATATCATCTATATTCATTTCACTTATTCCGAAATAATACTTATTTATGTATGTACGTATATGTACTTCATCAATACTTGAGTGTAACAGACAGAGATCAACAAAGTAAAAAAGAGCTTCAGAAACAGAAAACATCATTGGTTGAAATGATGAAATGAAAGAAAATGTCATACTATTCATAATCATATAATATGATCCATGAAACTGGGATAATTGAATAAAAGCAGAAATAGAGAATTAAGTAAAGTAATATACACAGGAAAAGAACAGTTTTAATACAGTGTAATCATATTGTACACTCGATCTGTCATACAGGGTGATTTTTTTAGTAATATATTTTAATCTAATTTATAAAACGGAAATTTAGTTTTAATGAAAATGCATGTTTAATATTCTATTATTCACAATGAAATCTACCACACACATTTACAATGGTGTTAAACATGACTAAGAAGTCAAAATTCTTATGTACAAAAACGAATACAGTACATTTGTATAATTCATTCATCAACAAATTATAATTATAATTTTCATGATGCTTTGTGATTTATAATATTTAGCCATGTATTATATTACCATATGAATGTTATAATGGAAGTAAACGATTTATGAAGAATTTAAAAGAAGTATTGAAAAGAGAGGTATGATTTCTAGAATAGTTCTCAATCAAATGATATTATGTGTAGTAAAAAGGGTTGTAATGAAGAAGACGCGGTATTCGAGAGAATTGGCCACGACGTATTCCAATTATTTTATCAAATTTGATTCAACATTACTGACTCTAGATTAGTCCCTGTACAGTACACAGTTATTGAAATGACTCGAAGACGTTGAATCAAGCAGTTTCAATTGATTTTAATGAACGTTAAACACCAATGAAAATGTGAACATTCATCATATTCCATAACAACAAGGTGAGCTTGAAAATAGCTCTATTCTAGAAAGTTGTTCAAGCTGGAAGGCACAACTGACTGTAGTTGCAAGTCACCACCTATTTGTATGACTTTAATCAAATACTGACACAAATCAAAATGACAGGTTAAATAAATTTTTCCTCCACCTACTGTCTAAAGTGTAAATTTACTCCCTGGAACATAATACTAAAGTGTCACTTTTTCGCTCTCGGGAAGAAAAACAGAAAAACTCCCTAGAGCGTAAAAGTAGCTTCATTTAAATAACATGGGAAGCATCTCTATTTTAAAAACTTACATTTGAAATAGGTTAGAAGGTCTAAGCTCAAATGAGGATGCATATAGAGTAGTCATTAAACCAACTAAATTCAATACCTCAACCAAACATTTGATCAATATATTATGAAATATATGTTTGTATGCTAAAATGATTACAAACTTCATATCAGTATACTATAAAAATGTATATTTTTTATATTTTTAATATTTTTTTTATATTCCATGTTATTCAAAATACCAGCCAACGAATATTCCTCATTAACTAATCAAATTTGAAACGGGAACTTCATCATAGTAACTATGACAACTGTTGTAGTCGAGTCGGCCATTGTTGTTACAACTTTTGCCAACAGATAGCGAATAGCGCTGTCGGCGGTGAACTGATTACAAGCCAATTGTTTACGTTTTAGGGTATGTTATAACACATTGTTACTGGTCACGTAAGTTTTTAAAAATTATTTTATTTGCAGTTTTTACAAAAATGTAGGTGGAGAAAAAATGTTGTGTATATCACGAGTGAAAAATGCCACTTTTCTCCCTGAATGGAAAGATTGATGCCCGAGGCGAAGTAAAAATGCTTTTTCTCCCTTGGGGAAATTGTTTCCCGGCTTCGCCTCGGGCATCAATCTTTCCCTTCAGGGAGAAAAAGTGGCATTTTTCACTCTAGATATACAAATAACTATTAATGGTTATAAAACTTCACTGAGACGGTGAACAGATATTATACAAAATACAGGGGCTTAGTCAGAGTTGAACAGCACAGGAAAGGGTATCATGAGCACAACCCAAATTACATTGGCAAAAAAGTGTTAACTGTTTACCCCAGAATATTAAAGCTGCCCAAACCCTAAACTCTTTCAAGACTAATCTAAAATGTTGGCTATCATAGAAATGTTTTTATGAGTGGCGAAGTATCTTCGACCATTGAATACGTTGCATTAGTTATAAAATGTTGTATGGTCTTAGATATAGGTTATTTGTTATTTTGTTTTTTGTGTTATGATGTACAAAATTGTTTTATTATGTACAAAATTGTTGTGTTTTGTGTCAATATCTTGTTTTCTCTTTATTGTCGATATGGTGCCTGTCACTATCCATGACAGTATAATAAACTAAAAAAAAATCCATAAAAACGTAGTGAGCTTGATTGGAACATTATTCTTTGAATTTGGAAGATGCAGCAGACTTGTGTCGCAAGTAAAAAAGTAAATTCGTATGGCTTTTGTTGGTGGAGAGTCCCTTACGGGAAGATTCCACCTCGCCTGAATCATTCAAGCCGTCAATGGGCCTCAAGACTGTAATACTTCAGCCGACAGATTAACATGCCCATCCAATAACACGTTGAGTTGCAAGTCACTACTGCGGTTCAACTACAATAAAATATTGTAACATAATTAAGGGAGATTAGGAAGACTTTTTTCAATTTGGATTTTAAAGACAAGATGAGTGATAAAATATTTGAAAAACTCACTTCTTGCAGCGCCTTTTTGTCAGCAACTTTGGAGCTCTGTAGCAGCCTGATGACATTCTTGGCGCCCTCGACCACAGCCGCCTCTATCCTCAGCCTGTGCCTCAGTTCTTCCACTCGGTCCTCCAGTGGCGGCTCCAGGTTACGTTCGAATTTATCTGCAACCAATATAACCATTATAGAAAAGTTCCAACACATTTTCCACAGTTCATCATAATCACAAATCTAATCAATTTACAATCATGTAATAAGGCACTGTCTCAAATTTCCCAACTATCTGATTGGTGGTACTGCCAAGGTCTTCAAAAAGAGGTCAGGACACCAATGTCAATGGAGCGTTCATATTGAGTCTCTCACATCGAGAGTGAATTTTGAAAAAATCCAATCTAATTTGAACAACCTTATCTCAAGGGAACCTGAATCGTCGAATTAAGATAACAATTTAGAGGTGTTTTCAACAAAAAAAGTTCTAATATACTAAAATAAGAAGTAAACAAACATCTCAATAAGACTTGATGGGTCATAATGGTATATATTATTTTGCCATTTTGGTGTTAGTTTGCGATTTGTAAATTTTCGCCTCAAAATTGTCTTTTTTATTCTATATTATTGAAATATTATCAACCTTTCAAGTGTTTTTCGGCTTTCTAAAAACATTACTAAATTCAAAATTTTTATCACTTGTCAATAATTATTCTAATGGAGTATTGTGGGACCAAAAATCTGGAGTGCGTGACATACACATGACCTTTTGATCTTCGTTACCATTAAAATTTGAAAGAGAAATATAGCTTAGGCTACAAGCTAAGCATAGTTATCCCTCTTTCACATTTATTTTATAATTTTTTTATTCATATACAATTCAGGTGTAAACAGCATTCGCCCAAAACTGATTTTAACCTTAATTTAAAATAAACAGTCCAGAGGGTATTATAGAGCTCATGATTATTATATATATTATTATACATCATTGTAATAATTGTATTGATGAATTATTAGTGATTGATGGATTTATTGTGGTCAAATACTGCAATGCATCATGGGATCGTGTCCTGACCTCTTTCTATGAACCGTGAGTACTATTAATTTGAAAAGAGACTTGAAAAATTTGCGAAAATGTGTTTAAACGGCGAAACCTCTAGCGCCACTAGCATAACTAAGTGGGTTCAACGGTTTCAACGTACATTCAAAATAGGCACACCATTCCCAATCCTATAAGAAATCTACAAGTTTATGATAGCATATAATGCAATATCTGCTGCAATAAAATTGTATTTTTATCAATGATATAATATATTTTAACGGATACAATCAACAAAAAAACAAATATTTTTCTAACAAGATTCCATTGAATAATGTTATATTAGCACTCACAACTTGAAATTATTTTCTGTGACAACCGTCTTTCTACTAATTTCGTCCAATTCAATTCCATGAGGAAAGTAACCCGGAAAACATACCAGGAAAACTTGCTTTCAATGAGTTTCTAAATGAAAAGAAATTGTTGGAGAGAACTCAAGAGCGATGTGGTTTGATTGAAACGCTGGTTATTACAAAGATTTCCTCTTCGAATTTTCCTCCAGCTGATGAAATCACCCATAAACCAAAATTCCCTTCCACTTTGGTATTTTGCGCTGACTGACTTGTCTACTGAGCAAACATCACGCACTATTTCCTAGCAGGATAGCGAGCTATTTTCACTCGAGTTTTTATGAAAATAGATCAACAATAATAGTAAATAATAAGATTAAAACTGACGAGTTAGAAAAATCCAAGTTTGAGTCAACTGGTCCAATTGAAAACTAATCGATTGACTGACCGCAGAAATGAATAGAAATTTCATTAACATGAAATAGTATTGATTGGATGATTAATCATATCATTAACATGAATCCACTTTAATACTGTATAAAACGTATTTGGTGATAAACTTGATTCGTTTTGATTTTGCCACAAATGAACTGATCTGATGAAGAAGATTATCATTAATTTCATTAATGAAACAGTGCAAATAAAAGGCTGTAACAAAAAACTCAAATAGGTACCAACACATTTCGATCAGAAAATAACAATATTCAATAATAAATGTGAAATAGAATTCAACAATAATATAACTTGATAGATACTGTAGATAGGTATAGTAATAGTAATGTCTCAAACATCCTATTCAAATAAGGCATGAGAGATAGATAGTGGAGGTTTAGGTAGATGCCTAGATGGATAGGAGTAAGTTATTTCTCATCTTCAAGTCAGTTTTGAAAACAAAATAATCTATTTCAAATCAAACTGGGAAAGGAAGAACATTCTTTAATGGATTGACGCAAAAGAGACGATTGTGTGAGAATGAAAGTGTATGAAAAGCCAGAGTTCAATGGGATACAGGCAATGAAATTCTGGAACAATGCAAGCTCGCTCATGCATTCATATCAGCATATGCACACTCATCTCCTATACGCATTCGCACTTCCATATACCGAAGTAGAATTCCAATTTATTCCAAAGAGATAGTTATTTTTCAAGGGAATGACTCCCATATCCTTGAAATCTAACTCGTTACATTACCAACTTATTATTCAAGTAAATTAATTTCGATCAATAAGTTTTCCTATAATAGTTTGCACTGTTAATCAAGGCTGTGCAACAAGGTTTTGAAAACGTTTTACTGGTGTCATTATTTCAAAGTATTTCAATTTGGATACTATCAAGTTACCAAAATTAAACAAATTTCTAAGGTAAACTTATTTATCATTCCTACTTTTCAAGATATGAGCATCCAAGTTGAGATCTTGGAGGAGAACCATTACCGAATTGATAGCAAATAAATTGACGAAATTTTGAGAATACATTCTCCAAGATATTGCCTATTTCTTGACATATTTGATTTTTCAAAGTATCATTTCTAGGATGATTCATTCCATTTTGAAAAAATAACTAAACTTGATTTTTTATAAATTGAATTGATTTCCCTGGAATTGATGTTCTGGGATATCAGATATGTCATGAGATAGACAATATCTTGGAGATTGTATCCTCAAATTTCATGAACTTATTTGCTACTAATTCCGGTGGTGACACTCTCATATCCCAAAATTTAAAAATGATAAATGGGTTTTCATTAGAAATTAGTTCTATTTATTTATTGGATAGAGCAGACAATATTATACTTAGAATAGAAAAACAGGATATTGATTGCCCAAAACTTATTCTATTTCTAAATTTAGTTTTAAATCGTTCAAACGTTCAACTATTATGTAGATTATGTTCATTTCAATTTATTCACCAAATCATTAATCTCTCAAATCAAAAGAGAACAAATATTTTCAAATTTGGATATATTGATAGTAAAACTTTACAAAAAACATAAAACAAACTTCACATTAAAAGAATATAGAATAAAAACAATTAAATTTTGAGCCCGAAAATATCACTTATATATAATTTAGGTTAATTAATAGTATCCAAATTGAAATACTTAATAATAATTTCACCAGAGACAAGTTTCCAAATGCGTGGTGCACAGCCAGCCTTAAGGTGCGTTTTCGTTTGTGCGAAATAGCCGTCATCGACCTCGACAGGGTGAGGATCTCAGATTGGGCAGATTCCAATTTGTCTAAATAACTTAATAGATTCTGTTCAATTATGTTTTAATAGGGAAGGTTAAGTTTATACTTGTAAATGGCAATATGATGATATAAATCGAAATGTTTTGATTCTTAAATAATAAACACAATTATTAACGAAAATTTATTGGAACAGCTGTAATGGCACAAAAGTTGAAAAATTTCTACAATATGAATGTCTTCAGACAACAATGCCTGTCGTCGTCGACTGCGGAAGTTTACGCACAAACGAAACCCAGCTCTAAGGCTAAGGCCCGGTTGCACAAAAGACGGTTAGATTTTAACCGTGATTAATTCAACAACAACCAATCAGAGAAGGCCTTTTTGATAAGAGGTGTTCTCTGATTGATTCACACTTCTGGCAGATATAATTTCAAATTCGTTAAGAGACAAATCCTTGGAATTTTGAGGATAAGTTCTTGAAGGTATTGTTGATTGAATGAAATAAAAAATTTCTGAAAATATAAATTTTCAAGAAATTTATTTAATTCACCAAAAATAACAACTAATAATTATTTTTGGTACCGTAAATTAATTTTTTTTAATTGATATTTTTAGGAAACTTTTGTTTTATTTGATCAACAATATCATGTAGAAATTATCCTCAAAATTTCATGGATTTATCTCTTATCGAGTTTGTAATGATCTGTCCCAAAAATTTAATCTTTATGCGCTCATATATCAAAAAGTAATGGTCGGAAAAAATCGCCCTGAGAAAACTTTTTCATTTTGATAGCTTCATAGTAAACGAATAGAAAAACTTTAAAAATATCACCAGTAGAAAGTTTTTTTAGCCTTTGCACAGCTTTAAACAGTGGTTGACAACTTGTAGACTGTTTTGATTGATAGTTTACCTTTGTTATGATTGGCATCGCCATTGGCGGAGGCGGGATCCTGGACCTTGTGTTGGCGGTTCTGCTTCGCCTTCATGATCCGCATGCGGATGAACTCTATCTTGGCTTTGGAGTCGGCCAGCATCTGCTGTGCTTCGGCCAGCAACTTCTTGTCCCTGTTGTGACCGCCGCTCAAGCTCTGGATCATATTTTCCGCGCCTTGTTTCACCTATGCAAAGCACAAACACATTTTTAATGCGTCAATTATGATAGTGAGTATTGAAGGTAAATAATAAATTATTTCATCGTTGAAAATAAATAAATTCAAGTGAATGAAACATAACCTACTTTTTGGACTAGTGTATGAATCAAAATTCAGGAAAGGAACAGTTTTGGGCTGTGCCTGTTGGTCCTTCCGCAATCATTTAATTGAATTGTGTTTTGTTCATCATTGAATAAATAAATAAATAGAACTGTTCTAAACCCGATTGATTTTTAATTGATTCTATTGGAAAAATGATACTAAACTAATTAAACCACCGGTCAAAATTTATTACAGTATTTTGCTTGTAGAGCCTGAAGAATTCTTTTTTATATTTATTTATTTGATGATATACTTACAAATCATATGAATATTATCGGGATAGAACAACAGGCATAGCCCAAAACTATTCTGTTCCCAAATTTTGATAAATAATAAAATGTCCGAAAAAATAGGTCCAAGTACGGTTAGTCAAGTTTTATGTTATAGTTTAGCTCAAGTTTAGTCCAAGATACCAATGTGTTTTTGTAAAAACTTGGACTAGTTTTATTTCAATGTATTATTTTTTGAAAATAAATTAGGATACATTTCAATACCGTAGTATGAAATTCATACAACAAAAACATAAATAAAAATTATGAATGCAAGTGCAAAACAGCAGCAGAAATACAAATAACCAACTAAATTTAATCAAGTATTTGATTTGTAATTATCAGAATAATACATTGTCCACTCTCATTTATTCGCATAGTGGTTGTGAGGAGAAGAATTCCATTCTTATTAGAAGTGGTCAATATTTTCGTAACTTTCTGTATTCTTAAAATAAACTTGGAATGGTTCGTGTTTCACCTCTTTCACGCTTAAAAATATCAAGCTTAAATATCACTCAATTAACGATAATAACTATGAAGTAGAATAATTGATAGACGATAAACGGAATTACATTATGCTTTTATCTTCTTGGTAGAAGAGATTGATTCAATTAGTATGGTTTCCAAATAGGATTTTGGTTTAAAAAACACTGCAGTCCTGCAAGTTGATTTAATAAAATGGATTTGTCAACAAAAACTGTTTTTATAAATTAGGGAAAAATTCCACAACACATTAATGAATATTTAACAAGAATGGAATTTAGATTGTTCATTGTTAAATTTATTATTCAAAGTATAGATTAATTCAATTAATAATTTGTTTCAAAATCAAGTGAGTAACATTAGTGAGTTACTTACAACTGACAATATTATATCTTGTAATGCAAATTTTTCAATTTCTTTATTAATTAAATAGCACTAGCTTTCCACTATTGCCTTATCAATACATAACATAAAGATGATCTACTTTTAAAATGTTATCCAATTAATGTTCAGTATGTGATTTGAATTATGATGGAAATTATAAGGTTGAAAATCTCCATCATTAGTAAAAATGGCTCGCTTAAAAACAATGCTGTGAAAAGCCATTGAAAAAAAGCCAATAAACACCTAGTAAAGTGAGAACAATAGCTGGGAAATTTCACCCATTGTTTGCCAAGCCTTGCCAAAACACAGCATTTAGAAAACGTTTAGAATCTTATGGAAATGAAAACTGGAATATTTTAGATAATGACCGACAATTTGTGGAAATGATATGAATAATTTTCACTGACATGAATCCAAGCTTTGTGGATGGAACAGTTCAAATCCAATTTCCATATAATATGATCAACAGTAGGCCTATTTATGTAACATCTAAATATGTAGAGTAAACCTTTAATTTTTGTATTGTTTGATGGTATTAGATTGAAAATTTGAAAAATGGTTAGCGAGATACATCATGGGATCATACATCCTGAATGATGTTACACAAAAATGAATAGAATAATACTTCTCAGGCAACAGAATAATATTCTGAAGATCTAAAAAACCGACCTTCAAGCTGAACAAAGCTAAGTAAATCCAAAGTGAGGATGGGGCATACGTATTTAAATACTGTATTCACATTTTCATTCATTACTACACAGGATTTTCAATCAACTGTTCTCTACTGATTTATTATTTGTTTTTTAACTTTATATTTTCATATAATTACAGCAACAGCCAGCAGTCAAGTGATTGGGAGAGAAACGCAGAAAACCCTCTAATATATAATTACTAGCCGTCAGGCTCGCTTCGCTCGCCATATCCGTCTAGCCAGGGGGCTCCGCCCCCTGGACCCCCGACTGGATCGTCCAAGAATAAGATCAGCAGGCTCGCTTCGCTCGCCTGCATTTTTCATTTGGGCATTTTTATCAATGTTAGGACAATCCAGTGGGGGTCCAGACTAAACGGATATGGCGAGCGAATCGAGCCTGACTGCTAGTAATATAATATTCCCAGGATTGAAGTAGCAGTGCCCAATCAATTTTTCCGCGATAAATGCATTAATTTAAATCTTCAACTTGGTGCCAACCTAACAAAGACAACTCAACTTAATTCCAACCTGACAAAATTATTAATTTAGTTGCCAGTTAACAACTGTTTCGAATAGGTACTCTATCTAGATTATAGTTCTATAGTAACATATGATATGGAAATTTCAATTATAATTAAGAGATTGGGAGAAGAAGAATATACATGCTAAAGGACGAACTTTAAACCCTTAAAAACAACCCTTAGAGTTAAAATATTGCCAAAAGATTTCTTAGTGCGCCTCTAAAGGGCCAACTGAACATACCTACCAAATTTGAACGTTTTTGGTCCGGTAGATTTCTAGTTATGCGAGTGAGTGAGTGAGTGAGTGAGTGAGTGAGTGCCATTTCGCTTTTATATATATAGATATATTATTATGTGTGGAGAAAGAATGCATTTTGTATATATGCCCTTCAATAGAAATTTGTCCTTAAACTCAGCTAATTCAAAGCTAGTTGAAGCTCACTTATAGCTAGTAAGTCATTCCAATAGATGAATTATTGTTCAAAAATAATAAATCGACTACTTTCTCCTCAATACTGTTAGGAGAAGTAATAATCTACTTGAATTTGTTCTCTTTTCAAATGAAAAGCTAATTTCACCTTTAATTCAATGTTGAGTTGTTTTTCAAGGGAGACCAGCCGTGGATCATTGGCAGCCCCAGAGCTGTCCTGAGCTTGGCTGCAGGCTGCAACGGGAGACATCACTGTTTCTGTAAACAAGAAGAAAATTACTTAGAATCATCGTTTTTAAAATATCATTTAAGAAGGTAATAATACATCATTTGAATGAAATAAGATGATGATATGTAAATTCAGATGATTAATAAATTACGAGCTGAGATGTTACAACACTTCTGTTTTTCAATTGAACTGCTGTACCGATATGCAGCCATTTATTCGACTGTTGAAGTTTTTAATTATTGCTATCAAATACATATACAGTTTTTTAGTATTATAGTTCAAAACATTAATACATGTTGAAGTCCTAAATAAAAAGAAAGTTTATTAGAATCTGTCAAGTACTTTATGAATGAAGGATCAATCAAAACATCCAAACTCGGAAGCCTATTCCAAATGAGAATTACCAACTGTAAAATGAGTTCATTCTGGACTGTTTTATTAAATATTAATGAATGTGTTTCATATAATATATTCTACAAGTAGAAACAGGTCGGTTTACTACAATATATCTACGGTAATACATAACATTGTATTACAATGATAGTTCATTAGCGTTCAAAAAACACGAATATTAATAATGAAATGACTAAATTAAGAATCGGTAGGTTTGAGTTTGAAAACCAACAAATCAGTACCGTAACCAATGAGAAATCCGGATTCAAATTCTAATCACAAGCAGAGACCCAACTTGAAAGTGCATTTAGATAGGAGACACTTCATATTTACTACCATTTAAGATTAGTGAATGACCTTGTTAATGTTTCAGTGTATTATCAGAACAAATACAACGAAGAGTACACAGTACAGGTGTTGACAAATCCGATCCATTGTTTGTATTATCTATTGAAGAAGATAACTGTTAGCAGCAATTTGAGATTATAAGACAGAATCGAATTTTTACTCAAAGTATCGAATTATTTTCCTGGCAATGAAAAATATGAGTGGTTTAGTCACTTCACAAAAAAGAATCATTATCAAAACTATAATTTCCAAGTATTTTTTTAAATATCTTACTCAATTGATAACCATGCCCCTCTTTTCTTCCTCAAAACAAAACCAATTCAATTGGCAAATGAACGAAATTTTTGCAAAAAAATGTATGTTTTGCGGTTTTTTATGAATTTTTCTTTTTTAAATGAATAATGTACAAAACTTGATTGAATTATGTAGAAAGATTGATGTATTTGAGAAATCCATGACATGAGCGAATACATTAGAATCAAGCAAAATTAATGTGAAGCTTGAATTGATTACTTTGCTATGTCTTTTTTTAAAGTAAACATAGATAATATAGATTCTCTTTTGAAAGCTCTGTATTTATCTAAACTACGTTGTAACATATTAAAAGAAACATACAACATTCAG
The DNA here is from genome assembly GCF_014356525.2 of Nilaparvata lugens. Classification (NCBI taxonomy): domain Eukaryota; kingdom Metazoa; phylum Arthropoda; class Insecta; order Hemiptera; family Delphacidae; genus Nilaparvata; species Nilaparvata lugens. The sequence goes on from NC_052509.1 coordinate 46,094,628, forward strand.
CTTCACCAAGCTAAAGTTATTTTTCAGTTGTAGCAGAGAACAACGAAGCTCAATGAATTGAAAAAGATTAATTTTAGCGAACAGGTGCTATTTCGGGCTAGGACAACATCTTAAATCAAGGTTCATAACATTGGAGACAAAAATCGTACTTCAGTCCACTTCAAAATAGATTCTTCAATTCCAAAGATAAATTGCTACTGTCAAACTGATGTAGGAAAAGAATCATAGAAACCAAGGGATAATTTTCATTTTCTGAGTGGAAATATTATTATATCACACTTGTGCAGTAAATAGATTGATATTATTGTGCTCAATTCAATAAGAATAATTTTAAAATAATATTGAAAATTGAATGAAATCCATTAAACTATGTTCAAAGATACTTATTTTCAAATAATGTATTGGGAATAATTCAATTCTAGTGAACCTTTATATAGCCTACATACGCATTCGCGCTATTCAAATTTATGTCGATCAGTTTATTCAGTATTAATTTGTAGCGACAATGATACAAATAAATTCATGGAGGAGGTGAATCATTAGCAGAATTGAGGTGATTAATAACATTACAGAATGGAGTACAAATTAATAATATTGAGCACCCATGGAATTTGATGAAGTTTAAACCACTGTCAAGTTTAATTATATAGGAACTATATTATAGAATAGAGAATAGAGAGAAGAGAGGACAGATTTTACACATTGCAAGTTATATCATGAGTATATTCACATAACTTATTGTATCAAAAGTGTTACCGTATTTGTAGCTTTCAATTATGTATATGTGAATAAAAAATCAATTTGAAAATAAAACCTTTATTCTGACAAAAATGACTTTTGATCGTTGACATGTATACAACTACTAAAAAAAATCATGACCGTAGAACGGTATTTGTGACACTGAAGACTGAGGCAATGAACTATATTTTGAGCATTATTTTTCAGTTTAATGCTTTTATCCTCGCACGACTGCTCAGAAGAACCAGATATAGATCGACAATAATAAGCGAGCAATCAGTTTTACGCCAAATCTGAGAAAACATTGGCCGAAAAAAGGTTCACTTCTATATAACGTTTAATCGAGAAATCGGTGGTCCAAATAACATGAATGAATGGAGAAAAGAAGCCAGTTTCCAACATTCATGGAAAAGATAGTTGAAATTAATGATATCAAGTTGCGAGTACGCGAAGTTTATTTTGATAGAATTTCAGTATAGTGCTTATCTCCAAAGGTCCAAAATCTATTTATTATTTCAACGTTGTACTTGATTAATAAAATTATTATGTGCAGTACTCTTAATTCTGTCACCGGAGGCAGAAACTTTGTTGCATTCGTCGAGCAGCTTTTGTGTACAAAACAACCAAGTAATTTGTTATGATGCTGATTTTATCAAGATCTTTAGGGAACAGTTTTCTAGAAGTATGAAAAGCATCAAGATATGACAGAATTATGAAATATATCAATAATTAAGTGATGACATTGTTGATATTGATAGATAAAATTGTAAAAAGGATATATTTTGAAAGTTCAAAGTTCTTCTCAAAATGTGAATTCCTTCAGTGTTTCATCAGAAGCACATCAATTCTATTAGATAATAGAGGTGTGAATTTTAACCCCAAACTATGATTTGATTTTTTGATATTGATAAATTGTATAAAGGATATATTTTGAAAGTTCAAAGTTCTTCTCAAAATGTGAACTCGTCCAGTGTTTCATCAGAAGCACATCAATTCTATTAGATAATAGAGGTGTGAATTTTTACCCCAAACTATGTTTTGATTTTTTGACCTACCCTTATCATTAATATATTCAATTCAATTCAATTTTTATTTCCACAAAAAAATCATATACATATCAGTTAGACAAAATAACTAATAACAATAATAGTTATACAAAAACAAATCAAGGAAATATATTTCCCCACTTAGACTATAAATCCGTGTGTGGGGAAAGAATTCCTATCTCAAATTCAAATTCAAATATTCTTTATTCCATACAAAATACAGATTACATTGTATTATAGAGCATGTTTTACTGGAATACCCCTACAAGACTATTCGTCTGAGTGTAGGGGGTGGGTTCCTGTTACAGTGGGTAACCAATAGTCTATTCATAATATTAAATTATGAGTAATATTAATATTAAATCTAGAAAAGCCTTAAGAAATACAGGATAATCGAAATCATTTCTTGAAAAACTTTTAAATTTTACTTTTTTTAAACATACAAAATAAACTTTAATTAAACAATAACTTCAAATGTAGAAAATAAAATAGGTTAAATCTATTACTGATATATGATATAGGTTGGTGCTATAAGGTCGAGTTAATAGAGCGCTGCATCAAAAACAAGAAACTAAACAGAAGCAAGAAGAGAGAGAGAAAAAAGAAAAAATAACGAAACACGGAAAACTAATGGCTTATAACAAAATGAAAAATGGGAATATCTGTAGATGAATATTGTTTCAAATTTCAACTTCGCAAGAATATAATACTGTACTGTTGAAAACTTGTACTGCTATACAATCGTTGAGTTGGAGTGTTATCATACTGTAGAATGGAATGTAGAATGTTAGAATATGTAGCCTACTGCTATACAACATTGTAGAGCTGAAATGTTATCACACTTTCGAGTACAAGAATCTGTTGAACAATCTATGAAATTTAGAGAATTGAAATGAATCAACTCTGAAGAGTCCTTCAACACAACAAACACATAGCAGGCATACCAAATGCTTGTTCCATCTCATAAGATGTGTTCAGTACTCAAACATACAGCACGAGTCAATGGACCAATTAGACGTCAACATTGGCCATACATTTAGGGTAGGCTTAGATCTCAACCAGTGGACTTCTAGTACAGATTTCAATGAGTTTCATAAACAACCGACAAAAAAGGAAGTTGAAGTACATTGAAGACAGAAACTCTAGAAATGGAAACGTCCAAGTGCGGACACATAAGAGCAATAACACTACTTGAGACCCACGCAAAGCACTCAACAAGCCAGGGTGAGATCTGAGATGCACTTTATTCAGTCAGCATTCCTTATGAATGAACATCAATGCTTACCATTATACTGATGCTGACAGTATAGAGTATTGACATCATTTTGTCAGGATTCCTTATGAATGGGTATCAATGAGCACCATTCTACCAAAGCTGACAGTTTCAAGTGAATCTGACTGTAGGTACTGTACTGCATGCATACTGCATAGGCTGACTACCGACCAGCCAGACTGCAACAAGAAGAGAAAAGTGAAACCACTTTCTCCTCCAACGAGTTCTTGTGCAGGAGTCATATCATCAGTGAGAGGAGGAGGAGGAGGAGGAGGAGGAGGAGGAGGAGGAGGAGGAGGAGGAGGAGGAGGAGGAGGAGGAGAGAGACCGACTAGGATAATACTGAGTGACAAGATTATTTATTAGAAAGAAACGAGACACACCGAATGTCACGGTCACCGGTGAACGCACGGCACGGCACGGTACGACACATCAAGTAGCCGCTCAAACGTTTCTTGAACACCGCCGCTGTTTGCAACACCAACACTGTCATTACGGGAGAAGAATGGTTGCATGCAAGACTTCTAATGTGTTACTGCTGCGGTGAGATTCACTTCAAACTGACAGCATTGATTGATTGGGAAGCTTCAATGATATTATTCATAATTAATGCTAACTGATCAAAGTAAATCTCACACGATAGACTCACAGAAATAGACAATTGACGACGATTTGCATCGTGAACATTGTTGTATGAGAGAATCCATGAATGTGAATACCATAGACTGTCATTGAATGTCATAACTTCAAATATGAGAAAACATTCTGTACTAGAATTATTGCTGGACAATAGATTGAAGCAAGGACTCATAGGTCTTGTCATGCACCCTTCAATCAAAGCTAACTAGCATTCAACACAGTTTACGAAGCACCCAAAATTAACTTGTGGAATTTTGATTATCCTGAGGTCATTGAAGACTGAAAGAATGTAAAAATCCCCAAGTGAAATCACAACACTATGTACCTTTTGGTTCTTAGTCTTGTCTTTTAAATCCACCATTTAATACAGTTTAAAAGACACCAGAAGAGCTGTGAGTTCAAATTTATTGTATTTGAGAATGTTATGGGAAAAAATGTATTATTTTTTGTAAGAAATAAGAGGTCTATAGAATTAGAAGGTTTCCAAAGAGGCTCAGTCACGAAAGATATTGTTAGCTTAAATGAATTGGAAAATTGGATTCATCACTAACTTCATCACTATTAAACTATTGTAATATTGCTCTATACTTTGATTCAACAATCATTAAACGTCTTCCTTCTAAACGAAATACAACTGATTTCAATAACAAAACAGGCTGATAGACGGAGTATAGTAGGTGGAAGAGGAAGAGGAGGAGGAGGAGGAGGAGGAGGAGGAGAAGGAGGAGGAGGAGGAGGAGGGAATCACTTTCACTAACGAGCTTCACTGGAACAGATATTTGATAACCGGTCTGGATGATGACAAGTTACTAATTTGGCATCCAAAAGTCAAGATCAAATTCAGCTGAAAATTGTTGCAGAGACCCAACATAATGGACGAGACAAGAAATCTTCACCATTAAATTGGTGTCATCAGCCTCCAGAACTTTCTGTCAATCAACGCAAAATTATCATCAATTAGGGGAAATTTTCAATTGAATTGCTGAACAATTTACTCTTTCAATTATCCCTTATTTGGCTGTAACTACAACGAACTCTTTCTACTTTCTTTGCACTTACCTACTTCAGGAAGTCCTTATTGGAAACTATGAGTCGTTTTTTTCAACCAAGAAGCATTGCACGATGGAATTCAAAAAATATAGATCATAAAGTTATGATTCTACAGCATTACTCATAGAGTTCAATTCCAGAATGCATTCAGAGTGAGGACTAGATTCAAATCCAGAGGCTATTAGATGATCTCAAAGTAGAAAAAGGATCAGGGGAGAACGTCAAACTACTTGTATACATATTTTTGGCGTTAGTTTGTCACATCAGAATAAGTGACGTTTTCAGTTTTTAAAATTTGAGTGATGTGCTAATGTCATTTTAACAAAGAGGTTAGTAATCTATTTTCTTCAACAACAGGAAAATACACTGAATAGGTAGGATAACTGAGAATAGTTTAGCATAGAGAGATGGGGTATAGACACTGCTGACGAAGGTCAAATAACTTTAGAACAATATGTTGAGAACATTATGATGAATTCGGATAAATAGGATCAGAGATAAGAATTGCGTATTTTGAATTCCACCTCATAAAAGTTGAGATCTCATTTGATAACAATAAAATTTATCCATTTTTTGATAGACAAGTTCATTGATGAGGTTCATAACAGTATTTGGTCCGTATTTCTGTAATATTCATTAACGGGGAAATTGTAAATCTCCACATACGAATCAAGAATATAATATGTGATAAATATTATGAATTTGGTTTGATTATGAATAAGATTAACTACCATGATAAATTTCAGAATTTATCATTATTTATTTATAGATTACAATGTCACTTTAATTTTTCATCAATATGAAGTTGCATTGTAATCAGTCCAAAGATAAAGGTCTAATTTCAATAGATTAATTGGAAATTGATTTTTGACTGACTGGACAGCATGACTTGATGACACATTGCGGTGGATTGTTGCAGACGGAACCCTCCAACATGAAAACCTTCCATCAAAATGTTCAAACAAATAGTGTGCAGCTGAAATATTGCAAAGCGTGGCTGGTGTTTATTTTTGAACAGACCTTGAAGTTGCTCCATTGCTCTTCACTCTTTTTGACTGCCTCTCTCCCTCCCGTCACCTCATCATCTGCCATAAATATGACAAATTATGAGTGATGCTCCACCAACAGGCTCACGATTGCTGATGGCACGCTGCCATCTTAATATTTGATGCAACAAAATTGGTTCGGGAGATCGTTCCTTATCCGCCAACTCAACAGACTTGAACGCATGTGGAGGAGAAGGTTGATATGCACTTCAGATTGCACATATTCCTTTTGATGCGTCCAAAATAGCTACCATCTTCAAGTTAATCAGCATAAAAAATTTTCCTCTTGAACCAACACTGTAGCCTACTACTATTGAACTGCAATAGCATTCATTGATAGCTCAATGATTTTTTTTTTTTGTACCATGTCCACATGAGTATGACTTATGCGAGGGTAATGGGAAGTACAGCATGATGATGAAACATGGTTGAATCTCAGTCTACATGGATAATATCACTACTTATGATAAATCCCTGAGCTCTTCCTAAGAAAAAAAAATCTTTTTTGATTAACAAGGTGGTTTTAGAGTGGAAAATTTTGATATTACAATAAGTATTAATTTGTACCCCTCAAGTAATATGGATTACATACTGGTGAAAATAAGAGTCCAAGAGTACTCTTTCAAGAATAATAACTCATTATATAACAGTCAAACATGCTTGCTTTTCACTGCATTATGAATCGCTTTCATTTTGTGACTTGCAGCAGTCATCTACCAACTAGAGTTGTGGCCTTGCTGGTGCAATTGCAGTTACTATACAATCAAGCAATTCTCAATCAGCTGACCACCTCATTACTACCTCACAAAACCTACAAGTCTACGTCAAATCAAACTCCAAAGAAGTCTCATTAGAGCTAGTGCACTCACCAGTGAAACTCAATGGCAAATTCCGTTTTTAATAAGCGCGAACCAACCACTCGACTGCATAGGTGCAATCTACTGCAATCGGAAATGCCTTGAACGTGTTTTTTTCAGTTCGTTATGGGAACAAACCATTAGCAGATGAGTAGAAAAATAATAGGAGCTGAAGTTCTGACAATATCAGGGAAGCAGAGAGTCTTCGCTGCCTTGAATCCTTCAATCATCCATCACCACCAACTTTCTTCCTGCTTCGTTCTGTCTCGCTCACTCCTCTCCATCAGCCTATCTTTTTCTCTCTCGCTAGAGTTCATTACACAAACAATTGTTCCGAAAGGAAAATTGCAACCACAGACGAGTAGTTCTTTGCTTTCCACGCGTTATTTAAAGCATCTTTTTTCAGGCCATCAATTGGAGGAAGTGGCGGTGGTGGGGGTGGTGGTGTTGGTGGTGTCTGCTTTCACTTTCTGCATCATCCGTGGTGGCTGCTGGGACAGTGAGACACTCAACGTGAGAATTCAACAACAGCTAATTAACAATCAGGAACTAAGGCAAATTATTATTCTTTCATTCATCTCAAGTCTTCACCGCCCACCCAAAGAATTTGAACAATACAATACACTGGATTTCGTCAACATTTTACAACAATGTGATTCAATCGTAAGAAAAGTGAATCTGAAATTGACTGATCATTATTGATAGCAGCATTTTATCGGAATATTTTCAATGGAAGCAATTTTGATTAAAAAGTAACCAGGAAAACTAACACGGTATTCGAATTGCTTTGAGAAGCGACCAGCATCCAAGGATTTTGTTCGCATGCACGTAACAACTCGTGCTATTTCTTAAACCGATCATACTACATAGCACCTGAAAATATATAGAAGTTAGAGAAAAAACATTAGAGAATGTATCTATTCAAACTTTTCTCATCATATCCATGGGTAATTTCTCAAAATTGAAAAGGTTATCCTTATCAACAAACATCTTCTCAATAGACTTCCCTCAAGAATAGGATTTTGCTAATTGCAAGAAATGTCTCTGCTAATCATTCTCCTATCCTATGATGATCAATATTATTTGTTCCAAACCTATGATCTGCAGAAATGGTTCACTTATATTATCATTAACGAAATATTAGATTCAAGTAAATCTAAAAAATATTTTTTTAATGAGTAACCAATATGAATAAGATTGTATGGAGCCAATCATAAAATTCAAATTACAATTGAATTGTAAAGTGATGGATTAAACTTTTCTATAGTTATTACAAGTAGTTGCAATTTATTACGATATCAATCTCTAGAGCAATAACATATTTTGTGAAATTGTTACTAATCCTAATCATAAAATTCAAGTTACAATTGGGGATTAAATTTTGTCATTTGAAAGATGCCTATTTTTCGAATAACAGACAAATTATTGATGTGGAAACTTCTAATTCAATACCACTCCAATACATCCATCCAATTTTACAAATATGTTATTGCTTTAGAGATTGGTATCTTAATAGATTGCAACTACTTGTATCAATAACTATAGAAAAGTGTAATCCATCAATAAATAGTATAAGCTGGTGACGCTACATGCTAGTCAGTCTGTGGTTGCAATGATTTACACCTTTGCGCCACTTCTTGTCAAAGTGCGACTGCGACAGACATTTGGAAAGCCGCAAATTTGATGTAACCGTTTTTCGTATCCATGTTGATCAGCCGGCGAAAGGCCAATATGCCAGTATACGACCGGGGAACTAAATCCATAAAATTACTTCTACAGAGCCAGAAACATTTGTCGCGGCGAAAGGTTATCGAGCTCGTAAAATGCTATCGATTGATCATGTAACGCAGGCTCAGTGGCTCAGTAACGGTGTCTTCACCCAGAACTTACATTAATTACACAAACTAATTGCAGAAGGAATGAAACCGAGAAAATTGGAGCAGCTACAAGAAATTAAATGGCGTTCATAGTGCATAGGTAGTCTAGTCGGGAGAGCATCTAGCACACGCTATTCCAACTGTCACTGTTTCAAGTCTAAACTGAACCTGAATGCAACGAGAGAGAAACGGGTCAACATTGCCTGGGTCAGTGCTGTCTAACCAATTCGAACCTGTCACCTGACATCTTCTTTGTATTGGCGACGTCTAGTGTTTTTGTTGTGACTTGCTCTCACCCCGCAGGCTTCCATCTTCATTTCTTCATTTCTGCACTCTCGACTATTCCATGAAGCGGAACGTGCTACCTCAGCCGACAGGTTCATGACCGCTGCCATAGTGGAGAGGAAAACCAACCACCGAGCAAATAGAGAGGTCTCCACAGCACAGACAAATAAAATCAAGTGATTGACCACTTGTTTAGCGCGCTCGCCAACCACCAGTTCTGCTTCACTTCAGATCTACTCTACTATATTTTATGATCTATGGTAACTCTTGATAGATCTCAATTGTACACTTTGAGCTTTGGTGAAGACTTCAGCTCAAAAGTAGTACATTTTGCTAGAATTTCTCAAACTAGTCTTGTTTTGATAGTAAGAGATGAATATGAATATACCAGAGATTCAAACCAATAGTATATATCACATATCAGTAATTATATAAACGCTGAAATTGAAACTTACAATTTATTGAACTCTAGGGGAATTTTATTGCTAATTATCAGTGGAAATTCTGCTTCTTTTTTTATCTAACTGACTACAAGCTAATAATTCAAACTAGGATGAAGTCTACGGACTGAAGTTGTATCCAAAAAATCTAGTTTAATGTTTTCAAATTCCTTTTTTCTAAGAGGTGTATAAAATCGTAATTTACATTAAATGTTTGTACACCGAATTAGGATCCACTTTCAGTAGGTTTCTGGGAGCATTTCAAACAAAATCTATCTATTCTAATTTGAGAGCCATCAATAATTGTGTGAACCATCACTGCTAATGACAGATGATATTCAAAGATAATCTTACGCTAATCCTATCCTCAAGACTAAACCTATTTTTACAAGTCGGTGACAATGAGTCGAAAGATTCTTAGCTCTACTCAGTCAAAACAAATCAAGTTCATTCGAAACTGATTTATTGTATCTTTTTATAACATTTTTTTTTTTGTCAATGAAAATCTCTCTCTGTTTATAGATTGAATTGAATCAACAAAAATAATAATTACTAATAAGTGTTCTGCTTGATGCACTTCTTATCTCTTTTGATAGATGCACATTCATGCATCAAGCATGTGAATATTTCGAATGCTCTTCATTTTAATATTTACTAACAGTAACAATTAATATTAGAGATAATGTCATTACGTCGGAGTCTCTGTGTTTATCTTAACGACATATTTCTATTAACGACGCCAGTCTATCTTTATTTTGAATTAATGAATTTCTAATCATCTTAAAGTCAATGCATAGCTCACACTACTGTATTGCATTGGCCAGTAGTTGACAAAATGGATAAAATCGTATAAAGGGAAAATGTATATGCTTTACTCTGAGAACTTGACTTTTGAATATTTATGAGTCGTGATTCCCACACTGGGACTGTAGAAAGAGACATTTTAGGAATATAATAATATATATACATGATTGATTATGATATGAAAACGATTCATGGAAACACATTTCAATTGGAAATAACCTTTATATGACTTTAAACAAAAGTTAAGTTGATAATAAGTGAATGTCCCTAAACCAGTATCAAATATCAGTATGACGAGCTCATAAAACAGCACTTCTCACTTTTAAAAAATGACTTTCTTAGCATCAATTTACTTTCACCTCCATTACTGGTCAGAGACCCATTAGAAAACATTTGATACCTGTTGTAACTCGCAATTTTTTATAACGACTTTTTGTTAGAAGGTACACGGAATGAATATCTTCAAGTACTGTACTGTACTTTACAACCCCCCATAGTGTGAAATGAAAAACTATAATATTTCAGTAGTTTGGATATTTGACAAGATAATGAAAGGAGAGTTTCTACAAAGAAGTGAAACCTTATGGATATAAAAACCACAAATTAGAAAAACTTGGATGTATTAAATACTAGAAAAGAATATTGTATGTCTTGAATAAATACAAAGGGTATATATGAAGACGAAATTTTCATATCAAGATAACCTGATGAATAATATCATATTAGAAAAAAGAATAAGAGTGTATCAATCAGATAAAAATACTGAATTTAGTCAAATATTAGCTGGCGAATTTTTGTTGTGACTGGCACCAATAATGAAAAGATAAAATTGAATCCAGAAGGTTGGAGGAATCGAAGGTTGAAGTCGTATAGTTTTGACAAACATAAAAAAACATATCTCTTCTCAATTAAAGAGATTGAAAAACTATAAAATTAAAAAAAAAAATTACATAAAAATTTGATGAATCGTTAAATTAGTTGCAAAAAATTGTAGTAGCCGTTATCCTAGTTTTGCGAACGTTCATTGTAGGAGAAGATTATTGAAAAAACTACAAGATAAGATAAATGTATTGAAAAAAATCATAGTTGCTCAATTTTATTGATATTTGTAAATTTCATCACGTTTACTATCAAATCTTAGAATCTATACTTTGAACCCCTTTCAAATATTATTTCTACTAAGAAAAGATACAATCTCTTCAACCTTTCTAACCGAGAATAAGATAACTGGATCTTGCATTGAACAGAGGCGGTTGATAGTGAACTTAATACACAGGCGGGTTTGGCGGGTAATGAGGTTGATAGGCTTCTTAGCCGAACTAACTAAAATCACCAATAATTAGATACGTACGTTTTAATAACAAGATTCAATCAAGTGATTGTATTGTGAAGATTAGCGAAACTAGACGTTATAATAGTCAACTATACTAGATTTATATAATCAAGAGTAACTTTACCTCGATCTAAGTAAAGTAAAAGGTGGAAATTGATCAAGTGAAAGGTCATTAAAGAATGGATTTTACAATAATTTAAGAACAATAAGGTTCTTACTAGGCCTAGTTTGACGCAAGTTCAGATGATGACAACAGTAAAGTAAGATTTGAATATTCATGTGCTTATTCACTTAGTTTTTTCTTGGTACTTTCCATTAAGTCACAGAAGAGTCATGTGCATTACAACACACAAATATCTCTACATGACAAGTTATGTTTGTCTACGTCCAAACTTCCATTCTATGTAGAAATGTACATTTCGAATCGAATTTAATTGAATCAGAGGAAAAATGCTGTTACCTTGGACAATGGCAATCAAAATATGTACTAGATTCAGTTTAATTACCTACACATAGCTGTATGTATCTCTTTCCATAACCTCCACAAAACCAACAAAAAAATAACAATTTTTCATAACTATTAATATTTTAAGAAAATTATAGATATGAAATGATAGTATGGAAACGTAGAAAAAACATAGACGTTTCAAGTGAAAACAACAAATTAACAATGATGAATAATGAATGACCTATCATGATCATTCTTGACATCTTGACAATCGTCCACATCTGAAATTTAGAGTTTGCATTTGAGACACTTATAGGCTCTACGATATTCTATTCATTTAGTTCATGAACCTTCAAGAAGCAAATAGACAATTATTGCTTCAGCCCAATTCAAAAAATTGAGAAAGGAAGAATCGAAGAGACAGAATGAGGAAGACTACAACATATTTATGAATCTGGACAATGGAGGACCGATACTACTTGTTTGTACTGTAATTATAATATATTTGGATTCTATGATACCATGGACGATCAAAGATTGATTATTCTATGATCTAGACCAGTGATAGAGCAATACTAGTACTGTCTTATCCATTCTCTGTATTATTAATGACTAATCTAGAATATTCAATTCAATTCAAATATTTTTATTCAACAAATGTACAGCTACATTGAATAACGTAATAACGTCACACTGTATATATAATATAATAAAATAACAAGATACGATAAAAAATCAAGATATTTTGAATGATACATTAAGAGTTTTCAACCACATCAACAAATCAACAAAAGCAGCTTCATGGAACTCTAAATAAAGGGAAAAATTATTCAATGTCGCCTAATATACAAATACCATGGTACTATGAAAATATTGTATATCCAACGCTAGTAATAAAACATCATTCATTTAAGGCAGGAATGTTTTGTAACTTACAGGAAAACTTGTCGCCGGTTCAATAGTTGTGACATTAATAAACAACACTGAAGACGATTTATTTTTGGATTAGAAGTGTTGCTATCACCACATCCCATCCAACAACTAATGGTTTTTGTGAGTAGGGAAGGTTCGATTTGCTATTTCCGTACAATAATGTCACCTTCCAAAAGGCTACCGTAACAATGTGCTGAGCGCAAGTCGTGATGCTTTACTTTCATTTCATCAACTGATACAATCATTTTCATTACGAGCTGCCGAATCTTCAAAATCCAAATATAGAGTGGTCTAGATAATATACTAATATGGCATTGTCAAATTAATTTAAAATGTAAATTGAGCTTGAAGTGGCCTACTAATATTTTTTACAGTCATTGTATTCCTATGTGCATAGAATTCAATCATACGAATTGCGTGAGTTCTTCGATTTTGAAATGTTGACTTTACAATACACAGAGCTGATCACAAACTATAAAGACTAGAAATTCTTACAAATCTCTTAAAAGGCTGCAACTACGAGTTAAATTCTTGAGGTTCTTATCTTGTTCGATGCTTAATTCAACCATTTTTCACCTTATTTATTTATTATATTGTGTATAACAATAATTATGTATTCATGTATTATGAAAAAATTCTACAACACTTTTCTTGTGTTACAAAGTACAAATATTTTTAGCGATGCAAAGATTCAAGCGCTGTAAACTCAAGTGCATTACGCAATTGATGCAATATACAAATAATGTACACTCATTTGGCCGTAAAGTCTTGAATTTTCTAGTTGATTGGTTGATAGTGAGTGGAGATAGAGAGCCTTGGCTAGAGCCGGTGGACAGGTGCTGCTTACGTGTTGGCCAGGTACAACGGAAGGCCACCTAATCATAGGGATAATCAACACATGGTGCCCACTATCAACCATATAATCGTCGCATCCGTCACTCTCTCTTTCTATAGGCTCGTCTCTCTTTTTCGCTCTCATCCTTTGGCTGATGTTTTGGCGGGCCGATTTCAATGTCGCCGACTACATCAACAACTGGAAAACGAATCAAGGATGCCTGGCCCCGAAATGAACAAACTCACGCACGCGCCTAAGCATACACTAACCTACATTTAAAGCGGCACTTAGCAGGCTCTTCAACTTTGTTTCCAATATTTATGTCCGGTTATGGTAAAGCCTTTTACAAGTTTTCCTAACTGACTAAATTACACCGAAAGCAGTTTTGATTTGATCTTACAAGCTTGGATGATGGATTGACAAATAATTAAAGAGTATATTATTGTTACTTTAAAAATCAAATATTGCAGTTTTATATGAGAAGCACAAGATTAATTCATTAAATAAGTTCAATAATTTATAATACTAAATGCTATAGGTTTCCAACTGCTCAACAGCGTGAAATTAATGACATAAAGCAGTTTAATAATACACTTTATAACTTTCAAATTAATTTTGCCCAGGTAAATTATCATGTCCATTTCACACCATTGGTTTTCGAATCTAAGTAACGTCTCTTACCGGTCTCATGATTTGAATAGGCCTACAATGGCGCTGGGCTGTATTCATTCACATTGCTGTAATGTTTCTGATTTCAGTAAGTCAAAAAATTTGAAAATTCTATTAGTTCAAAGTCTTGAAAATAATCCAACCAGAATATATAAGTTACGTCACATTATAATAAGTTAGTAAGTTATTATAAGATAGGGCACATTGAATTTGAGAAGTAGAATATTCTTCTACAAATTTATTAGTTCGGGTTAATTTTTTAATAAATCAAGCCTGCGCCAGAACAAAAATAGAACTAGTGATGCAAGGTAAAGACTGAACAGCGCTTCTTTCATATTGCATTTACGAATAAAAATCTGACAGCATTCAGGTTACTATCGATACAAATCATTCCGACAAATCCAAGGTACTCATAATTTATTCGCTAAATTTTTTACAACACTTCATGAAATTGGAATAAGAAGCAATAACCTTATCAGCAATCTCAATGATTCATAAAAAAGAAAACCCAGACTCAACAACTGTAATAAAATGATTCAACAAGGTCAAAAACATGTTAGCAAGAGAACTGACCTTATCACTGTTAAACATCTCTGTTTCAACTGAGGAACTTGAAAAGGTGACCTTGTCAATGTCCGCCTCCCATCAATCATCAATCAGAGCGAATCTAGAGACGACGCAACGCCTCCAGGTGGTTCCACTCAAACGAGGCAATATAAAACTGTCCCATAACCAAAGTCACTTTGAGAAGTTATTTTATGCAAATAAAATGCTTATTGAACTGAAAATTAGAGCTATCCTGCTTATCAGTACAGGCTGAGTTCAAATCACTCCAACATTGGCTTTCCACTAATAAAAATCTTTAGTTATGATAATGCACATGAGTGAACAGAAAAGTTATGCCAAAAAACATTTTATATTTTGTACAGATTCTTCTGATACCACTTATATTATGAAGAGTTATTTCATCTTGCAAGGAAAAGAAAAAACAGACATTCAATTATTGCTCTCTTCCTCTCTCAATTTAGAATACAGCATAACTACCCCTTAAAGGAAAACTCATTGGTTGGAATTCGAATTTCCTAGATCTTATTCAATCATATTTCAGAGACTTCATCCATCAGGTTCATGCAACTATAATAATAAAGCCTCTACCACAATCCATCATTTTTGTTTCTTTTTTACATCATTATATATATTTTTTTATTTTCCACATTTTCTTGTTCCTTCAACTATTATCTATACTAGTAACCCCTCTAATTGCATACAGTTTTTAATTTGACGGAAACTTCATTAATTGTAATTTTATTATTTTTCAAATATTATTCTACCATGTTCTATGTAATTCGAGGTTCCCTATGTGATGAATCCACCTTCTCTAATTCTTACGCCATCTATTCCTTATCCATCCATATTCAACCCACAATAATACTCTTTTCAAAATGCCCACACCTACACTATGTTCAACGCCTTCTCTCATCATTCATGTCTAATCTACTTCATCTTATCTTTTTGCAAAATAAGTTTAATTAGAAGTAGCCGAAAGAGAGGTGAAGAAGCTCTCTCTTCTTCATCATCATCATCATCATCATCATCATCATCATCATCATCATCATCATCATCATCATCATCTTCTTCTTCTTCTTTTTCTTCTTCATGTTCCTCTTCTTCATCTTCATCATTAATGAATTAAGCACGCAATATCTGTATAATATCAAAGCACAGTACAATTACACACTACATTTACGTTTCAACATGCTTCTAAACACTGATAATAGAATCGTTATAACCAGTGTTATATGGACTGCATAGAGCGAAGATGCCACTCAGCGGTATCGATAGGCCCTAATAAGGCAGGCCAACGGCCTCTCACAGTGCCATCAGCTAACTGGCCCTTAAAAGGCTATCTTACGATCGGCGCCCACGTTTGCTATACTCTCTCTGTCTTTTTCACGTTATATCTCTCTTCAGATGTTGTCCCCTTGCCCATGAGGGAGCACCGCAACCCTTCATCCACGTTGGAGACAAATTGCTGGCCGAAACCAGCCCCAACCACGCATCCATTTCACTTGCGGTAACGGTCCTTAACCTCGATCAAGGCCGAATTCCACCTGCTACACTTCTTATTCAATTCACTTTTCTCGTCAATCGAGTTGACGACCTCTGACCAGCATCGTGTCTAACATTATTAGGTGTGGCTTCATATTTCATTCTCGAATCATATTTCAAGACTACTGAAGACGTTTCTATGGATGGGCACATTGTGCAAGTCACAGCTAATGTCAATAGCACTTACAGGACAAGTGTCTTTGATGAACCTCAAAATAATATTGCAGGGGAATAGGCCAACTTTATTACCTAGGCCTTGATTTGAATGTTGTTAGAGAAGTTCGAAGATGCAGCAATCTATTTAAGGAAGGCTACCTCATATTTTTTTCAAATCCTATATATTATGATGCACATACAACATGTACTGTAAGAGCTATTTCACTTTTCAATAACTAATAAGATATAATCAAAGTAAAAGTAAATTCGTATGGCTTTTTTTGGTGAGGAGTCCCTTGCGGGAAGGTCCTACCGCCTGAATATATAATTTAAGCCGTCAATGGGCCTTACGACTGTCATACTTCAGCCGGGACCGACAGTTTAACGTGCCCATTCGATAACACGAATATATCATTGTTTCAATCTATTGATAGTTGGTGTTGTAAGATCCAATCTGTGCCAAACTGATATAAATACTGCTAGGAAACATAACAGCAATAGTTCAACCAGAATCAATATTATATGAGAAGATTTATTGATTGAACAATTTTCATTGACTGATCATTATACTGAGTTCAATTACTAGCAACCAGTAGATAGAATTGCAAGAAGATCTACACTTAATCCTGCTCTGTAGATTACTTTCTTGTGTTAATAACACCTAATTTAGGAAATATACAACATCACCATCAATCTCTAATCGAGTTGATTTAAATAAGCGAACGCGTTCCCACTGCTCTTCTAAGCTAGCTTTCTAATTTCGATGAAATCCGAACAGAAATAGTTTCATTTGTAGTATTTATATGATAAACAAGTTTTACAAAAATTTACAAATTCAAATTAGATTGCACTTCAGGAACCAAACAACCCGAGGCCATTAGCCAAAACCTAAACTTATCTATCAATCAGGTTGAAATAATGTAATGAAAAATCGTGGATACCAAGTGAATACAAACTGACATCTCAGTCACCGTCTACTAACCATTATTACTTTCACCTTTCAAAAGTCTACCAGCTACCACTGTGATACACATCAGCGATCGCATCGTCAACCCAGATGGATGATCATGATCGATGATCAGTGGAAGCCAGTTGCATTGGCCTACCCCCACCAGTCACCTCCACGAGTCACGACCTCTGAACTAGACCTACTTTCGCTTTTCCTCAATCGCACCGTTCTTTTCATCTGCTGCATTCCTGCCTGCTCCAAGTTCACATTTCCAATTCTTATGCAGTTCGAATTTACAATAATTTTACTTACTTCAAGCAATTTTACTCCACACATAGTTATAGCCGATTATTTAGGGGATGATTGGATATTACAGGTTATAGTATGTGAGGAAAACTGAATGAAAATATAAATCGAAGCTGAAAAAACGATAAAGGTTCATAATTTATTCAAAGTTAAGAAATGCAAAAAGTCAAAAAGTTAAAGAGATTCAAAAAATGCAAGAAGTCAAGACCTGCACACAATTTACATTGAACTCAAGACAAACTGTTCAGAGCTTAATGCAACTGAGTTGCTGTTTCCTAGTTACAGTAACGATATAACCTTCATTTTAATAAGTGTGTGAAATTGCAGATCAAATTAGTTTTGAACTGTTTTGCCAGTTTCTTTATGCTTTCCACTTGAATTGTAAATGACTAATAATATAAATATATAGAAAACTAATAATCAGATCTTGCCGTGGAAGAAAATGTGCTCCTTAATAAAAGGGCCCACTTAAAATTATCATAATGCTAATTCAAACTCTTGCACTTCAGTGTGGATACATAAAAAAAATTCAGCGTGATCGACTGATCAAGTACCTAAAGTATTATTTATCCAGTATTATTACGGTTCCGAATTACAAATTGATAAGAAAAGTTTCGTGAAACCCAGAGTAGCCTTATTTTTCTACTGAATCGCTACTCTTGTTCTTGTCAAGTATTGCTTGAGAGCTGGCATTGCATAACAACAAAATACTGGATTGTAGGAATCTTAAGAATAGGATCAAAACGTCGAAATGACTATACAAGAAATGCAAGTTGATATTCAATCAAGAAATCCACTAATATTAATAAATTTTACAGTTTTTTGTGGGATAATTTATTAGCAAACAATTGAAAACGTTATCTACCATTATCATAGGCCTGAATGGTTATAATAATAAACATTGACAATGTTGACCTAGTAGCTAGTGTAAGCATATAATAATAATTACTGACCCAACTCAAGGCGATAAACTTCCTGATCTAATTATTTTCAACGTGTTTCGCATTGTTCAATAATTCAATATGCTATTAAAAAATAATTAAATATTTAGGTTTTTGCAGTTGACAACAATAAATTAGAGATAGGAGAATGTTGCTATTTTTATCTATTCCAACAAAGAACATGTCGCGAAATCTAGGTTCAAATAGATAACACTCTAGTAATAATAGTACAGTATCAACTAGTACTGAGATAAAGTGCAGCCTATAGTGAGTGCAAGATTCACTTCCTCAATATTTTATTATTTATAATAGCATAAAAAGATATTAATTCTATTGTTTGCAGTGGAGCAAGTGCCCTGATGAACTACATTATGTAGCACGTGCTATTGCAGAGTTTTTCGTTTGCATTCTTCCCCAACGAATCATCACTCACTGAACTTTGTACACATGCACTGGGAAAATCTATTGCTTAACTATTACTCAACCTTATTGTCATTAAATTATCGCATTGCTTTTAAAAACAAAAATAATTAATACAACAAATGTCCCAACAAGCTAAATATTAGTCATGAAATTTAGAGAATCAACTGATAAACGATAATGTAGAAATGTCTAATCCCATAGACTAAACAGAGAGTATGTAGAATGTTAATCTATACTCTTTGAGACTAAATGACTTGAATTTTTATAAAGAATTTATCAATAATATATTATTTATACCTCGACAACTACTTTACAATAGAAGTAGAAACTGAATAATATGCTATGGAATCTCTGATGATTATTGTAGTGATTAAACCTTTCAACTATGGGATGATTGCAGGTGTAGCTGGGGGTATTGCCCCTGAAATTATACACCATCGAACTCTTAGCTTCATGATCACAATCAGCTCCACTCAATTCTCGGTGAATTTTACCATTTGAAATTCAAGTCGAGATTTGGATCCATGAAGGTTTTTAATCCCTAGGGCTTCTTTACTTCAATCTTGGAGTTTTCAATAACATTGTTTTATGTGGATTGGAAAAAATGATTTTATTATTTATTTTTTCATTCTTTATTCTTTTATACAATAAGTACATTATCAAAATGATAGGGAGAGGAAAAATAAGGTAACCTTGAGCTATTCCTCTCCCAAATTTAGATAACACATAGTCCGAAATAGGTCTTGTAGTACTACAATTCACAAAATTTTCAGTACAAGTGTTTTCACAAAGTAGATTTTAGTTTGTAAATGAATACTACCACTAGAATACTACACCAGACAATTCAATTCTATTGAATTCCACCATTATACTCATAGTAATGATAGAAATTTCATGGCGTTTTGGAGATTTCGTGTATTTCTTCTTGTCAACAACAAAACTTCTGAACGAGTAATAGGAGGAACAGTGCAGTCAAGCAATATTTGACAACGGAATTCGGGTTAAACGAAGACGCAGTGCAGGGGGGGCCTCAATATGAATACGAATGAGAGCACAATGCAGTCTATTCAGCCCTCCCCCCTCCCACCATCACTAAGGGGGCACGAGGAGTTGAACAATGAATTCATGATCATAATAATAAAAGGGCACAGAATGGGCGGATCAAGTCTCACTGATTCTCTCATACATTTCCTTGCATTTCGACTCTGTCTCTTTCGCTCTCATACTGCTGTCAATCTGTCTGTGCCGTTTCACATCGACGGAACACACAATGAGCAGCGGCACAGCATAGCACAGCACAGCACACATCCCACCGAGAGATCTTACTGCGCCGAAATAGGTAGTCTGGGATAGCGGCTAGTGCAGGAAATGTGTCACCATTCAACTGGAACGCAATCAACCAATCACAAGTCACAACCGCTTCACTTATTTCATTCAATTTGACACAACTGCCGCGATGGATAGGCCTACAGCCTACAGCCTACAGCAATTGACACTCCATATAGGCCGGCACTGCTTTCAGCAAAAATCGACCTCACAAGAAAATTGGTGATATTTTACAGAAGAAAAACCTATAGTCTGTTATAGCAGTAGCCTACAGGATTATCTGGTGTTCCAGAAAAATCTATTCAGCAGAAAGTAGTTTATTTTTTTACTTGAAAATGGGGCTAGATCACCGTATCATATTGCAATTTATTTATGGATTCAACAAAGATGTTGTGAGCTCCATCACACAGTATACACTCCTATGAAATGTAGATTCCTATGAAAATGCGATAGTTAAGGTACGTATTTTGTACAATGCACCAAAACAGTAGAATCTACTATTTCAAAATTATTAACTGGATCGTTCTTTTAGCGACTGGAGAATAAATTTAGTCATATGTGATTGAATATTCTATAAAAATGAGCCATAGTATTACACTGAGACCACCATATTGAATATTTTATAAAAACTGATACCACCATATTTATAGTAAAATCGAAAAGCATACAGTGGCAAACAGTACAAAAATATCACAGTTCAAATAATTTCTTTACGTTTTCGTAGATTTAAGAAAACAAATGAGTAGAAAATGATCAAATTCAGTACAAGGGATCATAAATGGTCTATTTATTGATTCTGTCTTGATAAGACTAATTTGTTCAAAATCATTTTTACAATTTTAGAAATAGCTAATAGATTGGGCGAATTGCATTTCACCCGAAAATAGCATAAACTTCAACAAATAATTCTTAATTATGAAAACTTGGTGTATTTTGTTATGAATTATTTACTGCAAAAATAAGTGATATCAACTCCAAAAAAATTATTAGAGAATTACAGTATTATTTAAACAGAGGAACACACGCCTCCTTTATTTGATATTGAACACAAAAATTACATTTTCTATTATAGGGTGAATAACAAACAAAAAACAAAATGTAATTTTCTCCTTCATGTTGGAATACCATAATCTAGTATTAGATTCTATATCCAATTACTCGAAAACTCCCACCTATTTCCCTACATTATAACAAATGAAAATCGAGTCAGACCAATTTGGAAATTACCAACTTCCAATTGGCGACGTATTGCCAATTTGCGTGTAGTGACCTTCACCCCGGTCACTGAGGTCATAACGCCTGTATGCGACAGGCTTTCCAATAAGTCTGATTTATTAGTCTGATCAGGCGTGCTTCCTTTTTGCATACATACTGTACAGTCATACGAGTAGAATAGCTGGACAACGGAAACTGTCCTCTTGCCCACTAGCACATGTACAGTGTCATTGTCGCGTGTCTCCAGCCGTATCTCCTCGCCTAATTATTAAAGTTACATCCAAATAGAAAATAAACTGGAGTACTGGCGAAGCGGATACAAGTTTAAAAACGTATTGATTCTATTTTTAGTACGGTTTTAGACATATTTACTCTGCTGGATATGCAAAAATATGAATCAACAGATCCCTAAAGATCTGTTCAATTAGATCAGCTTATGTTTAAAATAGATTTTCAATATATTTTTCGAAAACTACATTACATAAATACACTAACTAGTCAGTAGTCTATAACTCGATCGACCAACAGCGTTCGATGCGATAGAACACAGCACGATAAGATTGATCTAATTTTTTTAAGGAAAAATGTATAAACAAAAAAAATATTGTTAGCCATAATCAGAAGCAGATATATTTGAGCGATCTAATTGTTTTAAGGAAAAATGTATAAACAAAAAAAAATATTGTTAGCCATAATCAGAAGCAGATATATTTGAGCGAAAGGAACAGATAACTGAATCTCGATGAGACAATCGTACTGAAATGAGTCACTAGATAAAACCCACCTAATATAATGGAAAGTGAATGAACTGTAATCGTACAAACAAAAATAAATATGGAGTTATTTCTCAAGTTTTTCCTGATAACTATTAAATCAAACTACAGTATATTTTTAAAAAACTAGTTATTTGAATTTCAGGGGACAAGATTAACGACTTTCAAGATTTACAAAAAACTGGATTTTTGTATTGTACCAACAATTCGTCAATATTTTGTAACAAATACATAGAAATAGTATAATAATAATATTTCGAAACTATTTCTCTACTATAAAAACCATGTTACTAGCCTAAATTGGTACAGTATGATAGTGCAACGTGCAAGTCGGAGTAGGCTCATGTGCAAGAGAATAACAATGGCGAGGCTCTCTTTTTCAGGACAAGACGTGACATAAAAATATGTACAATACAAGTGCAACAAAAGCAAAAGATTATAAATCATTGGTCTTAGGAATTACAAAAACTAGATCACACCCATATTTGGTCCAAGCTCTTCTATTATTATAGATAGATCACGTGGGTTGCGTTTTCAATCACAAACCGCACTTGTAAATCCTACAATGAAAGTATAATCTAGATAAGAGTGAGCTAGCCTAGTCATAGAATTTGAATTATAGAGTAAATGGAATTATGAGTACGGGACTTGCTTATTACTCAACAGGGGCATGAAGTTGTTTTCTTGTAAAGTGTATAAAATGGTATTTAAATTAAATTGAAATTGAAATGAGAGAATAGATGAAGAAATAACATTCAATCGGATTATACATATTTTCTAAAAGGGGTAGGATAGAAATCAAAAAGTATGATTGATATTGGATTTGTTAATAAGATTAACAGATGGTTGTCCTAGATCTTGGATCTTGGATCTTAGATCCACTTCGTATTGTATTATCATTTTTTAATTATAACTAACCATGTTCATGACTTTCAAACCAAACAGACTTCAGACATCAAAACCACCAAAACAAAACGTCAAAAATACAGGCAGATAATACTTAGCGCATCACACGATATTCATTGTACAATCCCATATACAAGTCATTGACTTACGTGGGCATCGTTAGCAAAATCCTAAAACTAAGGACCTTCAAAAAACCCAGCTAACAAATAGCTAGGAGTGCAATGCACAGCTAAAAATATACACACATATTTCTTTAGGTCTGCTGCTATCATTATTCAAAACCGCGCTGCGATGGAGTACGCTGTGGAGAGAGAAAAAAATGTGAAAATTAAGATGAGTGAAGAAGAAGCAGAAACGAAGAGGCAGAGACCGGTTGTAGTTGTAGTGAGCCACAGCCAGCCACTCTTCCACTCGTGACGTTCGCGTTATTATTTCCAGTTTGCTTTGCTAATATAGGCGGCAGGTTCGCAACAAGACAAAACAAACTACAGTGGCAATCAATACACTGCTTCTATACCTGTACACCGAACAGCGACCTATACTATCACAGGAGGCTAAGTGAAGAGAAGCTTAGTGCAATGCTGGTGCAAGTGTTTTAAAAATAGCCTCTGCACTGCACTGGCTGGACATGCGATGCAGAATGCATTGGATCACTGATCACTGGACAGATGGACGACACATAGCATGGGATAGGACTCGGAGCGATTATCGATCCTAAATGATCGATAGTATCTTGACCTGTTCTCGCCGATCCCATCTTCAACCATGCAGTTCAGTGAACAATTTCACACGTAGCCTACCGTACAAACATTTATATTAAATCGAGTTGAAATTCTGTGATACAAGTTCATAATACGGTTGAAGGCAGAATTTGCTCGGTCAATACTTTTCATCACTATTTAGGTCTGCTGCCTACCTACCTTACCTACTACATCTAAGCTAATCCATGAAGAATGATAAAAATTAATATTGGTAATAATATTGAGCCATGACAAGTGCAAGAAAGTACATTAGTCATTAGGTAGAAATTATTGAATAGCAATAAATAACAGACTATTATAGATGCATTAATAATATACGTGAATAACGATTAAAGCTACAAGCTGAAGTTAGATACCAGAGTTATTCTAGTCGCACCTAATTAATTTAATGGCAAATTTCGTGACTAACAAGTGTTTTATATCCAAATTTATTAGTTGAATTTTGGAAATTGAATGAATTAGGACTATTCAAAAGCAGTCAATGAATAAAATGAGGAGCAACAAGAGAGGCGGAAGTGAAAGCGTGCAATAGGCCTAGTTATTGTAATATTGTGCCAGCTCAGCTGAGGGCTCAGCCTCTCACACGCAAAGGCACACGCACCGACCATGTCTACTGGTATGTCTACCTGGTAGCTCTTCCCGTTCCCACGGGGAACTGTTCCCATCCCATACCCCTCCCCTCGTCATCCAGGAGGAACAACAGCACAACATCCTGGCAGCCAAGTACAGCTTTGCTGAGCTTGTTTGTTGCAGCAAAATTATTAATAATAGCCGGCAACATGTTGATGCAAGTCGATGATCTTGCACAATTAAGCCTATTATCGGAAAAGGTACTGCAATATTGATGGGCGACCATATACGGGAAGTCGGGCCTTATTAGCGTTAATTCCAGATTAGCGAACATGCATTTAGCATGAATTGTGTGCGATAAATCAACGCAATTAATTCGTACACATCACATGCGCACAGTAGATAACTTGAGTATAGGGTAGTTTCACCTTCAGTGGAAAGATTGATGAATTACACAACAATGACAATGCTCTATTAAATAAGCTTATTTCATCATCGAAACTTATAAATACGATACCACTTTTAAATAAATAAACAAATAATGATTGAATAATGGTTATTTTGGACTAATTATAAAAATATTTCACGTGAAATTCTAACCTTATTTTGGACTTTGTCACTTATAAATTAGGAAGAAAAATTGCACAAGGAATACCTTATTATTTTATTTCATCTTTCAATGTTATTACATTAGTGTCATTTGAGTGATTAAATTAAGTCATTTATTCATCATAAAATAAAATACATAGAATTCGTTCAGTGAGAAACTGTCAGAATTAGTTGAATGGAAGCGTTGGTGCTATTTATAAGAAGAGCTGACAGTTCAAAGTGCATCTCACTGGAAATAAGATGCTCTGTAAAAAAATCCAGTCGCACTCAAGTCGCCACTCATTGATGAAAAGATAAATTACCGAACTACAGTGATATAGATTGAGGGGAAGATCACTGAGTATCCTAGGCAATAGAGATGAGTGTGTGGGCACACAGAGTGATAATACAACCAAAACAACCCCCCTCAACCTACCCTCCTAGACAGCGGTCCGGTTCTCCCCCAATCCCTCAACACCTTCTATGGCAAGAAACAAGTCCATGGAGAAGGAGAGAACAAGTATATTTTTATGGAGAAGACTAAAAGCTCGGCGAAAGAGATCACACTGACTATTTGCAAGTAGTCTGCAGCCAGACTTGGCTCTGCTTTCTCCAGCTCTGCCTGCCTGCCTGGCTCACTTCCACCTCACATCCGCAAACAACCTCTTACTTTGTACACAACTTTTTGTCCCCAACTTCCTCCACCAACCATTCCATAAGCATCTTCCCAGCTTTTTTCCAGGTCGTGGAACAAGTGCTTTTCACTTGAGCAGTTCTTTCATGAAAAGAACTAGTTTTCAAGCCAAAACCATCAGTTGATACCGATAATACCATTCATCGACATACCATTTATGTCGTTTGGAGTAAAAATAGCTTCTCATAGTAAATACTAGGATTACAATTAACAGACATATTCCTACACTTGGGATCAAAGGATATAGTTATCTGGGATCAAATTAAAATATTGTTTTTTTATTGACTCTATTAATCAATCAATGTATTAAGTATACTTATTCCTACATTAAAATATACATCAGCACAATGTATTATCTATTTTATAATAAAAATATTAATAATAGATTTACATTATAAGTGTATTCTCTATTATTTACTTCTATGAGCAGATTAAGCTTATATTTTATGTATAAAGTGGAACCCCCCCCCCCCCCTACACACAGATGGATAGTCTAGTAGGGGGATTCCAAAATATGTTGTATATTGTATTTCATATTCGTGTATCATGGTTTTTGGAAATAAACTGAGATTGAAATTGAAATGTAACTAATATCATACAATTTAAGACTCTTAGAGTGAAAATAGCCCCTCCTAGAGTAAATAATAGGATGATAATAAATGGACACTTCCCTACATTTGAAATCAAAGGACAAGTGAAGTTATCCATGAAGAGAATTGGTTATAAGATGCTACCAATAACAGACCACTTATATCGTATGGAGTATAAATTGCTCCTCTTAGTGTAAAATGTGAATAATTATACCAGAATGGCAATAGATAAATATACACCTACACTTGATCCTCAACCTCTATTCCTCCTATTGATCCCTACAGTAGGATCAAGATACAGGGATCAAACACCTATTCTTGATGAAAATAGGGAATAACTATGAATATAGGGAATATAGGGAATAACTAGGGATCAAGATACAGGGATCAAACACCTATTCTTGATGAATATAGGGAATAACTATGAATATAGGGAATAACTAGGGATCAAGATACAGGGATCAAACACCTATTCTTGATGAATATAGGGAATAACTATGAATATAGGGAATATAGGGAATAACTAGGGATCAAGATACAGGGATCAAACACCTATTCTTGATGAATATAGGGAATAACTAGGGATCAAGATACAGGGATCAAACACCTATTCTTGATGAATATAGGGAATAACTATGAATATAGGGAATATAGGGAATAACTAGGGATCAAGATACAGGGATCAAACACCTATTCTTGATGAATATAGGGAATAACTATGAATATAGGGAATAACTAGGGATCAAGATACAGGGATCAAACACCTATTCTTGATGAATATAGGGAATAACTATGAATAAAGGGAATAACTAGGGATCAAACACCTTTTCTTGATGAATATAGGGAATAACTATGAATATAGGGAATAACTAGGGATCAAGATACAGGGATCAAACACCTATTCTTGATGAATATAGGGAATAACTATGAATATAGGGAATATAGGGAATAACTAGGGATCAAGATACAGGGATCAAACACCTATTCTTGATGAATATAGGGAATAACTATGAATATAGGGAATAACTAGGGATCAAGATACAGGGATCAAACACCTATTCTTGATGAATATAGGGAATAACTATGAATAAAGGGATTAACTAGGGATCAAACACCTTTTCTTGATGAATATAGGGAATAGCTAGGATCAAATTAATCGAGAGTTCTACCGGGAATTGATTGTTCTGTATCATTCAAATATTGAATTACTGTTTAATTTAGGCTACTGATCGATTGTAGTAAATTAATAGTAGTAAAATCACTTCACTTGTATGGTATGCTTAATTAAATTTATTTTTTTATTAAATTTTTATATTGTTTTTATCAATTTTTATAGTAGTTGTAAATCCTCTAAGCATGTAATTATTTAAAACATGAAATAATCAAGTTCTTAAATATAATTCAATCAATATCTTCTATACAATAATTAATACGAATTTATGGTTTTATTCAATTGGGTATAATTTTTTAATACAACATTCTAATTAGAGAATTTAATATTCATGATAAAGACTATTCATAGTAAGGCTATTGACTAGTTTTAGACTATATTCTGAAAAAACTTTCAAGTTTATAATACGGCATAATCTAAGCCGTCCAACGGAAGTTCCAAGACCTTGTAGTAGAAGAGCAGAACTACGTAGAAGCGATTCAATATAGCTGATGGAAAATTAAACAATTATCTCAAATGAAATTGATTTGAATCGACTGTATGATTTACTGATCTTGTATCACTATAAACTACGAGCAATCTGCGTAATGACAGGTCACGATAAGTACTACTTCTTGAAAGGTTGAAAACGCAGCGAGCTTCTGGCATTAGCTGAACGGAAGCCCTTCTTCCGGTGAGCGGCGGACGGACAACAGGATACAACGCAAAGCAGTGGACGAACCAATCGCGTCAACACATGCGGCTACAAGCAAGTGCAAACACAAGCAAAGAAAAAACATACTCAAGGTACTAAAGAAGTCATTTGGCGGAAAAACATCAACCTGAATGAGCAAACCTAGAAACCCTAGGTGTCAGCCCTAGAAGCCTAGAAACCCTAGAAAAATACGTCAGTTGGTAGGTAGAATTTATTGTGGGGTAGGAAACAATATCGGAATAAGAATATTTGATTATGGATTTGATACTCTAGCCAGTATGATTGGTAGTGTCTGATTTTTCTAGCAAAGAGTTACGCAAGGACTCCTATTCTTTGAATAATCTGTTCAATCACACTCATAAAAACAATGTTCTTCAGATTTAATCACAGACTTGGTGAATAAAAATGTTCTGCACATTTTTAATAACAGATTTGATAACAAGTTTTCTAACCTTCACACTGCAATATTGACACAATAATTTTGAAAGCCCTATTGAAATCAACTATTGAGGAGTAAACCCCTCAAGAAAACTGCTAACCGATCCATTCAAACGTCCTATTATCCCAAAAGAAGGACAACAACATATCACTTTCACGCCAAGACTTTACAGACTTCTTTTTTTCAATTGACACTCAAGCATCTTTGTGGAATCTAATAATAATTTGTAAAGTGAGATGTGGAAGGTCAAATAGAGCTTGTAAACTTTGAGAGAAATCGACAGAGGAAAAAGAGAAGAATAGAAGGCAAGAGTAAGCAAGCCCAAGAGGCCGAGGATGCATTATACATATAATATGTAATGCAAGGATCTTAATAAAAAAGGAAATGAAGTAATCACCAGTGGCCTTCATAAGCGTCTGGAAAAGGCGTAACAAATAGCCTCTGATCGCTATTGTCCTTATAAGTGAAAAATTATGGTTATTTAGGATCAAGTACAATGAACAAAGAGGAGAACTCAAGGCAGCTCTACACTCTACACACATGCAGGTGAAGTGAGTCACTGAAATTTAATTAAGAAATTGAAATAATCGGAAATTTATTAACCATGATAACCATATCAGCGAACAATTTGTTTTCGATATACTTTCGTGAGTGGGATTTCAATTCTTGAAGGTTTGACTTTGAGCCAGTTACACAGTAAACGTAGAAGAAAATTTGAAGCTCGACTTAATAATATCAACTGACAGGTCTTACTAAAATAGTAAATAACGGGGTTTAGCATAATTATTTCCAGAAATCTGTCCTAAGCAAGAATACTGCATGAAAATCCTTTGAAATGAGTAACTCAGCAACGCTATACATCATAATAGTGAACCTAAAGCTTCAATGCCGACCAATCCGATCACATTCGGAATGAGCAAAGCGTTTTGGTGCCACGGAAAGACAAATCTTCAATTGGGCTCAATTGAATCCGTTTCCAATCCGAATTGGATTGAATCCTTAATCGACATCTTATGAAATTAGCTGTCTTTACAATTGACATTATCTCCTCTAAATAAGTTTTCGCCTTCAACTACTTTATTTTAAGGCAATCTTCTTCAGATTCCAGCTGACATTTTCCAAAAGGGTTCAATTATTTCTGTTTCAAAAATTTATACAAACTTTATATTCAATATGTTTTCAAAAACAGTAATATAAAAAGCATAATATTTTGACTTTGAGAAACATGTTCAATCAGGGAGTTTGTTACCAGTTTTGTGAGAGTATAAGAGAGCACACTCCAAACATAAAGGACTTCCAATACAAATAAGTCTATTAATTGGTGTAGGAACAAGCATAGTTCAAAATCAAGAAATATATTCAATGAGATTCTAGAGCACCAGAATCATAGTAGTAAAGTCGTCTCCCTCGATCAATAACGCACAAAAATCTCATTTCAAAGGCGAATTCCTATTTTGATTAATGCTAGATAGCACATTTCAAGATTAATTTTATCCTACAGTAATCAATTAATTTATTTATATGTTGAATCCAGCTAGAAATATAATTATTAAAAAAAAACTTGTTAACATTCAAATAAAAAAAATACAGTCGTTTTTCTCGCTAACATTGACTCATTCAGACAAGAAAAATATCGCATATTTGCAATGCCTACATATTATAAACTGAATGAAGCAAGACAACGCGCCATGTACAGTGCAGGAACGTAATTGGGTTGTGGCAACAGGTGTCTTGCAGTCTAGGCTAGGCCAGGCCACAGGAAGCTGCTCTAGCATGCATCTGTTATAATATGCGCGCCTTTTCATGCACTCAAGGATGACTGCCCAACAACGTAGGCCCATCAATATTAATTACGCACATTTATAGATAGTGTATCAATCTGTTCGATCTCCATGTTCTGTTGCAACCAATTTAACGCCAGAGATCAGCGATTAATTTGCTAAATTATTATTTTCCTATATTGGACTGAATATCCCCTGAACTTCATCATTAAACGTAAATGTTAATTGATGATTTTCTCAAGTATCATCTCAATATTATCAAATGTTATGCCAGCAGAATATCCTGATAAAAAAGCAATTAGTTGAACCTTGAGGAGCGAAGTAGAATGTTCTTTACTGATGGATTCTAGAGTTATTGTATTGAATTACTAGGAGTGAGTAATTTCAATTACTTGAAATGTGTTAGAATAATGTTAAATTTTCCTACAACGACGTCAAGAAGAATAAAGAAATATATGCAAAACCTCATAGAAACAAAATAGAAGATACCAGTTGCAGAAATAAAAAGAACTGAGTTAGTGATCCAATTGACGTGAAACTGGTTGGCTACATGTAAGTTGATGTAATAGATTGCTTCAAGATATTGAAGAATTATTAGGAAAATGGGACGGGACAACCAACGGTTTGATTCGCATGTACTGTATTTCTTTAGAGTCATCTATAGTGATCCAGCCTCAGGAAAATGCAAGGAATAGCCAGCTCCGTCAGTCTGACTTGAAAGCAGCGAAGTACAACTAATCTTGAAAGGACTAGGTTGAAATTCATTGCAAATAATTTTGCTACATACGATCATCTAGCCATCTGAACCTAGACATGTATAACAATCTTTCCAACCTACTAGTAATAGCTGAGAATAAGAATAACCAACCTTTATATATAGCTATAATAACCAATCTGTATAGCTATTCCCTGTTGATAGTAATGGTTATAATTTCATTATTATAGAAATAAGTAGTACCCTTCAATCAATATGTGGGAACATCAGCAGGACCCTTAACAAGAAAGCGAGGAAAGAAACACTCATGAAGTTCTACAGAGTGATGGCTGCCCCTGTTCTCCTATACGGAAGTGAATCATGGGTCACAACAAAACGTCTGGAGAGCAGTAGGGTGCAGGCAGCAGAAATAAGATTCCTTCGCAGAACAAAGGGCTGTGACCTCTGGTACCACATTAGAAATGAGGATATAAGGCAAGAGCTGGGTGCCTTTAACATGAATGAAAAAGTTGTATCATATCACAACCAGTGGAGGGAGTATGTCAACAGAAAGGATTCCCTTGAAAATTCTCAACTACCACCCTATAGGAAAAAGATATATAGGTAGACCTAGGAAAAGATGGCTATAGATATAAAAGATGATTAACTGATTCAATTATTTTTTTAATTTTAGATTACCGTACTGTAATAGATAAACAAGTATACTGTTGTGAGTCGGAACAGGCAAGAGCCTAAACCTTGAATGCAGGAAGAAGAAGGAGAAGAAGAAGAAAAAGAAGAATAAGAAAAAGGAGTACCATTTTAAACTTTTCTACATAAACACTACTAGCTTCATCACTCATGCCATTTTCAAGTGTCAAGCATGCTATGAAACTGTAGTGAACCTAGTAGTGTTTATGTAGAAAAGTTTAAAAGGTAAAAGGGTACTACTTATTTCTATAATAAACAATTCAAGTAGCCATATTAAACTACTTTATAAGGTTATGATTTCATTCATTGAAATTTGTGAGAAATATGTTTTAGTAAGCCTATATTCTTAGGTTGTTGTTGAGCATCAACATCATTTTGTATTTTCTTGTATTCAAATCAAATTCTTTATTTACACATGTTGTACAAAGTGTTAATTTTTTATACATTGTTATTCTTTGTTTAGTGTGTTTTCTGGAGATGTATTTGATCTCAGATGTTAGAACTATTCAATTTCAATTTAAATCTGAATTTACCATTATTTATTTTACATAAACATAAATTAATAAATAAATATGTTAATGTGACTGACCATGGCCGTTGGAAGCGGTGGCGTTAGCGGTGGGCAGCGTGAGCGGCCTGACAGGCGCCGGCGTGTGGCCCTGCGTGAGGATGATCTGCGACTCCAACTCGTGCAGCTCGGCCTGCAGCTCGCCCAGCTTGCTGTTGGACTTCTTGACGATGTGCGCGACATCGCTGAGCGACTTGCGGTCGGTGGCCACTTCACGCAGCTTCTCTGCGCCCTCTTTGATCTTCAGCTCTTTGCGGATCTCGCGTCGGATCAGCTCCTTCAGCTCCTCCAGCTTGCAGGGCAGCGCCGCCTCCGACACGCATTCCGTCTGCACGCCGTACTTGTGGCTTAGCTCGTACAGCACCGGGTGTCTGATGTAGTCACCCTACAACAACCATACAACCAATTACATTAACAATGCTTTCTTTTCATCTATTTATTCAATTTATTCAAATTCAAGTTCATTTCTCCAGGAAAACATATCACAAGATAGAAACTAAACAACATTTTTTTGGAATCCCACTACAAGACTATAAAAGCTGGCTACTGAGGATCGTTCTTTGCCTTACTAAATCGTTCCAACTAGTAAGACAAAGAAACCTATATACGATATACACAGTATATAGTAGACACACAGTATATTAAGACAAACAATAATATAGACTATATAGTAAGATCCATCTCGAACTGCGATGTATTTTCACATCATTTAAATGTTTCATACAATGAATTGCAGAGAGCTAGTGATTTATGTAAATGAACAATTTTGTTTACTTTTGCTGACTGGAAAATGTGGAACGCTTTGCAATTTCGCGTGTCATCCTTGCGCATGGTCATTCTAATATTTTCTGTATCGTTCCAATTTTAGTATATGTACTGCCGAAGCAATTACAAAAAACTACATACATATGTACATGTTAAATAGATAATTGACTGCATGTCGTTGTATAAAACATTTAAATAGTATGCAAAATTCAAGTTCATTTCTCTAAAAAAAATCTGGTGTGGCGCACTCACACAACTTCCCTTGCCATTATGATCACCTGACGCTAGTGTTCCCGCGCATCTCAATTCAAAGATTTGAGCCAGCTGGTGATACGGCAATAACCCTGGAGACACACATGAGGTCTGCTATCTCTTCATAGTGAATGATTTAATAGAATCAACAATAATTTGCAATTGAATAATCACATTTTCTCGAATTTAAAGCTTATTTTCAATTTTAGGTGAAAATGTTACTGAACATTAATTGTAGAGATTTTCATGCTCAATCTACTCCACTTGATTTTTTTTTGTTTCAATTGTATCTGAAGCCTGATAATTGGGAATCTATCTGCATTGATGGGGCGGAGCTCCTGAAATTTTTACAGATATGGGACTTGTGGCAGTTGATAGAGCTTATCGATGACTATTTTAGGTATGAATTTGATCAAAATCGTTGGAGCCGTTTCCGAGAAAATCACGAAAAAACCCTGTTTTTGACAACATTTTCGCCATTTTAGCCGCCATCTTGAATTGCATTTGATCGAAATTGTTCGTGTCGGATCCTTATAGTGGAAGGACCTTAAGTTCCAAATTTCAAGTCATTCCGTTAATTGGGAGATGAGATATCGTGTACACAGACGCACATACACTCATACACTCACACACACACACACACACACACACACACACACACACACACACACACACACACACACACACACCGACCAATACCCAAAAACCACTTTTTGGACTCAGGGGACCTTGAAACGTATAGAAATTTAGAAATTTGGGAACCTTAATTTTTTTCGGAAAGCAATACTTTCCTAACCTAAGGTAATAGGGCAAGGAAAGTAAATAACTGGCTACTGAGTATCGTTCCAGCAAGCCGACAAGAGACACATCTGGAATGCCGATTGGCTAATTCTCACTAACATTAGCTGATTCTCAGCCAATCGTAGGATATTCCAGGTGTCGTGTTGGCTTGGTGGAACGTCCGTTAGTGGCCAGATCTATAATCTCGTAGGGAATTCCAAAATTATAATTTATTTCTTGTAATTATGTTTTTTTTTTGAAAAGTAAATGTGAATGAATTCATCATATGAATGATTTTATCAATCAATTTATTCATTCACTCATTTTCACAAAACACTAAACAATAAGAGAATAGTAATATAAATGTCAGATAATGATAATACTAGTTACCGTATACAAATTATAGAATTCGAACAACTAACAAGTCATAGTTATAGGCATTGTTTCACAAACAACTCTTGTTATTAAATCTGGTAATAGAAAATATGTCCTGTGAACTATACACTTTTGCGCTAGTGGGTAAGTAAAGAAAAATATAAGAGATTGGAAAACGGTGAGAATGTGTATTGTGTAACTGACAATTCGAATTATGAAAAAAACACAATATCAATGTGAATTTTAAAAATTATCATATAAAAATGAATAAGATGATTGGAATATCAGCATAATACGAACATCAATAACAATTCTAATGATTCTTCTATCAAGTGAATATAGTTTGAATGAAATCTAATACCAACATAGAAAGGTCTCATTGATTTCACAGTTTCCGTTCTCCAATATTTTTATGCTACACTGTATGAAATGCATCATTGAACATAGTTTTGTATCAAACAGACCAAGACAACATTTAATCGAAAATCGATTGGTGACCTCCTCCCCCCCCCCATCAGATTCAAACTGAAATCAACCTGGCTGCAATGAATAATTTGAAAACATCGAAAAAGACTAAGCACGCAACCTGATGAAGAAGACAGCTGGCCTTCACAGTGCCGAGGCGAGCATGAAAAACTAATCTTCGGTTGAACAAGTGTCACGGAAAGAGTCTGTTGCGTTGGGGTAACTTGTGATTTTCCAAAAGTACATTATCAATGATTTCTAAGTTACAAAAACGCTGATTTTCTGTAGATAAAGTGAGTGAAATAATATAATTCTTTCGAATTCCCTATGAGGGAGAATAAATATTACGTCAAGATATCGTGGACTGTCCATACTGGAGTCAGATTCCAAAGAGGAAATACCTCAAGCTTGTTTGGAATCTTTATTCCATCTGTCATAACAGAACAAGCATAAAGGAACAATACTTAAATAATAGTTCATTGTTACGTGGACATGATTAGCATACAGTGCCTCTTATTATCGACACTCAAGTACAAGCGTAGAGAACCTCTCTGTCCACAAAAACAATAACGGACATTCCATTCTATTCATTTGTAACCCACCAAAACGTAGAACGTACCCATACTCAAGCACTGAGAAAACCTATCTGTAATGGATCAACGGAGCTCTCAACTTTGGTCTATTCAACTTCTCATAGCTCTAGCTAGCAACAGGGTGAGTGTACAGCTATTAAACCAAAAACTGACTTCTTGAAACTCAAAGAAAATACACAAGATGACATATAAAACACAAAATAGCACGTAATTAGAAACATTTCAATGCAAAATTACAATTGGAAATGAGTAATTTTGAAGAATGTTTGTCCATAGCAGTTTTGTCATCAAGAAATCTTTCACAAAACAATGTACGCCATTTTGGGAGTGAAACCGGCGCATAACATCTGAATAGCGAACAACAATGCACATTGTAGTCTAGAAACAAGTGAATAATAATTGAATTACGTTGATGCGAAAATTGTCGGAGACAATATATGCAGTCAGCAAGAAAGTGAATTATTTTTGTCGAAGGTTACAATATAAATTCCATTCTAGTTGCCAGAAATACTAAACCAAAATACATCTACATATTTGAATTTATTCTTCTTTGAATGCAAAGTTTATTTTTCTCTAGGTTATCTGTAATTATTATCTACAGCATGTTTTGACAGTGAGTTAGAAATAGCTCTGTAATTTGAAATAGACTACCGCTACTGCAGTACTGACTACACAACCATTACATTACACATTGTAAGTACGTTCAATTCAGCTCATTTTCTTATCAAGATGACAACTAAAGTATAACGATATTATTATAATTATTCAAAATTTCGTATGGTTACAAAAGTTACCACAAACTAACAATACATTTACAACCGATCATCAGCATGTGACATTGATTTAATTGTTATCAATCACATTGTTGCGGTACATTACAGAGAATATGAAATAAGTATAAATAAAACAAAAAGAAAAAAACGATAGTCCTTTCTCTTGAGCTCAAGACAAATATCTGTCGACAAATAATAGCCTAATCTGAAGTGGTTCCATCATTCAACCTCCTCTGCATACAATCTTCAGCTGCTCTACATATCGAGTTTCTCTCTTCTGGATCTAATTAGAAGAAGAATGGCAACGAACGCATGAGGCTTTGATGAGTCTCAGTTCCATGTTGGAAAATTCACATTTAAATCCGGTTTCCGAAATGAGCGCGCTCTTTCTTTCCATTGCCTGTCTTCGTCTTATTCGCGCGCGCGTGGAAAAAATCTAGAGACCGACTAATAAACGTCGCCATTTATCGTCATTATAGTTGGGAGAACAAGAGAGCCGAATTGTATTGTGCCATTGTGGCCCGGCGACCATGGGAGTGAGTACTTTGGCAATTTTAGCATTATTGCGTGGTATGTGCTGCCGCTGTGCCGCGGAGCCTTGCACGGCACTAAATAACATAATAGATTGTGGACTTCTCTTTTTTCTAGCTTGCCTAGTAGGCCATAGGCTACCTAGTTTAGCTCAGATGTGTGTTGTGTGTCTGTCAGACCTCGCTAATATATATGTGCGTGCTGTATTTCCCACAATGTGTATGAGGGAGAGTGTGTGTGTGAGAGAAAGTGATGGATAACTTCATTAATGTCTCTGCTTTTGCCAATTTTTCATCTTAATTAATGGAAAACTGACGCTCCATGCTCTAAGTATTTACTGGAAAATACATCAGCTTATCCTAGTTGGAAAAATATTTTTATGAGTTTGTTAGGTTGAATTCAAAGTATTATCTTAATATCGATAGAACGTTTTTCTTGTAAATTGCACTGGAAAGTTCAGAATAAATGGTAAATTACATAAATACAACTATAATTATTCTGTAAACAGAACTTATCTAGTCAGTTATTTTAGAAATAATTGAAAGGAATACATCCCCTAAATTAAACGAAAATTTTAGAAATAAGACCGGAGGAGGACGTACATGTCCGTCCTGAAAAGTTCAACTATTTTAGACTAAAATCCAATTCTCTGAGAATCTGTACTCAAATTCACTATAGAACAATAAAATTGTAAATATTATTATTTTATTGGGTCAAATGCAGAATACAGCTAATATTTTACTTCATGAAGCAAGACTTCTTTATCTTTACTAACGGAATCTTCCTGGGGACAGTATGTTATCAATCACTTGTGCTTAGAAATTCTCCAAGATGTGACAACTTATTACACCCAAACTGCGGCACTCGACATCATTACGGGAAGCATTGGGGCGTCAAGCATAAGAAATCCGAGTAAAAGTGTTGATTTACATAAAATTACTTTCAATTTAGAAAGTGAGATCGATTTCTGGCCTAGCTACGGACTGATGATTCAAACTAATCGACTGCTAATAGAATGTTGTGACCAGCAGTCATCTGCTGAGGAAAATGCACCTCAGATTACGGCTGCGGTCCAAGTGTGAAAGTGACGAAATCGAGAGGCCACAACAAAAGTCCGAATTATGTGCAATTGACGCCTCTAGAGATCGCTTGGATTACAAACTGCTGAACCTGGAGAAAGTCACAGCTTCGCACGATTTTATGCGCGTTTGAATTTTGCCGCGCTTGACCGTGACTGGTGACCGCAAATGTTTGGAAGCCAAGTCAGGTTGGGTGCTGATTGTAGACTACTGACTGCAGTAACGCAGCTTGCCAATTTTCAACGGAAACAAACAAGCTTTGTTCATTTTGTTTACATGTTCTGTGACTGATATCAATCGAGCGAGGTGTGCAACAGTAATGAGCAACAAAGACGAAGAATGGAGAAGAAACGACGAGGAAGAGAGACAAGGATCTCGCCAATCGATCACCATCAGACACTTTCTTCGATTTGCTTTCTCATTGCTTTGAAATGTGTGAATGTACTTAGAGAACAATCTTTGATTTCACTAGTGATTGAGACCTTAGTCAATAAAGATTCTTAGATATATAGTGTAAAGTGAGATAGGGGATAGTGAGTACAAGGGGCTGTTTATTGATAATAATAATAATATCGAGTGACCTGGCTGGCTCAGGTCTGGTGTCAGAGTTTTCAGGTCGCAACTGATCAATTTCAGGGCCTCTGACATGACCTAACGACTGCTTTTTAGGCAGCCGGGACCGACGGCTTAACGTGTCCATCCGAAACACGGGAGTGGCCCGAGATAAATATCTTGGCCCGGGCCGGGATTTGAACCCGGGCCTCTGAATCATAAAGCCAGCATCTGATCCACTCGACTACGGCCACTCTTTGTTTATTGATGACATGACTCCTTGGAATGATAAGCTTTAAGTACAGTTTGTAAATTTCCCAGGATATCTCATAATGGATAGTAATACTTACTGATTTAATGATGATCACAACATCATAATATTATGGTGAAATATGGCGTAAGGAGTAACGCATGGCATTTCATTTTTAATTAAGGGTATCAATAAGTTCCAATTAAAATGTATACTATTAATTATTGGTACATAACAATATAGGTTTACAGGAAATATTTGTCATTATTTTCAGGATGAGAAGCAATAGCAAAAATTGAAGATATTGAATCATTGATTTCACTAGTGATTGAGAGCATAGTCGAGAAAGATTCTTCGATAGGGTGTTAAGTGTAAAGTGAGATGGGGTGAGAGTACAGCCTCAAGTGAGGCTAGAGAGCCTGACTTGGACTGGAAGATTCTAGAGTCTAGACACGTAATTTTTTTCGATTTATGAAATGAAATTCGACAATACTAAAAATGAAAATTTAACCAACGATAAAATGTGAACCCTTAATTTTCAACTAGGATTTTATTCTGTTGTAATTGAACATGTAACAATAGTACCATGTAACATTTCACATTGTACAGATTTCACATGAATGTGTAACATTTCACACTTGATTCTCAACATCCAACAACGAACTTCAAGAGTAATAAATCATTATTATTAAACATCCTCTTGGCTAATAAACACTTTTCTGTGAGTTTATCAATAATCAAACTACTCACAGTCGTATAACATTGATTACAGCTATAGAAAGATAACAGAAACGAATAACAAATAATTCAAATTTGACGTGAAAGAGACAAATGATTAGAATAAGCCGACCTAGTGAATTGTAGTGTCAAGTATATTAAAAATTAACAGCTTTCATTTGAAAGAACTGGTTCAATAAAGGTTGAGGGACTTTGGCCTTATTCGACATCAATGACAAATATTGCAATCAAGACGGATGAAAATGTATTATCTTGATAGAGCAAATAATGAAAACAAGATTTTATTGTATTCGTAAAACTAAAAATTGTGACATTTCATTAATTAGTCATAAATATTTGAAGTTGTCAAATGCCAATATTAGAAGAGAGCAATAAATTATGAAAACTAATTAAAAAGTAATTAAGGAATGGTGAAATACAACTTTTGAAATAATAAAATAACATGCAGATATTTTTATAATAACTAACAATGTTTCAATTCACTAGGATTTATATTCAAATCTGAATATTAATGGTGTTACATTTTGCAATGTAAGATATTACATTTTACGAATTTTATGATTATTCTTACATGTGCTGATTTTTAGATGCACTAGAGTGAATCCCACCTTCCTAGGAAAGAGGGTAGGCCTACGATAATGCCAAAATAAATATTCCTCAAATATTTTTCTTACACGTGTGTGACTCGTAAGAGATAAATCTACCTACCAATACAGGTTTTATTAAACATTCCGATAAATTACAGTAATCTGTGATCACCAGTTTGTTATTATCTTTTTCACTAAGAAATGGAGACTAACTTTAGTAGATGTGTGCAACATTTTGTTCCGTTCTATGCCTATAGAAGCCGAGTCTCATATAGATCGTTTTTTAGTTCAGGGCAGGTGGGGGGAGTCACAGTAAGAATACGTTTACTGAAATAGACACTTCCTCCTGTTCCCTTCATTTGAACCAACAGCAATTTATTGTGCTTTCCAGTTATTAATAACAGTTCCACAAAAATACAACAAACAATATAAGAGATTGGACTACATTGGGGTAACTAGTGGACTGAAAACTGACTGTGCTCAATACACAGTTTTCAATTTCAATTTATTCACCAAAATACATTCATAAAATGCATGACAGAGATGTTAAGCACATCCAATTTTGGTTGATATACATAAAATTACAAGATACATTTCAAATTATATCTGCGCATAGGATCTGATTATTTAAATTTCAAATAATTGGATTTGTGTGGTTCGTGGTATGTAATCATTTTATTGTATTTTATTTTCACATGTCTAATATTATAAATACTGTATTTACATTAGTTCGTAAGATGAATGTATCATAAATATTATTGTATGATGAATATTATTATACCAATTAATTATTTTCGCCTATTCAGGTACTACCATGACTAGGCCTACTCAGGTACCAAAATTACAAATAAGAACAATTCACTTAATCAAGCTGTCAAAGTAAGAACGTACAAGATTTCTTTAAAATCTTACGAGCAATGAAGTAGGAAGGTAAGGGGCGAAAACCTTATTTCATCATGTAATAGGTTTGTGTGCATCCACATCTCCACAATTGGCCGAATTCAAGGTTCAAACGCACGCAAGAAACCAGATGTAATTGCATAACAACAACATTAGAACAACTCTTTTATGTAAGCTTCGAAAAAAAGGTAAGTAGACCTGAGTTTGGAAATAACACTTGATTCTCAAACTGGCAACATTCATTGCGCTTGAAAGAAGATCAAAAGTTGGCAAAACTAAAAACGAAAATATAGTCTACAAGCGCTAGAAGTAGTCAGATACTCTCAGATGAAGAGTCAAATTAGAAATAAATTTCAAAGTACATTCATAATTTTGCTAGTAGGCTCTAAACCCAAACATGATTAGAAGATTTAAATTTATATTTATTCTTCGGTGTTGGGGGACAAATGTCCACTTATCTAAACCGATTTGATCTCCCTGAACAAAGAGAAAACCAATATCAACACTGAATTCGACACTGAAGTCTAAAACTCAATGTATTCAAAGCTGAATTCTTCTGGAAACTGAGTGCTTTTTTGATGCAACAAATAAATTGTGCCACTTCCTAATTAAATACAGGAAATAAGAGAACGTGCTATCTAGCTTGAC
Source organism: Nilaparvata lugens (assembly GCF_014356525.2). Classification (NCBI taxonomy): domain Eukaryota; kingdom Metazoa; phylum Arthropoda; class Insecta; order Hemiptera; family Delphacidae; genus Nilaparvata; species Nilaparvata lugens. The sequence continues at coordinate 46,136,554 of NC_052509.1, forward strand.
AATCAGCGAGGAAATCAACTCCGATGGAGCGTCTCTTTTAGACGCTGAATAGTGAATACATAAACACGACAAAGCAATGGAAGTGATAAATAAAAGTTGAAAATTTCATGACGTTCATTAGCAGAATGACTCAATTACACAATGACAGATTATCGATAACATGAGAGCTAAAAATGAAACATTTCATGTTACACAAATGAAAATGCACATTCAGAATGTAATATTTTCCTTAATGGAAACAGGCAAAGTTCAACTACGAATTGGAAGATGATACTCTTAAAAAACGTTATGTAAAACCTAATTATGTATGAAATAATTTGTAATGAGGGGATTTTTATCAATATAATCATTTTTAAAAAATACTGAAAAAAAATGCCATCCTGTTAGAGATTCATAGAGAAATCAATTTCGATTTTAATTTTTTTAGGGATAAAAGGTTGTCAAGTTATCATAGATTATAATAAATATAAAAGCAATGTATAGAGTAGAACTTACTTGAAGCCAACTTAACATAAATTACAACTTTCAATGGATGTTGAAATTTATAATTCAATTTTCATCTACTAAAAGATAAATTGTACCAAATCCAATATTATCCAATAATTATACTTCATTTTTGAAAAACGTCTAATTTGAAATAAGAATAATAAATACAAGAACATGTCATTTTTACCTTGAACATCAGAGACTTCAACTTAACTTGTTTATCCTTGTGGAAAACCATCATGTACCACAAACGTCACTTTTTCAGGCAACACTTGAACAATGCCCTATGAAAAACATCCAGTCACTATCATGGGACAGACAGCATGGTAATAGCAAAACACACAGCACTGAGCGGATAAACACACTGTACACAGAAAGTTTACGATGACTGGCGGAACAATTGCAGATGATAATAATTGAGGAAAGGAAGAAATAATAGCCGGGTACAGCCAGGAACCGAACCCGAGACCGCGAACATGGAGAAAGTGGCCTAAACCGGTGTGCACATCCACTGCGGGCGCACTTTCAAACAAGACTGACGGACGGAAAGACCCAGTCCAGATGGCGTCCAATAACAAACAGAAATTAAAGGAGGGAGTAGTGGGGGACTAAGTGAGGGGTACAAGTGCAAGATGCCTCACTCCACTCTCCACTCCACTCAGCGATCACCGCTCAGCAGCGGAGAGGAAGTACACTTGACACGCAAACCAAACATAACCTAACTTACCAGTCGGCTCATACAAGTACAAAGATTGCTTTATATACCAGTCACTATATACATATCATACATTGATGCTTGCTATTTATATTGTAGTTCTGATTTTTCAATATATTGCTTGGATACATAAGATACATACAAAAGTTTCACAAAAGTGTTTACAATTTTGATCCTTGAGGTATCTATATTCGCGCCTCTCCATTAAATAAAGTGCATCTAAAGGGTGATTCTCAAGGAACATGATCTAATATCATTGTGAAAAGTCTCAATGTGATGACAATGGAGTTGGTGATGATGATGATGATGATGATGATGATGATGATGATGATGATGATGATTGAAGCTGGAAATTAGGTGTTTTTCAAAATAGAAGGAGTATTGTTGACAGCTGTGTACCTGGAAATCTATTTCATTTCATGAGACAGAGCGCTCTACCTGGTCTTAGATTGTAGAGCCCAAAATTACGCCCAGAGGGATTTTGAATTATAGCCTACATTTAAATGGTAACGATCGGAAGATATTGTTGATCAAAAACTAAAATTCATCAAAATTGATTTTCTCTTGAAATTTTACTCATTTTTGAAAAGTTGAAACTCAGTACTCATTGAAGATAGAGAGTTCCGAATGACCTCATTTTTTTGGGAGGCGAGAGCGAATTTGTCGGTCCGATTACAGGATTTAGAATAAATAGCTGAAAACTGGGAAATGAACCGAAATAAGAGGTTTTTGGGCCACCCTGTATCTAGAACAAGGAAATTTTACATTACAAAGTTGGTTCTAGACTTGTATCAAAAACAATATATTTAAAAATCTGAACTACATGCATGAATAAATATTATTATTGTTATTATCGTGCGTTGCAAATGAAATTATTTATAATATGTTGAAACTGGTTTTCCATCTATCTCCAATCACTCTATGATGTGTTTTATCATGGTTGAATAAAGTTAAAAAAATACATTATAAGCTTTAGGCCTATGTTGAGCTTAAGTAACACAGGGGTGCAGAATATGTTTGAAAGCCCGAACAAGGTTTGGGCGGAATCATGAGGATCTTTATTCATTACTACAGTATTATACTAAAAGACGGGAGTGCCTCAGATCTGCGAGATTTCAATTTGTCTAATGTATGAACAACACCTAAAAGGTTCAGTTCAATTAGGTTTTAAATGTAAAAGGAAAGTTTAGGGAGGTTAAGTTTTGGCTTTTAAATGGCAATATATATATAAATATTGGAATTTTATACCTCCGACCTTCAGAGACTGATGTTAATATATAGATTGTAATGAGTATACTTTAAAATATACAAAAATAAAGTGAATTTATTGTGTGTCAGTTCTAAATTTATTGGCAAGGATGGTAGGGTTTTGAGGAAATAGCTGAAAACTAGGAAATGGCAAGAGTGGTAACTGACTATTTCATCAAGGATTAATAGGAGCAATATTTTTTTATTCATATACTCACATACGACACAAGACACAAGTACTCCCAAGTCAACTCTTATGTTGCAGATGAAAATTACTGAGATACTGCAATTATTCAAATGCTAATGAATTAATAATTAATATTAAACAAAAATCCAAATTAAATGCTGTAATTCACCCTGCATGAGACTTCTGCTACTGCAAATATTGACAACAGGGTAAACAGCTAGATGGAAATTCGATGAGCGCTACTATTCAAAAATTATTTGTAAGCCCGGAAATCGAACCCAGTACCTCCTAATTGCCGGTCAAGATCTATTCACCATTTATAGAATTTCCATCTAGCTGTTTACCTTGTTGTCAATATTTGCAATAGCAGAAGTCTTCGGAGTAGGCCTACAGCATTTAATTTGAATTTTCGTTCAATAATAATTATTAATTCTTATGTCATGGGTCTTATCAACAACATGATAGAATGATAAAACAAAGCTCTAGCTGTTCTCTTGCAAACAGAATTAAGTTGAATTCGATGGCATCTGAGCTTGAAAATATAATAATTAATTAATAGCTTGCCTTTTTTGACACAAGATGGCTGAATCAAAAGAGTAAGATTTTTTCTATTGGATGAAATGCCTCATCAGGTCTGATCTCTTCTATTGAGAAATAAATACAATATTTACTGTATATTGCTACTCCAAAGGAAGTACGCGGCAAATGTGTAACCTGCAATATAAGTGGTTATGGGCTCTTTCTGTCTTAATCCATGTTCTAATGGTAAGGGAGTATTGACTTAGCTTTAAATGAAGTATGTCAATTTTATTCGGTTATCCTCTTTAGATAATATCCAAATCTAAGTGGTAAAGTTTTAACAAATTTGGGAGGTTGTGCTATTTTAGGTGAATGTTTGGTAGCAATATATCTTCGTTGGATTTTTTATGGCATTGATTAAAAGACTGGTCTATTTTAGGTGAAGTGTTCAGTCTATTATGGTCGTTTTGCTAAAATTTACATTTAAGAAAATCTTGCTGGTATACTAGAGCCTTTACCACTGTAAAGAATGATGAAATCTTAGCTCTATTAAAAGAACAACTACAAAAGAAAATCAGAAAGTAGAATAAGTAGAAGGTTTGATTAGCTTTTATGCATGAAATAGACTTTACTTACTTCAAATGGAAATACATATGGCATATATATAGTATATAGTACATACATTAGTAAATAATATCTTTACTTTCAGAATATCCATTATAGTGGTATTAATGCAGTCAGTTTCATCAAAGAGAAAATAATACTACAATATTCGTTTGGCTCTGGTCCCATTTCAGATTATTTTTTTTATCAATAATGAAGTGTGCAGTTGTGAGTGAGAACAAGAATTTTAATTCTTTATTAGACTCCTTTATAGATCTTCATTAGAATCCTCCCTATGTGCAACAAACATTTTGAGCAACCAATAATTTTTTTGCCTCAATAATCCGCCATAGTGGTCGCAACACTCGATTTTACGTCCTCCCAGTGAGTTGATTGGTTGAACCAATGTTAATAATGACTACTATGGTAAGTTAGATAATTTTGGTTTTAAATAAATATACTGACATAATCGATTTTACCAATAGAAATTATTTTACATGTCACCAATGCATCGTTTGCTCTCTTTAGTAAGAAGTCAAATATTATTAGAGGGAAGTGAGTGTTGTGAAGCTTATCGAGTTAAGTCTGAAGTAAGTTTTCTGGCTTATGATATAATCCTGAATTACAGCATATAATCATGATTGCAAAATGAAAGGGCAATGTTCATCCAAATGGAATGCAAAATAAAAGAGAATTGATAGGTTAAACACGAAGTATAAATGGTTGAGATTTGCCAACCACTTGTAGATCAATGATATACGGTCTACGTCAACCATAAAAATCCTGCCTACAGTTTAGTAAAAATGCCATCTGCATCTTATTCAAAACTCTATCCAACTATGAAAACAATCTTATAAAATAAGAGCAATTGACTTGATTTATTAATAAAAGTTTATATTTATTAGTTTTATTGAGTAAATATGATGCTGATAATGAAAAGTCAGGTGCTCAAAGCCTCAAAGTTAAAAACTAAAAATTTTTTAGTAGAAACCGGTCCTAAGTAAAATAATAAGTTTTACTAATAAAGGTGTAACAAACAGTATTACAGAAATATAAACCATAAAATGTAAATAAAGTATACTTTGGTTTGAAAAAAGTTTATATTTGACAAGTCTACATTTATTTCATCAGTTAACCTTCAAATTTTGTTAATGAATCTCCATTTTTAGAACTCACATACCAAAGGTACTTGATATTGATACAGAGAATGCTTATATTGGAATATGTTTCTATAATTAGCCTAGGTGTTTCAAATAAAGTATGAATAATACGGTAATAATTCATTGAGACTATTCAGTACAAATTTGTTGAGAAGAACTTTGTAGGTTATCTACAGTTGCACCAATTTGAGTTAACCAAATACACACAGAAAAGAAAGTTAGTAAAATAATATTATGTTTGTTTGGTGATTTTCATTGGTAAAATAGAAAAAATATTATAAAACTTTGTATTTTCTTACCTGATAGTAGGAGGAATCCGCCATTTTGTAGCCTAAAAATCCGAGACGGTCAATTTAAAAAATGAAATAAAAACTAAACGTTCATCATTGTGAAGCACTATTTATGCAGATTGAAGAGATACGCCATAGTCCATCAGTTACAAGTTGATGTTAAAGAAACCATAAACACTAAAATTAAAATAAGCACGATGACACATCACACTCAAACCAAAAAAATCAACTTAAAACTAACTAAACTCAACTATTCTCAACTCGCGAGTTGTGATTTTCATTCGGACAAGTCATTCGACGCACGCGCTACCTACGTATGCCTTCTTGAAACATTATACGAATCCAAATAAATACATTATTACTTCATAACAAACTTATTTTCCCATTGTAAAAAGAATTAATTGTATACGTTTACAAACAGATTAAATAATTTTACTCTACTAAAAACTTTTCTTTACCAATGAGAGAGTTTTTAAATTTTTAAAAATGATCTAGTAATCTCGTACAAGCATTACTTTAGGCCCTATGTGAAAGCATAAATCGCCAGTCAACAGCTTCACAACTTCTAAAAACAGAAGAAATATCATACATGCAAAAATAATTCGAAGATGATGTCTCTTTCTGTTTTTTTTTAGTATTATTCCTTTATTGTATTTTTAGTTGAGAAGTGCTTTTCCATGGCCATCTAGATCTCTAGCTGTGTTCTCTGATTGGTTAAAATTTTCAGCCTCAATAGAAAGGCGCGTAGTTTTAAAATAGTCATAAGATTTGACAGACTATAGCTTCTGTGAAATATTGCTATTTCAAATATTTTAAACTGTATAGAATAATAATTTTGTATGAGTTACAATGAATCAAATGAGAAATCAACTCAGACATTTCGATCAAGAACCTTATTAACAGATTTTTTCTGAAAAAATTACAAGTCCAGTGACAGAAAACTAGAAATAGAACAGAATAAAAGAAAGCATCGCACACTCAGCCAAAGTTATTCTAGGGAAAAAGAAGCATGAAAAACAAAAGAATAATAATTTGATAAGCCAAGAGGTTGTGGAAACGATCCAGGAAAGAAGAAAATACAAAAACGCCAAAGATCATGCATGAAAAATTATCAATAGAATTATATTCTAAGAAGGATGGAGAAACAAATAGATGGACAACTGTCTGATGACCAGTTTGGCTTCAGAAGGGGAGCTATGTACCGTACTATGGTCATTATGTACCACAGCAGGTATACTGACTTGGAAATAATTAGAGTTTGTACACCAAAATAGCATAGATTTTAACAAATAATTTTCAAAGGAATACATTTTGACAATCTTAGAATAGAATTTTCCTTAGTTTTGAATAAAAATAATTTTTCTCCTAATCACAAAATTGTAGTAGGAAAAGCAATACAATAAAGTCTCTGTTATCACAATTATTTTATTGTTCAAGAATGATACAATATTGGAACCGAAAATAATTGCAGATTCCAATGAAGTAAAAAATAGTGAATACTATTGACATAATATTCGTGCTCAGCATTATTCATCTCTGTTAGTAATCATGTGAAAAAATAATTATAAACGGTTAGAACGAAACTAAACAGAAATATTAAAGAAGTAAATGACAACGTTAATAATAAGCCGCCTGGTGTTACTCGTTTCAATCAATCCACCGATCGCTGCACCGTTGAATTGATCTGAAAAGAGAAGGATAAGCATCAGAATATCAAAATTTCATATATGGTAATCTGAATTTCAAGGGCCGGTTTCCGAGCTCGGGATTTATTCAAGTTCTAGATTTTAAACAGCTGGAGTCGGAAAATTGACTTTCCAAAACGGGGCGTAGTCCCAGTATTTATAATAATCTTTATTACTTTCCTTGCCCTACTACCATAGGTAAGGAAAGTATTGCTTTCCAAAAAAAATTAAGGTACCCCAATTTCAAGTTTTCTATACGTTTCAAGGTCCCCTGAGTCCAAAAACATGATTTTTGGGTATTGGTCTGTGTGTGTGTATGTGTGTGTGTGTGTGTGTGTGTATGTGTGTATGTCTGTGAACACGATAACTCCATTCCTAATTAACCGATTGACTTGAAATTTTAAACTTAAGGTCCTTATACCATGAGGACCCGACAATAAGAAATTCAATAGAATTCAATTCAAGATGGCGGAAAAAATGGCGGATAATTACTAAAAAACCATGTTTTTCACGCTTTTCTCGAAAATGGCTCTAACGATTTTCTTCAAATTTATGCCATGGATAGCTATTCATAAGCCCTATCAACTGGCATAAGTCTCATTTCAGGGAAAATTTCAGGAGCTCTGTAATATTCTTGAGAAAAATGGCGGATAATGACTAAAAAACCACGTTTTTCACGGTTTTCTCGAAAACGGCCCCAACGATTTTCTTTAAATTTATACCATAGATAGCTATTCATAAGCCCTATCAACTGGCATGAGTCTCATCTCTGAGGAAATTTCAGGAGCTCCGTAATATTCTTGAGAAAAATGGCGAATAATGACTAAAAAGCCATGTTTTTCACGGTTTTCTCGAAAACGGCTCTAACGATTTTCTTCAAATTTATACCATGGATAGCTATTTATAAGCCCTATCAACTGACATGAGTCTCATTTCTGAGAAAATTGCAGGAGCTCTGTAATATTCTTGAGAAAAATGGCGAATAATGACTAAAAAGCCATGTTTTTCACGGTTTTCTCGAAAACGGCTCTAACGATTTTTTTCAAATCCATCCCCTGTATAGTTATTTATTAGCTCTATCAACTGACATGAGTCTTTTCCTGGGGTACTAATGGGGTCCACCCAATCCTTGAGAAATGGACTTTGTAAACTCCTTCTCATGCATGAGGTAGGTAGGAACACGGTTTTTACTTTTTCTTCTTCCATATACCGTGGGTAGGTAGAGCAGTTTATAAAAAGAACACAGTCATAGTCAAGATATTTCATCTGTAGAACAGCTGTTTTGACGAATTTCAAAAAAATCATCGAATTTCACAATTTACATAAAGGAAAAAGTACTCTGAAAACAATTTTATATACACATATACGGTAGTCTGATCGTAGTTGCAAATATGTTGCCGTCAATCGTCATTATGTTATTCCCCTAAATTATTCTCGTTTGATAATGACGCTTAGGTTTATTTAGCGAACTATATTAGAAATTTTAAGGTAGGGTTATAAAAAGGGCACTTTGTTCCGTGGATGTTTTTTTTACAAGAGAAATATTTGATCAAAATAAGGGGGAAGGTTTTTAAGCGAAAATAGATGTAAAATTTTAAATAGTTCAATGAGCAAGGAAAGTTGTGTGAGTGTACCACACCAGATTTTTTTTCATTTCTATAATAATTGGAAACGTTTTTCCTTGACGAAATAAAACATTCCTAAATAAAAATATCTTAAACTTTTAACTATTTTCTCTATATTTTATTTTGTGTTAAATTTTCTAGTTTTTTGAAATTTAATTTAAACGTTAACTGTGACTACGCCCCGTTTCGGAAAGCCAATTTTCTGACTCCAGTTGTTTAAAGTCTAGAACTTAGCTAAATGCCGAGCTTGGAAACCGACCTTAAATGAATCAACTTACAGATATCAAGACAGACAGAAATGATTCGAGTAACCTTCTTCAACAATCTATTTCACTTTTTTAGCATAAAGTAGTTCGTTCATTTGCTCTTTATCGATAGGAAAATTAAGGTTGGTACACATAGTGATTGAGAAAATCAATGCATACCGTACAAAATTTGAATACATTAGAAAAACGTCTCTATGGAAATGTCTGACCCTTACAAAAAAATTATATTATCCATAATGTTCTAATGTATTACAGTATTAATAATCTACTGAGCTATCAAGTCAATGGAACAAAGTTCATAAACACTAAACTACAGATTTGAAGAAATACATGCGAAATTTCGAATGTGTTTGATGGTAACTTACTCGGTGCAAGTGCTAAACAGAGTTGACTTCCAGATAAGTAATTAAAGCGAACGTAGTTTACCACGATATTGTGTTCACCTGCAACAAGCCACAAATCAATCATCAAGTTTACCACAGTATTATCATCACAAGAAAATGAATAAAAACATGATTAATTCTTTTAGAAAAACCAATTCATATTAGTATTCAGCTCTCATTTCAACTCTAGTTATGTCATAAAAATTACTAAATCTTTATTCTAAATTATTTCCATTAAAGAAGGTGAACTCGGGGAGTCCGATATCACTTGACTCTCACAGTCAAATCTGTAACAACCGTAGAAGTCAATCTAAAACTTGATAAGATTAGAAAGAGTCACATAAAAGTATGCGAGAGCATTCCAAGGTTCCACTCAAACTACTGAGCATTATGCAGAAAGCATAGAATAGATAAATTTAATGTAAATCAAATTAATGTATGTAATGTAATGTATGTAAATCAACTATCATTAATTATAATAATTTTAGATATAATTAACCATATGCAATGGGCAACATCAAAAACAAAAATATTTTATTGTAACCCATTTTGACAAAAATCAAAAGTCAAGTAAAATTTGAGATTTAACTTACAATATCATCAATTTTGAGAATACTGCGAACTGTTTCAGATGCCAAAGTGATGGCACTGGTTGATACGAGCAATGGCTGCACAACATTCTCCTCCAAGATGTCTGTGATAGCACCCTGCAAATCACACAAATGCTACAATTAATACAAAAATTGACAATGTAAAACCACTATCTTCAGCTTAAAAAAAACAACATTTTTGATATTGTATTGTTTCGCTGGTCCGGTTCTGGTTCCAGATTTCTAGGCGTTCATTGATGTTTCTCAACTATTACTAGCTCTCCTAGCTAGTAAGTAGCCTATCATTAGTTAATGCATAAAACATTAATTTATCGGTCGACACTCAGCACTGTCGTAACTTCTAAGTTACTAAATTATAAATTAAGAATTGGCTAGATAGAAATACCCTTTGTTTGAATATAGATAAAACTAGCTACAAAACCTTCTCAGTAAATAAAATAGGGCAGCCTGTTGATAATGAAGAATTGAAGCTCCAATCAAGGTGAACTTTAAACCTAGGTATTTGTGATTGTCCCACTATAAAGAAAGTATATAATATTAAATATTTGGGAATCATAATAGATGATCACCTATAGTGGTATATATGTACATATTAAGTCCGTCTGTGGGAGAATTCGATATTTATTTCACAAATTCTATCAAATAAATAAAATTCTAAATAAGAAACATTCAGAAATGGTATATCATGCTCTAGTTGAATCAATTATGCAGTATGGCATAGCTGTTTGGGGGGGGGGGTTGAGGAATTATTCGTGGCGCAAAAACTAATCATTGAAATTATTCTTAACAAACCTTGCTTGATTGTACCCTACCTACGAGATGGTTTTTAGTGACTTTAAGGTAATGAAAATACAACAATTATATATTAAAACCGTAATTGAATAATTGATAAAATATAAATCCCTTTTCCCCACACTTTAGATTCAATTGTAAATAATTATCATTTAAGGCCCACTGCAAATAGATATGTCACATATCACACCAATATTGAATGTTCAAGGTAAACGTTGATCTATATAAGCACTAAAATAATAAACCTTACTCCGGACCACTTCCTCATAGACTCTAAGATTAAAAGAAAAATTAAACTAGAAATAAAAGCCTGGACATATAGTAACTTTTTCTTCCATATCGACGTATGAATCTTGAGATTTCTGCTCAAACTGTTTGCAAGGCCAATTCTTTTAGATACATTTGTTGAAAGTGGACTCGCTTACAATTTTTGCACATTTTTTTTTTCTTTTTCCTACTTTCTTCTCCAATACTTCCCTTTTCTTCTCCTCTTCACCCTCCATTCCTTACTTTTATACCCTCTATCTGCTTATTACATGGGAAACCATAGTTGGCTAGGTATTTTTCCTCCTTTCATTCTTTCAGCACACCCCGAAGCCTGTTTTTTGTATTTTATTAGAAATTTATTTCTAGGAGATAGTACCTCCTTGTTTTTGATAGAAGTTGGGTGAATAAGTTAATTCACTTTAATCTTGAACGAAATAAGTAATTGTGACAGTTAATTTCTCTTTATTCATTTCAATAGAAGTTGGCTTTTGAATTTAAATAAAAGAAACATTGTTTACAAAACTATTATTATTTATGTAATTAAAAAAAAAAAATTCGGACAATTCTATTTTATTTTTGAGAAATCAGTAACTGCTGATTTCTCCATTTTTATCTCAGTTATTTTGCGTAAGAATAAGATTGTTCCGCAATGAATGAAGGAATCATTGGATTGAAGGAGAGTTGAAATGAACGTAGATTACCTTTCTGACATTGATTCCAGTGGTGGCGCCACCAGACGCATGCTTCACTCTCAGTTCAGTGACAGTCGCAATTGGATTCAGGCCAGCGTTTTCAGCCAGAGTGGATGGAATCACTTCCAAAGCGTTTGCAAAGGCCCTGCAAAGTAATAGGTAACAAGTTCTCACATTAAACAATTATTCAACATTATTAAACCAGATAAAAACCAACCATTGTTCATAGCATGGTGTTCTATTTGATTACTATTGCATTCTATGTGTGGACATCTCAAAGTCATCCGCACTGTTTCTGTACTACAGGACTTCTAAATGAATGATGATACAATAATTGGCTTATATTTGTAACCAAAAGTAGTTGAATTTGTTTGTAAGAAATATTACCTGAAACAATAGGCATCAACGCCCTTGACACCCTCCGCATATTTGGCCAACTGCAGACTCAACTCAGTTTCAGGAGCACCACCTCCAGCTATCAAAGCTCTGAAAATGAAAAATTCAAACATTATCTCAACTTATTGTAAAAAAACTCAAGTCAAGAAGAAAAATTACTTGGAAAAGATTATTGATGTTTAAGCTCATTGTTGATCGCATTGCTTTTTGAGATTAATAATCAAAGGCGAACAGAGATAGCCTTGGTTTGGAATATAACCAATTACTATTGGAATTTTAGATTGAAAAAACGTTTTGAGTAAATGCTTCGTTCATTCCATCAAATTGTAATTCTTAAGCTGTGTTTACACCAAAGTTATTAACAAAATGTTAATAGCTTAATCCTTAGAGATTCTATTAGATTGAATATAACTTATCATACACATGATGATCAATATGTGTTTGTCCACCTCCATTCAATCTAATAGAACCCATGAGGAACAAGTTATCAACATTTTGTTAATAGCTTTGGTGTAAACGTGGCTTTACCTTAGAAAATAAACAAAATAACTGTTTTCTACCACAGGAAACCGTTTTTAGAAAAATAACAGTTTTGGGATGAAGTCAGCAGTTCTTTTCCGCAAATGTATGTAATAAGTGAATGAATAACTAGATAATTGGTAACCTAGCCAAACATGACAGGTCTAAGACCGCTGTATAATAGGGGCCATGGATAGAAACTCTGTTCGCAAACTTGGCTATACAAGTAGATGTACGAGTATGCGAATGTTTTGTGGCTTCTAAAGCACTCGTGATATATTCAAGACACTGCCCCGTTATTGTAGCCTCGAGCTTTCATAAGGCTGGCCACTAACGGTAGAATATGCATGATAAACATGCATGTACATGCATACCTAAATATACATGTACATCAATGTACATCATACCTAAATGTGCATGCATATTTATCAGTAGGACACACACACATGTTCATCATGTATGTTCTGTCATCAGCGAGAGGCTTTCTTTCAACATTAAAAAAAACAATAAATAAAGCACTGGAAAAATACAAATTACAATAGAAAAATAATTTAACCTCAAATAGCGAAGAAATAATAAACAACAAAAAATCGGAGATACAAAAGCTTAACATCAAAAACTTTTTTGCTAAGATTACGCAACAATGTACGAAGTCATGTGTATCGTGCATTTTCTACAGTTAGTTGTAGGTATTAGATATTCAAGTCTATGTATGCGAATGTTTTATGTGGCCTAAATTGACGCATCCACTAGTTGGCCCAATGCTTACAAATGACGACCAGCGCCAGAGTGCGGTCTGGCCTTCGCTCCAATTTTGTCCAGCGGAGGTCAGCCCGGCGTAGGCCAATGAAGGCCAGCGCTGGCAAATCAATCATCCACACTTGTCATTCAATGCGTCTTGTTTCCTGTTTTATCGGCTGCTCTGCTGTTTTCTGTATAATTGAGTTGCTGTAGGCCTAATTGTTATTGCGTTACTTTTTCATTTTTTTATAGTATTTATTGTTTTCTTAAATAGTTTTCTCATAGTTTTTAATATTGTGTTCCTTTTAGTTAATAATTTCAACCTCAAATTCCATTTTAATTTGCCATTTATGCGGTGCTCCGTTTAACGAGCGCTTGCCAACACTGGCCTAGATTGGGCACTCAGAGTGAATGGCAAGGCCAACGCGGCCAAGCTCACCAGGCTGGGCCAATGACTGAGCCAAGAGTGTGGACTAGGAAAGACACTACTTGGATGTTGTGGCATGTTACCTCTGGCGCACAAGACAGCGGATGACACAGAGCGCATCATGCAGGGAGCGGTCGGCCTCCTCTAGCACGAGCTTGTTGCTGCCTCTGACCAGCACAGTGACGGTGCGGCCTGCGTTCTGGATGCCTGTCACGCGCACAAAGCGGCTGCTTCCCGTCTGCACCTCCTCAACCAGGTCGGCGCTCACCAGGTGCTCCGCCACAAAGTGGTCCAGGCTGGCAATCGGCCGGCAGTTCAGCGTCTACAAAATTACAAATAAATTAATCAATTATTTTCAAAACATACATGAAAATGTACATGAATACGTCAAAACTAAAACTAACTTAAAGCTAAAGAGAAAAAGTGACAATTTAAAATTCGTTTTTTACAGTAAACTTGCTAATACTAACTCTAATACTAACTAATACTAGCTAACTGATACTAGCTAATACTAACTCAGTAATTGCTAATGCTAACTCTATTAAATTTGATATCCTCTCATAAACTCCTTGAATTTTGAACTATCACGTTCATGCCTTAAGGCTGTTCGATACACTTTTTTTCATTCAAATTGGATTGAAGTGCTAATTTTCCAGATTCCGTTTTCTTTCCAGATCATAAACGGTTTCGACTAAGTATATTAACAGAACTTCTCTTGAAAATTCAAAAAATGTATCTTTCCAAACTAAAACATTTTATTCCCCATATCGTTCATAAATAAAAAAGTAACATTTTTTGTAAATTCGATTACTTGTTTATTTTGGCACAAATCTCGAAAGACCGCATATTAGAACAAAGCCAATGATGTACTGAATGTACAGGGTTATCATAAAAGAATGGTGCGGTTTCAAACATTGTTTAAAGAAAAACAGAATTACTTACAATTAATTTTTTTTTATCTTATTTGTCATCTCTAACAGTTTTTTTACATAATCAATAAATTTCAATGTGGGCGCCCTTAGTCGCTCGACAAATGTCCAAACGATATTCAACTTCTCTCCAAACATTCGCTAACATTTCTTCGGTTATGGTTGACATTGCTTCATTAATCCTGTATTTTAAGTCCATATTGAAATTTATTGATTATGTAAAAAAAATGTTTGAGATGACAAATAAGATTAAAAAAAAAACATTAATTGTAAGTAATTCTGTTTCTCTTTAAACAATGTTTGAAACCGCACCATTCTTTTATGATAACCCTGTATTAAAAAAGACTCCAATGGAAAATTCGAAACCGTTTATGATCTGAAAAGAAAACGGAGTTAGCACTTTCAACAACCCATAACTAGCTTATTAGACCACTTAACAATTTCAGTAGCCACTTTTCCTCACTCTTATAGTGATCTTAACAATTATATTGGAAAAGATTATCCAATTTAAAAACAAGTGTACCGGACAGCCTTAAGCAATTAAGCAACCTGGTAGACAACCAATAAATTTTATTTCCATGTAGCCTACGTTGGACTTTGTTTAGGCTATATTTTTCATATATAAACAATCACTTCCAATCAATTAAACAAATCATTCCCCCGATTAAAATATAAGAAAAAATAGAGAGTAAGTTGAAACCCGGTTGCACAAGAACATGTTAAATTTTAACAGTGATTCATTGCCACTAGAGTCAATCAGAGTATATTTATTTTCAAAAAGCCTTCTCTAATTGGTAATCGTAATAGCCTATTCTGGCTTCTGGCAACAGGCTTCTATGCAACCGGGCCATAATATATTATTATCCTCAATTGCACCAATATGAAATTTGAAAGTAGATTTTTTGGGGTAATCAAATTGATTCTCTCCCAATCATTGATATGATTATGTATATTTGTGAGTAAATCATAGCGTGAAGCATTGAATGCAACAAATCCCCTCTAGATATTGCAGAGCTTAAAAACGTAGAAAATAACTTAAGATATTGTCAATTTAAACAACTTCTACAGAGCACAGACACTGCCTAAACTTTGTTCGCAAAACCATGGGCTTTTAGCTCACTGTCAACAAACTGTTTTAGAATAGAGTAAATGGTGCCGCTAAAATTTGTGATCTGACCTTGCAGACAAAGTCAATATCCTCGCGCTCGACGTCCTTGACCACCATGACCTTGATCTTGTCGAGGAAGTGGATGGCAAGGTCACTGACGGCGTCGCGCAGGATGGACTTCTGAATGAGCAGCACGTTGCAGCCAGCCTTCTTGATTTGCTTCACGATGTTCAGGATGTAGGCGCGTTCCTCCTTCAGCACGCGGTCCATCGCCGAGTAGTCAGACACTATCACGTTGTGGTCCATCTACAGTCAACAGTAAACACCACTAATTAGTTGCATAAACAAACATGTTTGAATAAGCATGCTTGAAATTGACCAAATCACCCATCTTTTGAAGGACTAGGGGTCTTGCTTGACTATGAGTTTCGGTTGTTAATCTTTTAAAAGCTTCAATTAGGAGTTTCAGCAATAAGCTTCAGGCAATCAGGCTTAAGAGAAGATTTTTATTTTATTTAACAATAAAATATAAGCTACGATAATATCATTTCTTGAGCTTCGATAACTACAGAGTGGCGCACGATATGATTTAAAATTTAGTTCGTCATTAATTTCTCATGTTGGTAATTATTTTCATGTTTTAGGTTGGCAGACGTGACAGCGCTAAATGGAAAGTTGTTTTGTCGTGAACAAAATAATGATTCCTTCCTTTAAACAGTTGTTCTAACATGACCGACAAAGGAAGACTGTCTGTTGAACAACGAATAAAGACTGTGTTGTTTTTCAATGAAACAGAAAGTGTGGTGCTTACACAAACACAAAGACGGTTTCGTGCCCATCTCCAAACTCGCTGGCCACCATCTTTTAAAACTATTCGTGGAATTAATGAAAAATTTAGTGATGATGGCTCAGTATTTTAGAGTAAACGTCAACGACCTTCCACTATCCGTACTCCACAGAATGTTGAAGCAGTCTGAACAGCGTTGGTGAGGAGTCCAGGCAAGTCGACTAGAAAAGCGGCAGCAGATCTTCACATTTCTAGGCGATCTGTGCAGCCAATTTTAAAAACTGATTTGCATTTGTTTCCGTATAAAATTACAGTCCTACCCAGATTGACGATTGACAACAAACAACAAAGAATGGTTTTCGCAGAATGGGCTGTTCAATACGTACTGCTTAACAATGAATGGTTCACAGATGAGGCACATTTTCACTTAGACGGTGTGGGGTTTTTGAAGGGGGTTCTTTGGGGATTTCTGAAGGAGAAGATCTTTGCTAAACATCCTAACACACGATTGATCTGCGAGTGCTAATCATTGAGTCATGTAACGAGGTAACCGAGGATATGTGTCGCCGAGTCACCAATAACATAGGCGTTCGAGTTGAAGCAGTTGTCAGACAAGAAGGTGGCCACATTGAACATGTAATGGCCAGAAACTAATCTCCAGTTATACAGTAGACAAATTATATCGCATTTTTCTGTATTGCTTTCACAATAAACTTTCTATGACAAAAGTAAAAGTTGAATAATATCGAGCGCCATCCTGTACCTTAGAAGTACGTCCATTCGTCTATTATTATCATAATCCCTTGCAAGACCTCTCACATTAAAATCCTTCCTTAATGCTGTGCAAAAGGCAAAAAACAATTTACTTGTGATATTTTTCAACGTTTTTCGATCTGTATACTATCAATATGTTTTCTAAGGAAACATTATTTTTCGATCATTATTTTTTGAAATTTACGAGCACCTAGACTTTAAATCTTTGGGACAGATTATTTCAAACTCGGTAAGAGATAAATTCATGAAATTTTGAGGATAAATTCTCCATGATATATTATTTTTAGAATTATTGCAGATATTGCAGTAATTTAAAATAATCATTTGAAGTATTTTTGATATCATCGTTTAGAAACATAAATGAGCTAAATTGCTTTGACCCTTATATGCAATCCATACTATTATAACAACTAATCGAAAATGCTCACATCTGTTTTTGGTGGGGAAATGCAGAACTGGATCAAACCGATCTTGGCCTTCTCAACGCGCTTTGGTCCGTTGACGTTGGCCGATTTGTCGGTGAAAACGAGTCCTTCAATCAGCTCGGTATCTTCCACAGTTCCTCCCAGCTTCCTGATCACTTTAATATCCTGTCAAAACAATTAATATTTTAATAACAAAGCCTATCAACAATCGATCAACATTGAAATTCAATGAATCAGTACACTAAGAACACTATGAAGGCAAGACCGACATCGCAGTAATAAATTAGAATTATTGAGGAAGCATAAACAATTTCAATTCTAAACTAATAATTTATTTTTATATTTTTATTTTATTATTATATCTTCATTTATTAGCTTTACTTATAATATCACAAATAAGGATATCATTTCGTTATTATATCTAATTAAATAAATTAACATTTCCTTAATTTTTTATGTATGTATCCTAGTTTAAGTGCAGTAGCGTATACTTGTATTTATTTTTTGTAAAGCTTTTTTCTATTTTGTTTTTGGCAAATAAATTCATTAATTCATTCAAAAAAAACTTTTACAATAAAAATATACAACATGAATTTAAATTTCTTATTTATTGCAGAAAACATTCTTGAAATTTTGAGTGATCTGGTGGAATACGTTTATAGATCGACTAATTTTACTCTGTAAGTTCAAAATATATAAATATGAATAAACTGCAATGACTAGTTCAAATCTGGAGGTGTTCAGGTAAATTTACAACATTTTCCAAGATGAATTATTATTAAATTTTATCCAAATATGAATATAAAAATAGCCTACATCAAGCAGTGATTATATTCAAGTTACGTTC